>NW_008825052.1:912758-919216 GCF_000699105.1 Pygoscelis adeliae | reverse complement strand
AGGCCCCTGCTGTGCCACCTCCACCAGCTCCTCTCCAGATAGCTCCTGGAGTCCTACATCCAGCTCCACCTCCAATTGCTCCTCCCCTAGCACAACCCTCTCCTCCTGTCACTAGAGCTGCCCAAGTGTGTGAAGCTGTACCCGTTCACCCAGTTCCTCCTCAAGCTGAAGTACAGGGACTTCCTCCACCACCCCCACCGCCTCCCTTGCCTCCTCCTGGCATTCGACCCTCCTCTCCTGTCACAGTTGCAGCCCTTTCTCACCCTCCTCCTGTTCTGCACCCTCCTCCCACAACCATTGTCCCTGGCCCTCATGCCCCCCTAATGCCTCCATCTCCACCATCCCAAGTGATTCCTGCTCCTGAACCCAAACGCCATCCTTCAACTCTTCCTGTAATCAGTGATGCTAGAAGCGTTCTGCTGGAAGCAATACGGAAAGGTAATGTTTGGCTATTAAGGGGCAAAAAGAACGGTCTCAGAAACTTGCTAAATACACGTTAGCTTTGAGAGATGGAGTGTTTCACATGTGTAAGAAATTAGTTTAGAGGAACGCATCTGAAGTCTGTTTCTGCTTTCTGTTCTCTACAGCGTATGCATTGCCAAGTAGACAGATTTTTTTCAATTTGTAATTGCACTTATCAGATGTTTGGTTTGGATGGCAAAACTGGTTCTCTGTGGAAGTTAGATTAAAAAAAAAAGTACATGTGTTTATATAGATGATCTGTGGAGATTTTCTCTTCATTTGTGTTTACCTGAAAAATGTAGCTGTTTCTGATAACCTACAGATTGTGTAGAAGACAAAAACATGGTTTTTCACAGACTGTTAGATAAAAGCAGAACAGATCAATTGGCATTGGAATTTTGATCATATATCAGTGTATTACAACAACATATAAATGACATTCAGAAATCGTTGCTTCAGACTTAAAGCTGTTAAGTATCTAAATCTTGACATGTCTCAACGCAGTAGTGGAGCAGTCTGCACTGCAAGGTGCCCCGCTGGCAGAGTGCAAGTGAATGGCAGAGGCGCAAGGCAATGTTTTCTTGGTGATCTAGCGAGGAGCAGAACGTACAAGCTGTACCTTTCACCTTATGTGCTTGCGGCCAGAAAAATCCCCACTGCACTGCGAGTGCTGCTGTTTGACTGTGTGGTGTCTTTGAATAGTTAATCTTTCTCAAATGTTTCGAGTACTACATTCTTCTGTTTTTCCCCTGCACCTACAACACGGTACAGAATCTGTATGGTACTGTAATATCAGTAGATAGGCTATAATAATACTTCACACTATTTTTAAAGCATCTATATGCACATGAATTGATAACATCATTGACTCTAAAGAAGTGTCCACAGCAGTTGAGTACAACAGTGGTGCATGAACATTAGCAGAGAATGTCAGCAAAAAACTTAATAAAGGAGAGCCTGCTGGTATAATTTAGGTGCTTCCCGAAAAGACTTTTGACCAAGTCTTGCACAAGAAACAAAGGCTCGAGTTACCACAGCTTAAATCCCACTAAGGACCTGTGCTTGCGTTGCCTGTCAGTTGACAACAGAGAGTATTAAGTACAGGATGTACGTATTTAGACTGTGTCAGTCTGTGGTGTTGCGAGTATAAAACCAAAATATATAATCTCTGTCATGTTTTTAACTAAGTTACTGGATTTAACTTTCTCACACTATCGGTATGTGTTATTTCTCCTTTGTATTTGATCTTTAAGTAATGCTTTATCCCAAAACAGATCATTATACGATCAAAACTGAGTTACAAGAAATCCTATCTTGTTAGGATACTCAAATAGCTATAACTTTTAACTGAGACCATGAAGAGAGGGTATAAAAATTGTTTGGAAATGCAAGTAGTAAAATGTCTTAATCACTTAGAGTGGTTCTAAGAATGTGGGTGTGTTTTCAATGGGAAATCAGAAGCAGGATATTACAGTAGAAGGACTGATGATCTAGCCTGCCACTGCAATTCTGACAGTCCTCTCTCTAAAAACTTGACAGAGAACTTCTGAGGAGGACGATGTCCTCAGCCTTCGTCTTGGCTTGCAAAGCATTTTGTGAATCATGAGCTAAATACTTTGTATAATGATAAAGGAGGAGAGTAACACGTTTGTGATTTGATGTTCTTTAGGTATTCAGCTACGCAAAGTTGAAGAGCAGCGTGAACAAGAAGCTAAGCATGAGCGCATTGAGAATGATGTCGCTACTATACTTTCTCGTCGCATTGCTGTTGAATACAGTGATTCAGAAGATGATTCAGAATTTGATGAAGTGGATTGGTTAGAGTAAAATTATTACGTTGCTGTACACTGCAAAATCGAATGCTAATGTCCATTGTGGTGCTTGTTCTTTGAGAGTTTGATGGTCATTTCTAGTGTTTTTTGTATTCTTTTCTTTACATAATTAATCCATGTTTTTCTACTTTTCAGTTTACAAAAAGCTCCTAGTGCATCTTTGAAACTAAATGTTTTACAGTGGCTTTTCTTACACATCTTTTTTGAAGGAACATACTTTGTTCCAATAGACCACTAAGTATTAAGCATGGGCAGCTGTTGGTAGAGTAGCAGTTTCAATTTTTTGGCATATCTTAACTGTGCACTTTGTGAATTTTAAGTTAATGAAGGCAACTGAGATTGACATTCCAAGGGCAGCTGTATGTACTAATGAGCCTTATTCCACTTCTGATAGTGTTTTAAAACATTAAACCTAGCTATCAAGAGAGCACTGCCTCGATTACATCTGTACACTAAAAGTACATATAGTTAGCAGCACTGAACACACTGAAAGGAAAATGGATCTTTGGGGGGGTTTATTATTGTTTTATTGTTGTTTTTAAATAATTATGGCCTTATTTGAATGTTTAGAGATTCCCCTTCCCTTCTTCCCTCCCAGGTACATATTGTGTGGTACTATTTTTGCCTGCATAATAAAAGTTTAAATTTTTTTTCCTTGTGAAATCTTTTGACTTAAACATGCTGTGTAACTTATGTAACTGTTAAAAATAACGGTTTGATTTAATAAATGGTTCATTTTAAATGTTCCCGGTTGTTGCTTTTTCAGTGAAGCCTGCTTTTCACTGGTATACCTGAGGGATCCTTGGATTTCAAAGATTTAACCTGTGGGGTCTACGAAGTTACAACAAATATTCTGCACTTGATCTAAGGACCCATATTAAACAAAACGTGTATCGTCAAATGATATCTATATGCATATCTACAAAAAAACCCTGAAATATTACTGTGATCCATTAGTTTAAAAAAAATAAATTGGGAGCTTTTGGCTTATATGATTTAGGGTTGTTTTTTTAAAAAAAAACTTTACCATCAATGTATCTTGAGAAGAGAAGAGGAGATGCAGCAGTCAAAATCATGGTTAATGAAAGATGACAAAGAGCATGGGTGATATTGCAAAGTCATTTTTAAGTGCTATCTAGCAGCGTACTGCATGTTGTGCAGGGCTTTTGTGTTTCCCTTCTCGAGAATAGCTCCTTCAGGTCTGAGCACATAGTCAAAATCCTATTGAGAAGGGGAGCGTGAGAGAGTGCAGAACTCCACCTTGTGAACTCGTTCCTGGAAGATGGAATCGTATAATAGAGGAAAACAAGTGTTGAAAGTCAGAACGAGATTTCTGAAGGTGGAACATGAAATGTTCCACAGCCTACAGAACAATTTAGAGAGGCATGTGGTTCTTAACCTACTCTTGGGACCGGGCAAAACTCCAGAGGTACAGACTGGAGTAGGAATACCCTACAGCAAGCCTTCCAACTTTACTGTCACCATCTCAGCCTCCGCTATAATTTTGTATATGGCCTACTATATTCAAGACTTTTTCCACTGCAACAGTAATGCCTTTGTTGTGTTTGTGGGAGAAAAATCATTGTCACAATTTGTGAACCTGCGTCTTTATAACTATGGCTGCAGTTCCTCTCTACATGCTATTCTCTTTGATAGTTGTCTTCACTATAAGGCCACCTGGTTTATTCTGCTGTTCTCAGTTAACTTTCAACATGTGCGTCCTTCTTAATAGCTCCTCATAATGTTAGAAGAAAAGATGTCAGAAGCACCTCTGCATGAATACTTGGTTGTGTTTAATCTAGGTGTTTCCTTGGATCTCAGTAATCCTGAATTGCCAAATGTGGCCCAATAACTAAATGTGAGAGATCTCATTTACACAGCTGAAAAGGATTGATGTCTTCGAGCAAAAGTGCAGTACACACACCTGCAGCTGCCCTTTAAGCAGGGAGCCAGATCTACACTTCAGGCAGCTGAAAGAAGAGCTTGTGCCTAAACTCCGTGTGTAGGTAGTTCTGCCATTCACAAAATTACTTCTCAGCCGACGTTTATACCTGTTCCTTGCTGAAGTCTCTAAACTCCTGATTGTCCTGGTGGATGTTACAGGCAGCAGCCTACATTGTCACTTAAATGGAGCAGCAGCGTGTCTGCGTCCAGGCTGTAACTGTTCCAAGTAGAGGATCTCCTCACTGCACCATCACGCCTGTGCTGTAGGTATGCTCTGAGTCCGCCCAGGCGCTGTGAACTGGGTATAACTTGCCTAAAGCAAGGAGATGAGTTAACAAAAAAAAAAAAGAAACAATTTAAAAAAAAAGAAATTAAAGCAAAAAGGCCCTAACGTGACTGCAGCTATCTCATATTGGACTTGAAGGTATAAAAAAAATCCTTATTGACAAATGGTTGTTACTGACCTGCTTCGCCATCCTGGTGATTAATAATATCCCTTCCAAACCGGTACCTAGGGCAGACAAAGCACTCACTTAATATGTCACAGTCACATGAAGTAAGGAACCTTGTCTGAGAAAAGTCAAGAGTTAAATTCAGTTAACATTTCAAAGGCGGGATTCTTGGCCTTCTGCCATCGCTACAGCTTTCTGCCATAGCAACTAGTCTCCAGATAGCAATAGCGTGATTCACTAGTAGCGAGAGGTGATTGTTGAATTTGAACATTTGCATTTATAGATCTCCTCCAAGCGATGCATTTGCAATCTCGGTGATTTGTGTCCCTCTTCCTGTGGTCTCCAACTGCCCTTCTCATTTGGTGGAACGCTGTTCAGAGGGCTGCTGGGCTATTCATGTCCGTGATCAGATGCGTAATAGATTATTGATCGCTTTGTCTTGTAAGGTACTAAATCAAGTCTTCTGTATTGAACTGTTTATAGATTCTGTTGTTTACTTCTGTACATTTACAGCAGCTGGTTAAAATCAAAGGCTCAAAGTCCGCCACAGAAATAACGTGTCAGTAATGTTCAATATAAGTGATGAGAAACCTTCGTTCAACTTCATGCCTTATTTGAACTGTAATCTGGGACAGTTAAAAATTATGTACCTCTCCTACTGCAAAACGGGGGAAAAAAGAACAAAATAGAAAGCATAGAAAGAAGAAACAAAAGGTACTCGGTGGCGGAATCGGAGCAGAAGACTAGGGAGGTGCAAAATTGGTTACTCGGGGGGTTTTGTCAAAAGATAAAGTAGTAACAATGATGCAGCCATCATGGACAGACCAAAAATAAATAGCTAAATGGAAGAGAACAAGCACTGAAGAAACAAAAATG
The DNA here is from genome assembly GCF_000699105.1 of Pygoscelis adeliae. NCBI lineage: Eukaryota > Metazoa > Chordata > Aves > Sphenisciformes > Spheniscidae > Pygoscelis > Pygoscelis adeliae. The sequence goes on along the minus strand of NW_008825052.1, from coordinate 913,650 downwards.
ACAAAGAGACAATTCTGGTTCTTTTTTTAGTGTTACGTTGTGAACAGCAACCATTAAATACTAGATACCATATACTAGCCCTCTGTAGAGGGCTGCCACATCTCAGTCTCCCCGGCCCGTGGATCACCGCAGGGAGCGGGGAGGTCAACACCAGCTTCGGAGCACGGCGCAGAAACCCCTGCCCAACAGCCAGGTACAGCTCTCTGCAAAGTTGCTAGCTCAAAGCAGCGTACCCGTAGCAGTACAGCAGCATGTCAGCAGTCCGAGCCCCGAAACCCGGCATTTGCACAAACTAGAGCAGTTCCAAGAGGAGACACCGAGGCAAAGCCTCGCCACAGCCTCTGCAGCCGAGGTCTGCGTCAGCAAAAGATCTGACAGGAATTCGACTCGAGCTCCATCAAGTGTCTGCTCTGTCTCCTCGGCTACAGGGTAGAGTGGGAGAGTTTTACTCTCCCTCATTCTCTTTTGCAGGTGGCAACATTAAACACCAGGAGAGGACTCACAACCGGAGGCCAAGGGCAGCAATAGCGGCCTGCCTTTTGGGGGCCACTCAGCCGCTTTTCCCCTCTCCTTTCCACTCCTGACTACTTGTCGTGGTTTAACCCCAGCCGGCAACCAAGCACCACACAGCCGCTTGCTCACACACACACCCCCGGTGGGATGGGGGAGAGAATCGGAAGGGAAAAAGTAAGAAAACTTGTGGGTTGAGATAAAAACAGTTTAATAATTGAAATAAAATATTATTATAATTATAATATAATAAAATGTAATGAAAAGAAAAACAACAAAAAAGAGAGAGAGGAACAAAACCCAGGGAAAACAAGTGATGTAACCGCTCACCACCCGCCAACCGATGCCCAGCCAGTTCCTGAGCAGCGGTTGCCACCCCCCC
>NW_008825052.1:907718-912131 GCF_000699105.1 Pygoscelis adeliae | reverse complement strand
ACCCCTCCCCAGCTGCTGCTAGAAGAGGACACATGGACAAGCCCTGGGAAATGGGCGCTGGGTACAGACCAGACCCTGTGAGGATGGGGCTGCGCACCCCATCCCGTTGACGTTGAAGCAACAAAGCCTGTGCTTTTTCTTTGACCCCTGCCATGCTGCGAGCAGACGCGTTTCCCCCTGCTGCTAACCCCTTTGCCTGGAGAATGGGTTCTGCCGCCTTAGTCATCGCTTGCGTTCCCTGACTGCCAGCAGCCCCTGACAGCAGCATCAGCAACAGCCTCTAAAGAAAATTGCATCTGTCCCATTTCTTCAAAATTCTTATTTTTAGAGTACTCGCACGCTCTGGGCAGTTGCTCCAACTACCTTCCTTTTGGCAGTTGGAAACATCTGGGTACGGATCGGAGCAGGTATCAAGCGTCTCTCACCAAACAGGGCTGAATATTCCCCTCCTTATGTTTCTTTCTCTGATGGTTCAATAGCTTCACTTTCAGACAGAAGATAGCTGAGGGCCCCCTCTACAGACAGGTTGTTTCTGTTTTCCATCCCCCCCATTTTAATGCCTTTAATGACAGAGTGTTTTTTATTGCAAAACCTGTGTCATTTTAACAGAGCTTCATGGCAGTATCACTCCAAGAAAAGCTTCAAAAATTATCTCCCTCCAGTGTGGTTTTATACTGCATTTTAGCCACTTCCACTCCTCTGTGAGGCATTTTCTTCGCCACAATTTTAAAATCTCAGAACAGGACTCCTTGGGGCCCCCCCAGTCGCTCCTGTGGAGCAAGCACCCACGCTCAGTGTTGTGTTATCACAGCTTGATTTTGCACTTCACTGCTAGCCAAAAATAACTCCAGAAAACTGCCCAAGACTTCTAACCTCATGAGAAAGCAGCTCACAGCCCGGGTGTCGGCATGCCAGTGTAGCTTTAGCGCTGCCCCTTTGTGTCAAGCAAATGGCATAGGCTGAATTTTCCCGGCTGCATTTTGGCAAAGCCAAAACCAGTTTGTAAGCGTCGCCAGCGGGACACATGGCTAACATGTGCAGGGACGCGGGGGGCTGTCAAGCAGCCTGCTCTGGGGCTGCCCTCCCTCACTGCGCCCTGGAGAGGGACATGTCTTCTGGGTTTTAAAAGCGCAAGGAAGTTACCAATGCTCCCAAATGGGACAGGCGTTGCCCATGAGCCAGCACCATTTGCTGGCCAGCAGGATTTCTGGCAGTAATTCAGCAGTCATTAATTAGAAGAAAATACCAGGATAGCTCCTTTGCTTCCATATACTTTGTTCTCTGCACGGCCACTGTACCCCAGCGCCTGCCGGGAGGCATTACCATGCCAATGATTCATCTTCGGATGAATCAGAGGTAGAAAGCAGCAACTCAGCCCTTGTCCCCCCCGCAGGGAGAGCCCAGCTGTGGAAGAAACCAAATATACCTGGGCTTCCCAGGCGGCTCCTGCAGGTCACTCTCTGTAGGTCTCTCTGATGGAGATCTCAGAGGTCCCATGGAAAAGTTACAACCCTAAATCCAGGGATTTTCAGGCCAGGCTTGGATGCCTCTTTGTTTTTTGAAGCCCTTCACTGACTTGCCACCTCTCTGGGGCTTGCAAAATCCTAGGGTGTGAGGGTCTCCAGAGGACCCTGCAAGCATGGGGTACAGCCAGCCTGGCTCCCACAGCTGCGGCACCGCTGACTTCATGCTCCCTGCAACCAGGAGGCATTTTTTGGGAGCATCGGGGCTGAGGCCCTGCCCCAGCGGTGGCCCCGATACCCTCTGCCACGTGGCCTGGGCAGGTCCCACAGGGGCAAACCGAAGGGGTTCATGTGGCTGCAGCCGCATGTGGCCATCACCCCGCGTTCAGGCTAAACAAAAATCCTGCTGGACCACCCTGCCGTCATCCACATCAACTCCCAGTGTTAGCACGGTCAGTGACACCTATAAGGAGGTGTTTAACAGAAGTCTGCTGGCAAAATAGCCTCCCAACACGCATGGGAGCGATTACTTTTGCATTTTCCCCCCGATTTTAATAGTCTTTATACTCTACATAAATTTCATTAGCTGGATTTATGTGGTCACTAAACTGCTTGATACAGTATTATATTCACAGCAGGAAACTATTTGCCATTCTGGTGAAAATGAGCATTTCCTAGTTTTGTCAGCACAGAGAATTACATTATCAGGGAAATAATAACCAGCTGAACTGAAGGAGGGTTTGATTCATGGTAATTACTGATTATATGCAGATTACTTTATGGCTTTAATTCTTTGGTCTCCCACTGTTTGCTTGCTAAACCTCTAAAAGAAGAAAAGGGAGTGAGCGTATGAGCGTCTTGTTTGTAAGGTAAATTACAGAACCTAATTTGTTGATTACATGAAAGGAAGCAGAGCTCTGCACAAACCAGGATGGCGGCAGGAAGGAGCCGGCAGCGAGCCACGCTTGCATCCATCGCTGGCCGCGGCCACTTCTGTGCTGCTCTTCAGCACCCAGTTCACGTCCCCACGACTGCAGCCCTCACCTGCGCTTGTGGCTGGTTTTACTGGGCCCATGGCGGGAGCTGGCCCCAACGAAACACCCGCAAGCACAAGCGAGGGCATGTGAAGGTGGGTTCTTCGCTTCTCCAGCCTGCAGCCCCCCCCAGTCTGTCCCTTTTCTGCTTTCACCCCTGTTCATCAGGTGGTGGTAAGAGGGTGTATCAATTCATTCGTGCTCAAAATGCCCCTAAAAACACTTCTTCCAATTAAGTGCAACAAAAAGGCCCTTGAAAACCTTCACTTTTAACTAGCACCATGCTTTAAAACATCAGAAGCTGGTTAGCAAACTACAGGCTGCCTTTGACAGAAAGCTGCCCAAAAATAGAGCGGCACATCGCCGCCTTTTCTCAGCCACTCAAGCCTTTCCAAAACAGCTCTTCTCTTATTTCCTACAGCAAACCTTCAGCAGGCTCACAATCCCCGGAGATAAAACAGGCCTTTTGATCATATATACTATTCTTAGCATTGCTGGAGCGAAATTTCAGCCCCTGCTCTCTCAGTAATGGAGAGATGGGGAGTGGGGCCGTGCTCCTGATGCCCCAGCTGCCTCCCTGCTTGGCTGGGGAGTGCAGCCATGCCCGTCGTGCCTGGGCAGCGTGCTGACTGCTCGCTGCATTTATTCTTAAAATACATATCTACACCCTCTTAAGTGAAAAGCGGGTTGCTGGGGTTTGCATCCAAAAATATCGCCCCGTGTCGGAGCAGGCTCAGAAGCGCGGCCGGCAGCTCTGTGCTCTGCAGGGCTCGGTGTGCTTCACTGCAGCCACTCCCATGTGTGCCGGCTGGGATCTTCCAGCTGCGAGGGCTTTATCTAATAGATGAAAGGGAGAGAGAAGGAAAGTGCTGTAATTACCAGCACAAATGACAGCTCTCTGTGCCAGGCCTGCCTGCCTGCGCCCCCGGGGAAGGCAGCGCAGAGGAGCAGCGGTGAGCAGCACCCACCGAACCCATCAAGGATGATGGTCTGGAGCGGCACTTGCAGCCCGTGTGAGCATTGTCCCTATTGTGGCACGGTGCAGGGCCGGATCCAGGCTCTGGGATGGAGGGTTGGCACCACCAGCACCCCCATGGGAGCCTCCAGAAAAGCGCCCTGTCCCCTTGGTTGGTACCAGCCATGATGGCTCCCCCAGCCCAGCCATGGGGCCATGCTGTTCCTTCAGTCCACATTATCATCCTCGCTGGTAGAGATCCCCCTCCCGGATGCAAAATTGGATCCTCAGCTGTTCCCGAGTGCCCCATCAGATGAAACGCCCTCAGTCTGTGCCTGATTCGCTGCAATGAACAGCCCCACTCGTGGGACAGCGTCTTCAGAAGTGGTCCCCATTCCCGCCATAATGTCAACGGGGATGTTTTAGCCTTTCTGTTTTGCACAGGGGGAGCTGAAGGCGGGCAGGTGAACCCACCAGCAGACTTTTATCTGCCTGTGCAGGATGGCCACCTTGGGATTTCTGAACTTTCCCTTCTCCCTTTGCAGGCCATAAGCCTTCAGAAGAACGATATACACCACTTCGCGCTGACCAGTAAGAGCTATTCATCCCCACATTTACCACCTTATTTCTCTGCCTTCCTTCAGTGCAAGAATAATAATTAAAATGTAATCATAATGAAATAAATACAATTAAAAGAGAGCTGCTTTCCTTTTGGCTGTTTGCTATGGAAGGGCTGCTTCTTCCCTGTCTGCCCCTGCTGTTTCACTCGCACCCACCATCAGCTAACGTTCCATCAACCACCGCAAATTAGCAGGCTGCAGATTATGTCTGACTTCTGTGCCGCCGGGGCCTGGAGGCGGCGTGCGCGGTTTCGCCTTGTCGCTGAGCTGCCTGCCCCCGGGGCTGACCACAGACCACTTCAGGCCACGCTGACAACCAGCCGGCTGACGCGGTTCCACAC
>NW_008825052.1:887386-907422 GCF_000699105.1 Pygoscelis adeliae | reverse complement strand
CATTTACCACTTATTCCTATTTTTAGCTCTCCCCTTCTTTTCTTCCCCTTTTTTTCTTTTTTCTTTTTTTTTTTTTAAGAGACGGGAAGGAGTTAAAAGAGGCAGCAAAAAGGCAGCAAACTGCCTGCAGCAGCTGGAGCAGCATCCCAGGGTCTCACCCGAGCGTTGCTGGTCACCACAGCCCCAGAGAGGACGGGCACCGAAGGAGAGGGCTCCCAGGTCACCCGTGTCACCCATGGGATGCTCACTGCAGGACCAGGGTCCCCACCTGCTCGAGGGGATGGGGGCTGGATGTCCCCAGCGGGGCCTGTGGTGGGGCTCCCCCCCCAGCCTCCTGCTTGCCCGGGGATGGGGGAAAAAGCCCCGCAGGAGTCCTGCGAGAGCCCCAAAGCGAGTGAGAAACCCCTCTCCTCTGGTCATCTTGGAAAGGGAAGGCGGCACTGCTGCCGCTCTGTGAGCAGCTCCACACCACGGGTAGCATGAAGCCCAGGGGACCCCTGAGAAGGGACCTGCAGGGGGCTCAGCACAGCAGCCAGACCCGCATCTGCCTCTCCGTGCCCTGCCCTGGGCCTGCTGCAACGCAGGCTGGGGTGGGTGTCACAGCCCCACCATCCCGCTCTCCTCCAACTACTGGAAAGGCCAGAAACCACAGGAAAAACAGTGAGAACATAAATTGGGGCTGGTTCCTGTAGCAAGAGCTCTCAACACCTTTCCTTTACAGGAGGCAGCAGCCTGATGTAGGTGTGATGCCTGTCTGCTCCTCCCTGATGCAGAGCTGTTGTTCCTCCGGGGGATTTAATCAATCAGCCCATGTCCTGTCATCTGCACAAAATGCTCCTAAAACCCAAAGCATTTCCTTGCCCTCAGTGCGCCAGCTTCAGCCTCCTGCAGACCACAGATCAGTTCAGATGCAAGGGAGCTTGAGAGCACCTTAAAAAAAAGCACCCAGACGACTTTGGATAACCTGAGATCTCTTTTCCAAAAGGAGCCATGGCGCTTTGGAGCCCAAGAGGTCATTCGGAAGTGCCTGTGCCATTTCTGCCAGTGGGGCATAGCTGGTTTGAGAATATTTCCCCTTGTTTGCAGAAAGCTCCTGAGTGGAAAAACACCCAGCTCTGCTGTGGGAAGGGGCATGAGCAGTCATGCTACTAACCCACAGACAAGGTCCAGCGTCGGTAGGCACTAGCCAAAGCCACTCTCCTCAAGCACCACCAAAAAAAAAAAAAAAATAGAAAACAGCCTCATCTCTTATTTCAAGAATCTCCTGGGACATTTCCAAAGGCCTTCGTGAAAAACTGTGACTGTGGCTCTTTTTGTGGACGTAGCCCAGCACTGTTAATCTCTAGGATTCAGGTATAGGAAGGCGGGCGGGACGATGCCGGCATTTAAATGCACAAGAGCAGCAGAGCCAGAGGTCACACCTTGATGTAAACTGGTCGTAAACCAGTCGGAAGGATGCTGGTCCCAGCAGAGTAGCAGCACAGCCCTCAGGCGCAGGCAAAGGCACTGGGAATTCACCCAGGTGCTAATTACTAAGTAAACTAGACTGGCCAGAAATGGCAGAAGGCACGTGGTATAGGATAAGTGAGCTGTTCCCTAAGGATGAGCAGAGCACCACTCATACACAGCTATTCCTCTGCACTGAAATGGTGTTCCTGCAGATGCCCTTACCTGCCGGAACGCTGTGATCTTCACAGCACAGTCAAGGAAACACAGGGGTGTTAAGGAAGGTTTAATTCCTAATAGGTTGGTATCATCTTCTACAAATACTTAAAGACAGGGTTTCTGTCTCATTAAGTTTCACACCAACCTGGCAAGTAACATAATTACCAGTCACACATTTGTGAATTCGTTATGTCGTGGCGCTGCTGTGTGGGGCTTTACTTATGCATCCTTACCACGGCCTCAGGTTTGTGGTGAAGCCCCTGTGGGACTTGCCGCTGCAGGGGCATGTTTGTGGGGTGCTGGGGCATGCCGGAGCCCTGCTGCTGTGGTGCCCTGTGCCTCTGTATCCCTCCCAGACCGACGTCCTTCCAAACCCAAGCCCCTCCCCAGGGCTGACCTGGGAGAAGGGGCTGAGGGGAAACGTCCATTGTCCATCCTCCTTTTCTGTTTGCTTTTGCAGCGTTATTTTTAGCGGTGGGCTGGTGGTGCAGGCCTGGCTGGTGCTGAGGCTCCCCAAGCAGCCTCCCGGCACAGCTCTGGCAGCAGGCACAGCCACTCGGTGTGTCTCCAGACGGATTCACCCTCGAGTAAAAGCATCCAGGGCTGCTCCTCTCGCTTGAAGCCTCAAGCCCAGAGCCCTGGTTGTAGCCCCTGGTAACTTCATGCGTGCAACTGGCATGGCTAAACATCTCCTCCCTGATGTGGGACCAAATACCCCAATGGAACAAGTGCTCTAACGCCAGTGTCCACACAGGTTTGGTGGTGTCCCGCATCCGAATCCCACGTGTGTTTGCTGCAATGACACTAACTGTTAGGCAATGCCATGGCAAGGTGAACCCTTCCAGCTCTCAGGCATTACATGGCAGTACTGGTCCCTGGGGCTCAGAAAGTAATTTTTTTTCCAATGAGTTTCCCTGTGCTTTCCCTGCTCTGCGTGACCCTCGAGCACGGTTTGGGGTCACACTACCAGTGCTGCCGCTGTGGGCCACAGCCGCTGCGATGAAACGCTGTGGTCCCGGTGACAGACAGTTTAACATCGGCCTTTTCGTTTGCACAAAGATGGCAGAGTGGCTGATACCACTGGTGGAGATAAGAGCTAGTGGAGGCTGCCCGTGGGTTTCGGTTTCCATACGCACCAAGAAACTAAAGTGGGCGCTTGGTGCGGTGCCTCCGCACCCTAGCATCTCCTCGGGGAACAGGGGTGAGTGGGGCCGTCCAGAGAAGGCAGGTTGCTGTGCTGGGGGGGCTCTAGGGAGCTCCTCCCCACCACTGCTAGCGCTCGTGGGTGCCCCGTCCAGGTCGCGCCCGAGAGCCGGCGCTGGGCTCGGCCATCTCACCCACTGTGGCAGTTTGTCTGCTCCTGGCGATTTGTCAGGTCAGGCAGCACGAGTGATCTCACACCAACCCCCCCGGGGCTGCCTCCTGGGGCGGACCCCTGCCCCAGGGCAGAGCCAGCCCTCTCCCCAGGGCGGCTGGCGGCCATCAGAGCTCACCTCCCTCCAAGTGGGCATCTTTGCTAGGTGTTAGGTGTAGCATACATGCACTGTGCACTCTAACAAGCTCCCACCAACTCACGAGTTGTTTTAGGGTGTGCTGGATTGTTACCATCGCGTAAGTGTTTGTATCGGCGGGGGGTGTGTGTGTGTGTGGAAACTGAGTCCTGGGCCCTGCTGCATTAGATACAACACAGCCATGTGAAAAAACAGTCCTGCCTGGAGTTGGCCAAAGCTGAGCTCCTAGGTCCTGGTTTAAGCATATAAATAGAGGAGCTGATGATGTGACAAGCTGAATGCCGGCATCTCCCAGAGATTTCGGAGGAGCAGCCTGGAAAATGGCTTTTATTCTTCTGTGGAAATGCTGGAAAGCAGGGAAGCATATTTTGGCTGAAAATGTTTGCAGTACTCAAGAAAGCTGAAGTCTACAAATGAATTTTTGAATATCTGTTTCATCTGTAGGCATGAGACATTGCAAGAAAACATATCTTTTCAATCAGGTCTTTGAGGACAGGTGGGCTGCCACAGGGTCATTTCCCGAGAGCATCACTCCAGTTAAAACAACGAGCAGCCCACAGGCAAGCACACCAAGAAATCTGGGGAGGAGCAGCCGGCACGGAGTGGCTCTTTCCACCCCTAGGAAGGAGAGGGGGAACAGCAGGGATGACACCGAGACCTCTCTGCGTCTCACATTCGCAGGACAAGCCCCGACCTCCATCCAGGCAAAGCTGCTTGCCCGTGGTGACCGGCTCACAGAGGCGCTTCTCTGCGTGGAGCTGGCAGAATAGGCTATTTCATAAAAGGAAACCAGTGAGTATGTATAAATTCGGAGCCTGCTGCCCCAGAAGACCGCCCGCATGCGCGTGGGGTGGTGTTACTCCCTGGTTTGTGCCTGTCCTGCCCCTTTCAGTGAACCTGGGCAAGCGGCGGCATGGCTGAGCTGCGGCACAAGGCAGCGTGGCTTCAGCCGAGAGGCCAGCCTGCTCAGAAATAAACATGGCTGGCAAGGCAAACAGCCCCCTGAGTACATTTAACTGAAACAACTGATCCCTCTTTCATAAATGTTTTCATGCAAACAGTGGCGGCTGTACCTTTATCAGCGACCGGATATTGAGGTATCGGTGCCCCTGATTTCGGCAGCTTGTTTAAGGACAGATTTTCCTTCTACAGGTTGCAATAAATCAGGCCAATGATACTGGCTAAATTACTAGTTTTCTTTTGGCTAGTTGTCTGCGGATTAGAGTTTTACTATCGCTGATAACTGCACATATTCCTGTGTCACATACCTTTCTAACATGAACTTTTGTAATAGTATGGAAAGAAAATGCGGTAAGAGTCTTCCCTCCCCTTCTCCTCAAGGCAAAGCCAACACAAAAAGCCAGTTATAAAACAATATGAACTCTTATTGCAATCAGGTGGTTGTGCTAAACGTCTTTATTAACCTGATATTCACAGAAAAGTGAATGCTCCGGGAAAATATCAACAAGGGTAACATTTTATTTGGCAGTTGATCACACACGACTGCTACGTGCTTTGCTATGACCATTTTAAAGCTGGTTACCAGTAGCACTGGGTATGCATAGCGGAGATAGTACAGACAGAGTGCATTACAGATGTGCGCTGCCAAAAATGAAAGACCAATGAGTCAGGTCCATAACCCTAACCCAAACCCTGGCCATGGAGCAGGACCATGTTATGAGGGACTTGACCACCCTACTCATTGCTGAGGATGCAACACTTGGAGTCCTGCAGCAAACCCAGTGCTGTGAATCTTGTATCCAGCCGCACCCACGGCAGAAATGTCCTTTTCGGGTAACAGCCATGTCTGTGCAGGCACTCGCTGCCGCACGCTGCCCTGCCTGCCCCAGAAACAATTGTCTCTGTGACCCCCCCTCACACCATTTCCACTGCCCAAGGAGCCTTCTGCCTTTTCTTCCTTCATTCAGTTCTTGCATCTCTTCGCACAGTGTGTCCATGGGATGGTCCTGGGACTCACGTGTCCTTAGAAAGATGCACCCAAGTGACACCGGTCGTAGTGAACTTGCTCTGTAACACAGATCTTCTAAGCCATATAAAGGCTTTCAGCCAACAATTATTTAGGGTAGTGAATGAGTAGGGTTTCTGCATGGGGTGATCAGTGCACCACGCAGCTCTATGGGTGCTGGACAGCGTCTGGCCCCTGATCCTTATTCAAAATGCCTCCTGTCAGCATCATTCAGAGGGTCCAGAAAACTGAATTCTTGCCTTTTTTTTAACTAACAAAGTTTGACTAATTCAAACTCAGCAGCGTGAGCATCTGAACAGATTGCCTCCCCCCAGGTTTTCTACAAGGTTCTTTGTCGAAAGTTACTATAATTTAGATGAATGTCTACTGTTTCACCAAGCCTATAGCTTTGACAAAGGCAGCTATTGATTTTGTCTGATGTGATCTATCCCGTATGAACACACACAGCTTCTCACTTGTCAGCTTGTTATCTGCTACATTATTGCAGCTCGATTCCCTTATTTGCTCTGTATTTACCAGTTGCAGAAGTTGGTGGAGTTGTTTGGCAATTTTGGGGACCAATCTTCACGAAGACTCTTTGCTTTACTCCAGTTTTCTCAGCAAAGCTTGGCCAAAATTTGTCAGAGGGATGAAATTATTTTCTGCTTGTTTCCACAGGTTGCCTGAATGGCCTGAGCAGAAAGGGAACTGGGTGATCCCTTAAGATCCCTCCTACCCTGACCTTTCTGTCAAAGCCATAAGGTCTGTCCTCTGAGGTTGCAGACACTGACTTGCACACGTATGCACATGCACACCTACCTTAATTCTGCTGTCAGACACCATTACATTACAATTACCATTAATTAAAATTAATGGCTGTGTCCTAACGACATGGACTAGAATTTGACCCCGTTTGTTCATCCACATCGTTATGATTTAATTTGCAGTCTGTATAGTGCTAAGCCAGTTGCTACAGAGCACGTACAACAGACCTGAGCATCTCAAGGAGATTTTCTTCCACCACCTGCTATTTTTGGTAGCACCAGCCCCTGCTCGCTGGAGGCCCTTAACTCTGCCCGGCGAGCCGTTGCTCACACCGTATCGATGGGAAGGGCTCAGATCAGTGGCGGTGAACAGGGGCTGGCAGTCTGGTATTAGGAGCTCACGGTGATTCAATAACCCTTCCCTCCCATCGGTTGTAGATAACCTGGAATAAAGAACATCTCCATGGAAATCACTTTACTTGTGACATTTTTCCTAGACTGTTATTCATTTGCTACCAGTTTCCAAACCCAGCTTTAGCTAAAGAGGAAAGATGGTTTACTCTGTAATCTTTTTGCACGGTGTCTCAAAGAAAAAGAGTGCTTCAGCTTGTACCCGCAGGTACAGCTGTCCTCAGACGGCTTCAGTAGTTTCTCTATAACAACTTGGAGGTCAGCTGGGTGTAATCGTTATAGGAAATGTACCAAAGCACCTCCGACCGTGAGGGATGATTTGTAGCACTCCCTCCTAGCAATGGGCTTGCACGCAAGGAAGTCCAACAAAAGAAAACTTAAAAATATGTGTATATATATACACACACGCAAACTCAGAGTTCAACGCTTGATTAAGAAGATGCTAACACTCTGCAGGAAATATTTTGGGGAAAAAGCCCACCGTATTTATTCATAAACAATTCTGCCCGTATGGGCTCCATTCTGGTGTCTAGACATTGTATGAATTGGGAGAAGAATTACTAGCCCTAGGAGGCCAGAAATACATAACAAAGTTATCACGGAGTCTGGCCTAAACAGAAGGTAGAGAACTGTAGTATCTGACTACCTGCTACTCAAGTATTTGCAAACAGCAAATTAAAGAAGTACATGTGACTATAACAGTGACATACTAAAATAGCGCTGGAAGAGACCTCATGAGTTTATTCAACATGTCACTCTGTTGGAGACAGACTCGTTCTCCCTGTGTTGTTCCTGGTGGATGGTTGCGACTTGCTGTGAGAGGTTTCCAGTGATGGAGGTCCCCACAACCTCCCTACACAGATTGTTCCAGTGCTCCCTTATTTCTGGCGATTTTCCAGTGTCAAGCCTGACTCTTCCTCACTGTCATTTAAGCCCATCATTTGTTGTTCTACAAACCATGGATGTTGGATGCACAAGATTTCCTTCCACTTTTACAGCAGCTTTCACATACTGGAGGAGCTCCCCTGAGCCTTCACAACTGGTGAAGCGATGCTGTTGACCAAGCTCAGCTCATGATATTCCTCCATGGGTTTGCTACATGGCTGGTCACTCCTCATCCTGGATTTGCACTGCTGATTTTCCCGCAAAGTTGCTGTGCTTGCCCCTAATACACTATTTCCTTTTTTTTCCCCAGACTCTCTTTCAGACTTGACAAGATCATGTTGAACACCAAGTTGGTCTTCCAAGGTAACTGCAGCCCCTCCCGGCTGCCTGACCGCTGCACACTGAGAAAGTATTGTCCCTGCTCCATCACCCGGGTCATTAATGAAAATATTCAATCACACTTTGGCTGAGTGAAACATGACTCAGTACATGCTCCTGCTCCGGCAGCACACCCCCAGTGGTTGCTCTCACAGGGGGCTTTACAGAGAAATTTCACACAAACCAAGCTCTCCTCCCTTGCTTATGAGACTAGCTCAATGCTCTTGAGAGGTTATACAGAAGAATTAGGGTTTGTGTCAGGCTTTCTTCCTCCACTGTAGTTATGAAGGACATTTGCATAAAGCAGCTGTCATATTTGTAGAAAGAAAAAGAAACAAAATCAGCTCAACAACAGGAGAAGAGGCACGAACAAGCAATAGAAAGGCTCTCAGGCTCTGCAGATTCACTGGTCATGCTGCCTACATCAGCTCCAGGTGAGACCTTAACAATTAAAACCAGAAGAGTAAAATAAACCATGAAGATTTCCACTGTATCTCTCTACAAAGGAACATTTTCAAAAGCTAGAAACCACCACTGTTGGGTCACGGCATAAAGGAGCTTGCAGAAAGACGGACAACACCTATGTGATGGATGAAGTGTGCAAGCAGCTCTTGAGAAACGCAGCTTGATGGGAAACTGCACCAAGCAATAGTTCTTCTCTCTCCTTTGCTTGGGGTGAACCGGGGGGACGGACCTGGTTAACCACAGCACAGTGAGCACATCGCAGCCGATCGATAGCCCAAAGTGCTGGAACAGATGAGAAATTGTTGCTATGGATTTATATAGGGTTATAAATTTTAAAGGGAGGTCACCTGAGAGTAATCTTAAGAAGCAGGAACAGTAACTTCTCTTCTATGTGGAAGCGAAGAGAGGTGATACTGGGACAGAAAAAGTTGTAAACATCATATTAAGGCATTTGGGAATGGAGAGAGGCAAGATGATGTAATAGCTGGCTGAGGTTGTTTAAAAGATATTTTTATTGCCTGAGGGTGATACATTCAAGGGCATAAACATGGATTTCTCAGTCTCAGTTTCTGATTAAGAAAGCCAGTAAATTACAGACCACGGCTGGAGTCTCTCTGAGAGGCAGCAAGACAGAGTGGGGAGGGATGCCCCCGAGCGGCACGGCACCACCACCTGTCCCAGACTCGGGGTTTGTGTGACCCAAGTGGGAGAGACCAAGACACACACCTCCCTGAGGGAGCCGTGGAGCGGCTTGTGGTGGAGCTGGCTGCCGCAGCTCCCCTGAGCTGGGTTGCCCTCCCCGGCTTGCCCGGTTTGCCCGGTTTGCCCTCTGTCCTCTGCCTCCTGCCCACAGCCGGGCGGCCAGGCTTGCGTGTCCGTATTAAAAGGGAGCCATCACCAGAAGCGCTGCCACAGGGGAAGAGCATTTACCTCCACCAAAGGGTCTGACCGACCTCTCTGATAGATGCAAAAGCAGCTCGTGGTGTGTTTTTAGACCAACCTGAACGTGCCTGCATGTTGGCTGTGCTCTGTAAGTGGGACTCCACCACTACACCCACGTTAATCTGTTCCGCTCCTACCCTGGCGCCTGGAAAAAATGATCCACAGGGCATTGCGCTGCCTATCGCACCCCAAAGGCAGGTCTTGAAGATGTCCTTCAGGTAGCCCAACGGCATGGCATGCCCTTTAGGATTATCCTGGCCACAAATCAGCACATAATGGTGAGGCGGGCTAAGCCTTCGGTGCTCGCTCCGAAGGCCTTAGGAGTGTAATATACTGGGTATCCTGAAAAATACCACTCCTGTTGTGTCTTTTCACCTCTGGCAGTAGGTGACTTTCAAAAGGCAGAGAATAAACTCCACCAGTTGCTTACAGATGCTTCTGAGGAGCACTGGGTGATGAAGCGAGCTGCAGATCTGATAGACCCAGTCATTTTTGTCTGCATCTCTGCCAGACCGGTCCATGGATCTCTCTCATATGTAGTTTTCCCAGGTGTGGCAAGAGCAGAAGTGGCACAGAAGTAACACTGTCCCCCTCGGAGCAGTCCCCTCCGAGGTGATGTCCACCCGACTCCTCACATGTGAAACCCCTCTGAGAGAAGCAGTAGCACCTTCTGAAAAGAGAGGAAAATGGACGAGTGTTTGAGGAGAGGCAGCTCACGCCAAGAGCAGGAGAGCTGACATTGTCACAGTGCCTTCAGGGAAGAGAGAAGGAAAGGCAACCTCTGGGGCAGAAATGAAGGTGAAAGGGGTGTCAGGGCAAGAAGAGAGACCAATAGGAACAGCAGACACAGATGGATGTTCCCAAAATGGGAACGGAAGACATGCATCCTATCCGTGTTTTGTATGTGAATACCTTGTTTCAGGAGCAAAATGACTTTTCTGATGTTCTTTGGTAGCTCCCAAGCAAATTTCACTGATACCTCATTTTCTCATAGCATCACTTTCTGCCCTGCAGAAGGGGAGGATAACAAAGCACAGATTTTCATGCAGGTATCCAGCTCTCACCTGTTACTACGTAGGGATGCTCCACAGAGCAGGATAAGACACCTTCCACGCCCTGAACTGTCCAGTGGTATGCTGTACTCATGAGAAGTGGGGAGCACCCACAGCACCGGGTGCCACTGACACACTCCTTGGTTTGTGGCAGGGACAAAATGGGAAGGGGGTGCCGGGGGGCTTGTGCCCTGCTCAGCACTGGCTGAGGCACCAGGGAATCACTGGTTTGGTGGAAACACAGCCACGTAGCTTGGCAGGCAAACGGGATAAGCAACTGGTTGGGCAGAAAACCAGTTCTGCTGCCTGCATGATAGAGAAGCTGGATTGACATCACCAAGTCAAGTATCAGACACATTCAGCGTATTTCTGCCTGCTCAGATAAAGTAACAAGTGCTCATTTCAGACCAAGCATGGCAGGATGGAATAGTATTATTTGGAAACTTTTATGGATCTCACCAATACTATGGACATGCTATGGTTAGGGAAAAGGTCCCAGTTTTAATGACGACAAAGGCAGAGCCAGAGCCTTTCCTAACTTCTAAAAATGTCTTATGAAAGAAGAGAGTCGGAGATGTTCTGGTTGGCACAATAAGTGCCGCGTGCTGCTAACGTAGCGGTGGGTTTCAGCAGACAAGCTAGCAGCCGGGGTATTTACCTAAATACGGCTGGGAGAGTCGTGGTTCTTCACAGAGTCTTTATCTCCCGCAAACACATCTCCTGTGGACCTGATGCCGTCTGACAGCACAGCAACTACAGCAAAGTATGCTAATCTTTCCAGTTTCATTTCAAATGAAAATAATGCAAGTAGCTGTTCTCGTTCACAAATAGGCAGTATCTGATTACTCTTAGGGCTCACTTTTCCAGTGTTATGAGCGAGTCCTCATACAATGGATTGCTCTGCAAACGCCTGACTCCCACGTGACGGTCTTTGACTGCCACAGAGCAGCTGAGATCCCCGGGAGAAAGGAGTCCATCTTCAGACGCATCAAGCTGGGGAGCTGCTCAAAGTCTTGGGTTTATGCTTGGTGCACGGATCACACTTCACCCCCCAAAATCTCCCTGCAAAAACTTTCTGACGTGTTTATTTTGACAGCATAATTCAATCAACTTATTTTCTTTGAGCAATTTATAGAACAGTAAGTGTACAGAAAAGTGGAGCCCTTAACTTATTTGTCTCCCATTTTCCTTATTTGCCCCTGCACAATGACATTTAAAACAGAATACACCACTGCTTGGAAAAATGATTAATACTTTAGGAAAATGTAACTTCCTACTGATTAAGAAAAATTAGCACAGTATCAAAAGTCAGAGGCTGATATTGGGAAGCAGCAAGGTCCCCATATTTACTGATACATTCAACTTTCAACAGAAGAGACTTCTTTTGACAACATCTTCATATTACCTAGATGCACTTCTTTCTATAAAAAGCAGCAACTAGAAGTGACAAATTATGTCTGCCTGCAGGTATACAATCACATTATCTCACTGTGATGCAAAGGATAACATGTCACTGAAGGTGATGATTAAAAAAAAATCAGTCATTCAAAGTGTGTCATAGATCTAATTACATTTTATGGCAGACTCAACCTTTATTTAAACAATCTACATCTTGGAGAATGTTTCCAGAGCCTCTCCTTCTGCCTTGGTTTTAAATGTAATTATTAATCTGCATGCCATCATCTTGCCGGTGAGCAAATGAGTACTGACCCATACAAAATATGCCTTATCTCAAAAAGACAGAGGGTTCAAGCTAATTTTTAAAACCTTTTTCCAAACATTCCCCCAAAAATCTCAGTCTGTCAATTAAGCTACAAACTGAAGCAAGCATACAGGCAGCAGGCCATTTGGAGAAACTCCTTCCCAGGAAAACCAGCTTTGTTTTAAACCAGCCAGGAGCTAGACAGTGAGTAGCAGGAAAAAAGCATGAAAATATTCCCTCAGCTCAGAATTTCTTTCCTTCCCCCAGAGCCGATTCGCCTCCTCCTGACCCCATCCAGCCCTTGTGCCTGAAGCATCGCAGCTAGCCCACCCCTGCCATCCCCGTGTCATTGGACCAAAACACCCTGTGCTAGAGAAACAAGGGTTTCCAACAGTGCTGATAAACATCCATTGCATTAAAAAAACCTCTCTGCCAACATCCTCGGCTCAGCCCCTTCCTCTGCTGGAGTGAATTTAAGCCCATGGAAACACTGGCTTGTGCAGAGACAAAAAACCTGGATCGTTCTTACCCCACACGGTGTTCCCGTGCTTTCCTACCAAACAGAGCCATGTGGGAAACACAGGTGTAAGGACACAGAGGTCCTCAATCCCCGCTGAGTTTAGGGGGGAAAAGCAGCTTCCAGGCTGCTTGGGCTGTGAAAAAGCAAAGCACCCTGTGCACGTGCTGCTGCCTGGCGATAAGGGCGTGGAGGATAAAAACGTAAAGCAGCCGATTGATTTGGTACTTGTAGGTCCAGTTAGCAAGCAAGATTGCTGAAGGGTCCACCTTTAGGAATACGGGTGCTTAAATCCTTTTCCTAATTCTGATCCTAAGCATCTAATTCTCACTTTTAAGTGCTGACACATCTTTAAAAATCTGCCATCATACGGCTTTTACACACTAACCAAGGAAAATGAGGAATCCTTTCCTTTGTGAGTAAAGCTGGAGAGGTAGATAAACTCAGCATCAGGAGCTCAGTTCACACAGTATTGTTTCTTTTTCTTGATTACAGAACTCTAATTCCTATTTACACAGTTATAAAGAAATGCACGTGTAGAGAGATACAGCTTGACTCGGAAAAAAGTTCCCTTAACAGTTACTCAGATTTGCTGGTTCCACGCAATACCCCCTGTAATGCCTGTGGGCACTAGCAACGGGCAAAAGCTGGGAACCAAAGTGCAGTCAAACATTGGCAGGTATTTTCCCAGGTATTTTCCTCATCAGGCAGGTTCTGACACCGTGCCCAGCTGCGAGTGAGATGAAGAGCAAGCCCGCGTCATCTCACACTGCTGTAGGAAACAGCACCTTCAGGAGATGTTCCAGTAACCAAAAGATCCATAACAAGGCGCAGCTTTCTGGAGACGTGGAGGCATGAACCAGAGCTCATGTCAGGTAACAGAGTAGCACAGCGGTCCATTGGTGTGTGGGTGAAATAAAGCACATGGAAAGACAAGGAAAAATGAGCAAACACGAATAGGATGTAGTGAAGACATTGAGGACAGCTCTTGGTTTCTGTACTATTGGGACATTATAATTTTTATTTCTTTTTTTTTAATGGTTTTGGTCTTTTTCATGCATTTAATGCACCATAATTGCATGCTAAATGTTCCTGCTCTGGACCAAACACACATGATTGATAGAAACACAGGCTTTTTTGTTTGAAAACAAAGGAAAACATCTATTTCTTAAGGAAAACAGCAAGGAGCATGGGCTAACAAAGGCTGGCTGTGCTCAGGTGCAGGGGGCGATGATAGGCACAGCGCCTGGCTCCCGCTCTGGTCTTGCCTGGGTGGAGAGAAAGCCCGTGCCCAGGGGAAGGTGCGAGGGACAGTGCAAAGATGCTCTGCCCCAGCACTTTGTGTCGGGGGCACAGAGGGCAGCAGGGGATGGAAGAGGCATGTTGTCCTGTAGGTGACTGCTGAGTCCGGGCTTGCAGCTAGAGGCCTAATTGTGTTCAAAAGCAGGGTGAAAGGTGGATCTGGACTATGTTTTATTCCTTCACAAGGCTGTACGGTAGGTTGGGCAGCTCAAGAGATCTGCCTGCGCTTGCAGTTGTCCACTTGAGGGGTCTAGGATTGACGGTAACTCAAATGATGCTGCAGTGACGAAATGTTTTTGGTCGTTTGCCTTGTGTGCAGCACCATTGCTAGAAGGGCACACCACATTCAGCTGATGTATCCGAGGTACCCGCCGGAGGAGCTGTTTCCACGTTGTGTGTCACACCTTGAACCACTGCGCTCTTCCCCTAACGCAGATATTAGCACGTTCATCTTTTCTCTTGCTCCTTCTCTCCCACCATTTGTATTATGATGCCAACAAAGTAGAATGATAAAAAAAGGATGGGAATCTGCTGGAAAACCCCCTTCACTATTGGGCTTTGCTGTATAGAGTGGACCCTGCACAGAGACCGCACCATCGCTTCACCTCCTGCTGCCTTCTGTCACTCCTTTGCAGCAGACAGAGCTGACACGAGCAGACCTGCCTCCGCTGAACCGGTTGCCACATCTACTGTCAGTGCTGAGTCAGCGCTTATGGCTTTCCAGGTGCCCCAGCAGCAGTTGGATTATTTCCACGCCGAGTTACTGCCCTCGATAAATGAAACTGCCCCTGGGGGGATGTTTTCCCTGGGAGAGCTTTCTGTATTCGGAGGAAAGAGTTTAAACATTGAGAGGGCAGTGAAAGGCATGTCGGTTTTCCACCCAGGGGAGTTTTGGGTGGCACTCCTGAGCAAAACGCAGCAGCTCAGGAGCTGCTTCGTGAGCTTTCAGCTGCAGCAGGTCCCAGGGAGGAGTTCACTCGATGAGGACCAGGCAACGGGGAGGCACCTCGCAACTCAGAGTGTCCCCCAAACAAGCAAACCCAGCAGGGGTTAAGGTGAGCTCCAGATGTGCTCATCCTCCGCGCAGAGCTGAATCGCACCCACTCGGTCACTCCTTGCCCTCCGAGTCGCATGTCTTTGTCATGAAGCAGGAAGAAGGAAAAAACACGGGTTTTTGTTTTCCCCCTTGTCTTTTTTTCTTTTTAAATGACTACCACAAGAGCGTAGGAGCAGCTGCACTATCAGAAATTTTTTTTACCTCATTAAAAAAATTTATCCTTTTAAAATGAGAGTGGCAGAATGGAGATTAGAGCTTCTAGTGCTTCGCCGGGTGTTACTTAGTACCTGTGGATCATTACATTGATAAAAATATGTACAGACTCACTTTGCAGGTTTAAAAGTGTTTTGTCCTTTTGTTTGCTTAGTTAAATAAAGAGGTTTTGTTTGACCTGTGATTTTGAATCCAGCTGGCTTTTTAATATACAGTGACTCATACAAAGCAACCTGCGGAGTCGGTCTCATTTCCACCGTTACACCGCTGATTTCAGCAGAAGCCCCACAGAAAATCAAGCGGCGGGGGGGGCTTTCAGCCCAGGTCCCGACCAGGCCTTCCTCACCAGAACTGTGCTCTTCTTTCTGTAATTGCTCCCGCCGAAATGAGGGAGCTAATCACAGAGAGAGGTGCTTCACGCAAGCCAAATTGCCAGGATCTGGCCTTTTGAGGCACTGCAAGTCCTGTAAGATTTTCAAGGTTAGTAATAAACCATTAGTTTCTAATGAAAATTGGAGCTGAGGCCGAGGACTTCCTGCCTCAAAATGGTAATTTTTTATAATGAGATACTGTCATTATCTTGCCTGATGTGCAATAGAGCATCACTGGTTTTAGCGGGAGCAGGCTGGGAGCTCTTTAGACCAAGACTGACATTATTTTATCTACTTCAGAACAAGCCAAAGAATTTTTAAGGGTGTTAAAGCAGGAAATCTCATTTCCATTTTCAGTAAAGGCTACATATAATATATCATTACCAAACATTGGACCTGATCCTTGCGCCTAACTCAGTGTGCGTTTTCTCCCCTCACAGACTGCACCATTGACGTGAGAATGTAAAAACCATTGAGCACACGGGCCCGCAGGGACAAGGAAAGATCCGTGCTCACCAGTGGTGATGGCAATTTCTATTGCAGTTCTGCAGTCTCTGGGCAGGCAAAGTTGCCCATTGACTTTTGGAAATACAAGACCAGACACAGTACATGGTTGTCCCCCTAGCTGGCTCCCCATCGGGGCTGCAGGGGGGTCACGGCGATGCACTGCCCAGCGACTGGCAATGGGGGCTACAGGAATTTTTGTCTTCCACAAATGATTTCATGACCAAGGTAAAAGTGCCATCATCTGACAACAGGAGGAGTTTGTGGGTCCAGATATTGCAAATGTCACACTATTTCCTCAAATAAATGTATGCTCTTTCAATAAAAAACTCAGCAAGGAAAATATATGCATCATGCTAGACACAATTCCTGGACTTCCTCCATCAGGAATCGCAGCTCTTCTTTTTCTAAAGTGAGATGTTGTTTGGGAAGGCAAGAGATTATGTAGCCTGCTTTATGTTATTCTGCTCAGGTATCCCTGCAGATCGGGACTCGCTTTGAAAATGAAAGGCCGTATTTTACTGCAAGTGGGTTGACGTCAATTCCACTCCCAGGGCTAACCAAAAACCATCAAAATAGTCTCTCTTCTTTTGCCTTAGTCTTTCCCAGAAATTATGAGTCAGCAAAAGCTTTCTGAACGTGGTATATAGAAAAAAAACCACATTTGTATTGTCCCAACAAAATGAATGGCTAAGATCACTGTAACCCAAATTTGCTTCCTAGAAGAGGGGAAGAATGCTCGGGGAAATACCTTGAAAGTGTCGCATTTTTAACAGGAGGGATCCAGCTTTATTTTGTAGATACAGTAAACCATTGGGGAAAGTGCTAGACTGAAAATGTCGTCATATAGTAAAATCACGAAACAAAGCAAATAACATGTTGGGCTAAAAATGGAAAAGCAACTCACCTAAGTCCTTTTCGCTCCCGGATTAAGTGGATTATTACTGAAGTAGGATTCTACCCATCTAAGTTTTTCTATATCTAATTTTTATATGGGTTGTCACTGCTTAATGAATTTATGGTGAAAATCCCTGATGCCCAGTTCCTGACAGAGTTCATGGAGGGAGGTGGCATCAGGGGTGGTCTCTAGCAGATTCGGTCTCCCTAAATTCAGAGTCTAAAAGTACGCATAAAAAATTTCTCCTAGGGGCTTTTAGAGCCAATACTGGTCTTCAGAGCCTGCACAGGGCTCCCAGGAGCCTGCTCAGGTCTTACTCAGCACCTCACACCTGGGTGCAGGTTCAGTGCCGGGGTGTACTGAACGGTACTGTACCGGGGTGTACCTGCATCCCGGCGTGGAGCGCGGCTTGCAGGAAACACTCAGTGAGGGAACCGATGGCCAGAACCCTGCCCTGCGGTTTTACTGCGGTCCACACAGGAATGACAAAGATTTATGAGCCTAAAGCCTAGCAGATGGAAAGTTTTCCCATTTTACCAGAAAGTTTTGCCAGATTCTACCAGTCCGAGGCACTCGGCGGTCTTTTCTCTCAGCAGTTACTACTGTGGGTGATGCAGCATCTTTGGCTGAGTCTATGCAGGTTACAGAGCAGGGCCAGGATGCTCCACCCAGCAGTTTGGTCCCTGGCTTTGCAGGGGGAAAAGAGTTTAGGCACGCTCCGTGCCACCCGGCCGGAGGGCTAGAGGGCAGACCTTGCCCTCTTTTATTTACTAGCTTAGTCGCAGCGTATGAGATGGGGGCTTAAAAGAGGGGGGGAAAAAAATCTTTCTCACTAGCAACTTTAGAGTTCTTAATCCGGGCAGCGTTTTGACCTGTCTTGATCTGGTTTAAATCATATTTGTAACATCACTGCCACAGTGCCCTGATGAACTGCATGCCTGAAGGTATTCATCAATTACAATGACACATTTGTGATTATTAGAATTGATAAAAATAATGGGGCTAGCTGAGTCTGGAATACGGTTTGTTTTTTTTTTAAATGAAATATCTTTGTATTATCAGTGAAGTGATACTGGTTTTCATAATAATTGCACTCACATAAATACAGCGTTACTGACTCACAGCCTCGCTGAGGCTTGTTGGATCCCTGTGGCCCCAGCTTCTCCAGCAGGCAAACGCTTGATGCATTGCCCAGTCATAAGCTGGAAAACACATTAGTCCGAACTTTTTATATGCACATAAAAGTAATCTGTTTCAGCCCTTAAATACAAATTGAAATGATAGTGATAAACTGTAACATAACCAGGATGTAAATGTAGCAGAACTATAAATAAACAAGCAGCAACACTGCTTCTGAAATCCGCCGCGCGTATTACTGCTCTAAATAAATCAATCGCCGGTGAATTTGAACCTGAGTGAAGAAGTGTTTCCGAACTCTGAACAACATCGACCTCTGATGGGCTCTTTGAAGCCACTAAGCCGTGGGATTATCAGAAAACTGTATGCTGCTCTGAGACAGGCAGACAGCAAAGATGCACTTAAATGATTTTTCTACAGCACGCAGTCTGAAAAGGAGAGGGGGATAAAACAATTCAGGTTCCCCTCAGAACTGCGGATGATAAGGCAAGTCAATTATTGTGGCATTTTACAGGCTTTTAGGAAAGAAGACTGAGACTTTTTTTCTTTTTTCCTTTTTTCCCCTCCAGTGTTAGACTAAAAGAGGAAAAAAAGAGCCCAGCTTAGAGTCTATTTCCCCCCCCCCCCCGGTTTGATAACTTGTTAATGGAGCATTATCATAAAGGGCTAACTTATAATAACGTGAAGATGAAAGCTACTGGAAACCTGGCAAATGACTGTAATTAGCAGCCTATTTGACTGGGCTTTTTGTTTCTTTGGTTGCTGGAGAATAAAAAGGAGTTTGCGCTCTTCATTACTCTCTCCTCGCCAGACTAAAGAGAACAAACAAGCAAGCAGGCAGGAAGGTGCCTTTCTTGGCGCGGTATTTCATCTCCATAGTGAATGATGATCTCTTCAGGCAGAATTACACGGGGAGCTTTCAAAAGTAAACAAAGGGACTTCGCTCAACTGGCAAATTTGCCAGCTCTCTTCTTTCTAAAAGCATCTAAACACACAAAGTTATACTACATCTTACATGTTTTTATTTGTATACAAAATGTTATAATTTATCAATATTGTGCAGCAAAGTATAGATACACACATACATACATACACCCCCCCCCCCAACACACACACACGTACAAATACAAACACAACTTTCTTTCTCTCTGCCCTTCAGAAAGGCAACACTGTTTTGGCAGGTCAGCAGCTAGAAATAAGGTGCTATAATTAAGCGGTATCGGAATGTCTTCACTTTACAAATGTGATGTGCAAATTTATATACAACCACTTTTTTTTTTCGCGGAACCCAAAACTCCATACCCCGAACCACTCTCAGAGATACGAACATGTATAAAGTGCTAATACTTAAGCATGTTTCCAACGACTTCACGACGTACTTTGAAGACCCCCCCGGGCACCGTACTAGTTCACTGGGTAGATTGTCACTCGGTGTGGTACGACAGAGAGAAAAGTCACTCAGACATCGCTGGGGGACCGGGAGCGAAAGGACACTTTAGCCTGAAAGCAGCCGCAGAAGAGCACCCACATGGACCTCTGGATTTCCTGGTTTCTGTAGGCGTAAATGATGGGGTTGATCATGGAGTTGTAGGTAGCGGGTAGAAGCGTGGCGTACGTGTACACGGAAGGGTAGTCGGGATCCCCCACTACGCAGTAGATGGCAAAAGGCAGCCAGCTGGCCCCGAAAGTCCCGAGGATTATAGCAAGGGTAGAGACTCCTTTTTTGGTGGCGACATAGTGAGAAGCAGTCAGAAAGTGCTGCTGGAGAGCTATCTGGTGGGCATGCCTGCAAACGATCTTGCAGATCTCGATGTAGAGATGGAGCATGATGAGGAAAATGAGAAAGAAAGAGGCGGACAGCAGCGTCACGTTGCTCTTGGTCAAGGGTCTGACGACGCTGCAGGCGGCGCGGTCATGGAGGCAGTTCCAGCCCAGGACGGGCAGCAGCCCCAGGCAGAGGGAGACCCCCCAGGCCCCCGCCAGCATGGTGTGGATGCAGAGCACCGTCCTCTCCGAGTAGTAGGTGAGGGCGTTGTAGAGAGAGAGGTAGCGATCGACCGTGATGGCCAGCAAGCTACTCACAGAGGCGGCGAAGGAGGCGACGAGGAAGCCCACCGTCAGCAGGCTGACCGTCTCGGAGCGGATCACGTACTGGAAAACGAAGTTGAGGATGAGGCCGAGGCCGGCCAGGAGGTCGGCCGTGGCCAGGCTGCCCACCAGCACGAACATGGGGGTGCGCAGGGCGGGCGAGCACCAGATGATGGCCACCAACAGGGCGTTCTCGCAGGCGATGGCA
>NW_008825052.1:886002-886541 GCF_000699105.1 Pygoscelis adeliae | reverse complement strand
CCCCCGCTTTGCAGTAGGTCCTCCCGCCTCGAACGCCATCCGCAGCGCGTTCGTGGGGAGAACGTGGCAAGTTTTGTGTTCGTACGGCGCTTGCTGTAATGGCTCCGAACCCAGCGGGGGGCTTCGTACGCCACCGGACGTACGTGTTTCCGAATAGCGCTATGAAGTGCTGTGGAAAAGCCTGCTTCACGCTTACGTACACGCTAGGGTTAACGATCCCTTTACCAGCGAAAGCATCCGCGCTATTTCCTGAGGTCCCCCCCAAATGATAAGGTCAAACCGGAGGAGACCCAGTTGCACGGGCATGAAAAATACCAGCTCTCTCCTTGTCTCACCCTTCGTGTCTCGCAATGAACCAGCAGCCGATGTATTTCCTCGCTAAAGCACAGGAATCGGTGAAGCAAAGGATATCTGTCTCGTGCCAATCGCTGCCAAACCCGGTACCAAACAAACGTGGGCACCAGGTAGTCTCCATCTGCAGCAACGTGGCTTTCCTAGCACCAAGAGGACAAGCCAAAAGGTGCGCCCCCCCCCCCCCC
>NW_008825052.1:884940-885955 GCF_000699105.1 Pygoscelis adeliae | reverse complement strand
AAGGTGCCCCCCCCCTCCCCCCCCAAGTCTGGGAGAGCATGTTTGCTCCAGAACTGCTGATCAAAAGAATGTGGAAATAAAATGACCTCTCGGTTACGGGAACAGCATGTGAACCATTTAGACACAATTTTGAAAAATTCATTAGAAGAAAATGTGTTTACTGTCTCGGACAGTCCAAATGAAGAAGGCACGCAGGCCAGGCCATGGTAAAAGGTGGGTACATTCGAAGGGAATTAAGAGTGTCAGCATTCATTACATCCATCCTCATCTGCGTCCTCCTGCAGGCTAAATGCTATTATCAAGACAAGCTGCGGACACTTTGTATCTCTGTAAACAGCCGAAGCCATTGCTTCCCAGGATTTCTGAAACACGAATCTCAGAATAGTTTAATTTGGAAGGGACCCATGGAGGTCAGGTCTGGGGCATCTCTCTGGTCCCACCACCTGCTCAGAGCAGGGACAGCGTCAACCGTGCAAAGGTTTTCCTCAGGGTCTCGTTCAGTCAAGTCTGAATATCTCCAAGGGAGGAGGTTGGACAGCCTCTCTGGGCAACCTGCGCCTGTACTTCGCCCTCAACTGTAAAGATTTTTCCCTTTTATGTAGTTGGACTTTCATAGAATCATTGAACCATTAAGGTTGGAAAAGACCTCCAAGATCATCGAGTCCAACTGTCAACCCAACACCACCATGCCCGCTAAACCATGGCCCTAAGTGCCTCATCTACACGTCTTTTAAATACCTCCAGGGATGGGGACTCAACCGCTTCCCCAGACAGCTTGTTCCAATGCTTAACCACTATTTCGGTAAAGAAATTTTTCCTCACATCCAATCTAAACCTCCCCTGGCGCAACTTGAGGCCATTTCCTCTCGTCCTTTCGCCAGTTACTTGGGAGAAGAGACCGACACCCACCTCGCTACAGCCTCCTTTCAGGTAGTTGTAGAGAGCGATGAGGTCTCCCCTCAGCCTCCTTTTCTCCAGGCTAAACAACCCCAGCTCCCTCAGCCGCTCCTCATAA
>NW_008825052.1:867615-884910 GCF_000699105.1 Pygoscelis adeliae | reverse complement strand
GAGGTGCGGCCTCACCAGTGCTGAGTACAGGGGCACGATCACTTCCCTGCTCCTGCTGGCCACACTATTTCTGATACAGGCCAGGATGCCATTGGCCTTCTTGGCCACCTGGGCACACTGCCGGCTCATGTTCAGCCGGCTGTCGACCAACACCCCCAGGTCCTTTTCCGCCAGGCAGCTTTCCAGCCACTCTTCCCCAAGCCTGTAGCGCTGCATGGGGTTGTTGTGGCCAAAGTGCAGGACCCGGCACTTGGCCTTGTTGAAGCTCATACAGTTGGCCTGGGCCCATCGATCCAGCCTGTCCAGGTCCCTCTGCAGAGCCTTCCTACCCTCGAGCAGATCAACACTGCCGCCCAACTTGGTGTCGTCTGCAAACTTACTGAGGGTGCACTCGATCCCCTCGTCCAGATCATTGATAAAGGTATTGAACAAGACCGGCCCCAAAACTGAGCCCTGGGGAACACCGCTCGTGACCGGCCGCCAGCTGGATTGAACTCCATTCACCACAACTCTCTGGGCCCGGCCGTCCAGCCAGTTTTTGACCCAGCGCAGAGTACACCTGTTTAAGCCGTGAGCCGCCATCTGGTTACTTTCCTTCACTGCAACTTGCGCGCGCAGCCCCTTGTCCTGTGTGGTGTCCCGCTGCCTGTATCTTCTCCCATGCCTATCCAGGCGTTACAACAGCATTTGTAACTGCAGCAAAACCTGCTGCAGGAAGGTTTAAGAAGGGTTTGCAAGTCTACACAGCTGAAGTCCTTGGTCATGTACCCCCGCTATAGTTCAGAAAATGCAGTGTTCTCTTATTCCCTTTGCCAAGTAAGGAACGGGTTGGGTATGGTCAACATTGGCTTGGATTAAGGTTAAGACTGAGACCACGAGAATCCCAGTGCAGAGACAGATGCTACAGAGCAAGGCGAAAGAAGGTAAGGTAAAATCCAAGGTAAAGTAAAATTTTGGACTTGCCCAGAGGAAATCCTCCAATCTAGCCCCCAAACAGAGGTGGCTTATTTCAACATTAATTAAAATGGCTGTGACAGAATAAATTACTCCCAACATTTTTCAAAAGGGATTAAAAATGGTGCCATTCAAACTTAGCAAGGCAGGTTTACAAACATGAACCAGCTGGGCTCCACAATGAAACTGTAAGATCTGCAGTATTTTTGTGGCACCTATAAAGCATAGAGAGAAACATGTAATTTATCTGCTTTTCAGCACTGAAATGT
Source organism: Pygoscelis adeliae (assembly GCF_000699105.1). Lineage (NCBI taxonomy): Eukaryota > Metazoa > Chordata > Aves > Sphenisciformes > Spheniscidae > Pygoscelis > Pygoscelis adeliae. The sequence goes on along the minus strand of NW_008825052.1, from coordinate 883,687 downwards.
GGTGTGGAAGGTCTCGATTGTTGGTGATTTGTCACATCTTTGACCAACCTATTACATCTGGGAAGCAAGCGTGTGTCAGGTCTTTTCTATAATAGCATGTATATTGTAAGGCATGTTATATTCTGGATATACGTCGCTTTAAACCTCTATGTTCTCAAATACTTTTTCCTTAACTGAAAACATTGAGAGCCCATGCTATCAAGGCAGAAGTCGTTTCGTGTGGTGAAACCCTGTGAGAGCATTAGGGTCTCGGAGTAAGATGTCGGAAGAGTTTTTACCCTATGAGCCAGTCCCGTCTCACACCCCTTACCTGTTGGCACGTATTTCATTCAGTGAAAGAATTGCTTAAGCATGGTAGCGTGTCTCTGAAAGGGAGATGCATGTGTCCAGCTTGACTTTGCTCCTTGTTTTCAGGGGTTTTCTGAGTTCTTCCGGCTCTTTAGTCCCTGCGTTTCTCCGGACTTTTACACTTTCAAGAGGAGGATGCTCTTACAGTCCATGTCAGGTTCTTACTGTGCTCAGCGAGCAGTGCTCTGCATCTCCCTCATCTCCCTCACGTTGCCGAGTATCAATTGGCAGGGTCAGTGACCAGCTCCACACTTATTAAAATGGTTACACCTCCTTGGGAACTGTTTATATTTCCAGAGCTATCGCTAAAGGCCTTTTATCTTCTTAGTTCAGCTTCTTGCATCAGTCATTCCAACAAAAGGCAAGCCATCTGGATTGCTCTTGATTTTAACTGGTTGTGGGAAAAAGAGGATTCAAAGACTAAAGCTGGCATCCGACAGCCACACTTATTTACCACGGCACCACAAGGAGCAGCGGAGAGAGAAGTCTGGCCAGATCTCCTGTGCTGCCATCAAGATGTTTCCATCTTGGCTTCCTAGCTGAGTCTGGATCCGCAGATCTCACAGGAGAATATAAAAATAAAAAGCTATGTTTCAGCAGTGCATACCTAAGCACAGCATATGATATAACTCAGTAATTATCTTAGCAAATTTCTGAAAATTAAGCAGCAACAAAATTAAGAAGTTGCTGAAATAAACCGTCTAAAAACTCTCTGCTTGACTTCTCCATCTGCTCTGAAAGCTGAGCAATATTGCGGTGTAATTTTACTATGTGATTACTTTATTTTGGTTAACTATGGATTATTTTGATAGCTGGTATTCTTTAATGATTAATAAGTAGGCTGAATAAATGTTAAGTATTATTAAATGTGCTTTACATAGCATGAGTTGGAACCAAAAAAAAAAGCACTTCAAAATTTGTCTTTCCAATAACATGCCGAAAATATTGAAGAGTCATTTTTCTTCTGGCAACATAAAGAAGCCTTAAAATAAAGGGGGGAGGAGGGGAAGAGAGAGGGGGATAACACAGATGGTGAGCTAACCAGCGCTGACATTTCAGAGATTTCTATGCAGCTGGCGTGAAAAGATGTTCTAAATGCTTAGCAATCCATTTAGGCACCTCTTCAAGTTTATCATTTTCCTGACTTGGTGAACTCAGCCTCATCACCTGGTGTCACCGATGACTAGGTCCTCGTTAACGATAGCCCCTGGCTGACCCTTCAGATACAGACAGGTGTCCACCTGCAAACATGTATTGCAAAACCCACTGATGAAATAAACCTCAGAGGGGTTCAGGCGCCGTTTAGAATTTCAGTCGCATCCTACACAGTCCCGTTTCTCCGCCACACATCATGTTTCCCGTGCGGTCCTTGACTGTGCTTCTTGACGGAGCACTCACGGTGCCGTCAGTTCCCTTTGATGAGTCTTTGGCTGCTTGGCTGCTCTGTCCCGCATGCAGCTACAGTTCAGAAAACAACCTGCGTGTCTGTGGAATCTATTTTACTTACACAGTAAGGCTATATGGGACTGCATAAACACATGAACACAACTATCATGCTTTTTCTAGCATGTGCTTGGGATGAAAATCCTGGTTTAATCTGTTGCATTCACAAAGCTACATTCCTCCAATGGATTTCATGGGTGCTTTGGAAAGCGGTACTATGTCTTATGTGGCCTCTGAATGGCTAGCAGAAAGTACAGGGACAAACTTCACATAAGCAGGTGAAAATCTGCTTTAAATAGTGTAACAAATACTTATTGTCAGGGATGAATTCAGACTGAACCTTAGGTTGAAACCCACAGAGTTTGAACTAGCATGCATTTCTTTTTCCGTGAGAAGAAAATGTCAATGTGGTTATGTACAGAAAACTAGGCAGAAGCATAGCTAACAGTACTTTGAGCTTCCACTTACGGCTCTCAAAGGGCTTTGCAACAATTTAAGGCTAAACAAAGAGAGGGTTCAATCTGTGACAGCGATAGTGTCCTGGAAGCATCATAGATCCCCATTGAAATTTCCAGGAAAACAAAATATGAATGTCTTAAATTTAGTCTTCTACAAGGTAGTCTCCACCTGAAGACACTTTGTCACAGAGTGACCTAAGGGTTAGAAATGGTGGGTTTGGATCTAGGTAGCACTGATGGAAAGAAGAAAGGACAGACTTCTTTCTTATGAATTCTTCCCGATGGACTCTTTTTGGAGCCTTCCAAGTGCCCAAGCCAACCTTTCAAATGCGTTATTTTCTCTGAGCCATACACAAGCTGAAAGCTCACACATTGACTCACTCTTCTATATCGGACAGAGGGCAAACACGGAAATATAAAACGCATCCCTTCGCTCCTCTGCCCCCTTTCCTTCTTGGGGTAGGATCCCTCCCAGCCTCCCCTCTCCCTGCCCCCACCCACCAGTGCTGGCAGCTGCTGGTTCTTTCCGTGGCTGACGGTGGCACGGTCCCAGGCTATGAGCCCTTCTCCTCCTGCCCCTCCCATTTCAGACAGGATGAGTTTTTGATGCAGCTTTGACCTCTTAGGCTTAGTCAGGCAGAGACTCTCCCTTGGGAGATGCCTCTTAGTGCTTACCGCCCAGAGAAGTTTTTTTTTTTTCAGGTGCTTGAGCTTTCATAGCATCTTTTGATAGGGACCCAGTGACTACGAGAGCGATCTACACATGTGCTTAGCAATCTCCACATCTGTCAGCCCACTTCCATCAGCCAGCCAGGCTAAAGCAGAGGACCTGGCTGAGCTTCCGGAGGAACAGTGTTTGCCAGCAACACTTGGATGCTGAAAGAGCTGCACATGGGTTTGTACAGAGTTTGTTAGGAAAGGCACGGTTATTGCTTACCTTTATTAAAAAAGATGGCCTCTGGTCCACTCTGTTTATTTCTAGAGATTAGTGTTGAATATACTGAAGCTAAATACACATATTTTGCAACTTTTCCTTCCTTGCTCTGCTTGTTCTGTTGATGGAAAGAAATCAGCAGCAGCAAAGGTCCTTCGTTGTTAGATGTGTCATCAAGTGCAACGGAACAAGGTCTTTTATTGTTTTCATTCTTTTAAACTTTTCCAAAACCTTTTTGCTCAAGTTTTTAAATGGCTTCAAACTAGCCTTTAAATTGTTCAGGGGCTTTTCTGAACATCTAAGTGAGGAAGTCCTGAGTTTACCTAACCAATGTCTTTTTGCAGCTTTGTAAAAAGAAGCTGTGAATTTATTTCACTAAAATGTTAGTGGTGTTTCACGTGATCCTGTAAGTTGCTGATTAGTTACTACACAGAAGGGTGTAGATATATTTTTTTTCATTAAAGTTAATAGCAAGTTTGAAAACAATTTTTCCAGATACTAGAATGCAAGCTAAAAATAAATTTGTGGGAAAAGCACTGTGCCCATCTTCCTCTCTGAAACTGCTCTCTCAGAAATTGCAAGAAGACAGCCCCATCATCACCCATAAGCAATTTCCCCGCCTGCAGCACAGAACTGGCTCTGCAGGCCACTCCCTATAAAGGGCTTGGGGAACTACAATAAGGTACGTGCCTCCCACAAAATAGGAAAAAAATCTATTTCTAAGCCAGGAATCCCAATGCTGAGGATCCCTGGAGCAGGTAGAGCTCAGAATAGGGTCCAAATGGAAAAGGAATAAGCTCAGCCTTGACCTCTGACCAGCTGGTCAGAGGGGCGCGCTGAGGAAGCAGAGCTGCACCACTGCCCGAGAAGGATCTGCACTAGGACTCTCTCCCCAAAATTTGTAGCCATGTCCTTGTTTTTAGAGACCTGAGCAGGGCTTTTGCATCCTTTTTTTTTTTTTTAAATCTAGGAGAGAATGTTTGTAGCCCTCTATATAGTTGCTTGGTGACTAAACAAGTCCCTGTAGAAATGGAGGGGGAGGTCTGATTCCCCTACTGCACATCTCCCATGGGAATGAATTAACTACATGCCCTACCAAAAATTTGGACCAACAACTATATGACATTAAGCGGTCACTGCGTGTAATATAGAAACATCCCCTTTGAGACAGGACCACAATCCCCATCTTCACTCGCTCACCCTACGAGGCTGTAGTCAGGCTTTCTTTCCTGTGCTTGCGCTGCTCCATCTCCACCCAGCCTCAATACAAAATCAACTATACTTAAGCTATCCCTGCTAGACGGGTTTGCATTTTGCCCTTAAAATCCTTCAGTGATGGAGTTTGTCTCCTCTCCATAGGCAATCTCTTCTAGGGCCCAGCTAACCTCCCTAATTACAAGGTGGTAGCCACGAAACACTGGATGGCCTTGGCTCACTAAACTATAAGAAATCCTAGACGCCAGAGAAGATTGCGTACTAAAAAGACACAGAAGAAAAGATAGGATCTTGTTTGTTAATGGTGGGAAAGTGAGTGAAGAACTGCTGCAGAGAGGAAGGCTGTACCTTCAGTAGCAGGGCACACTACGGGGAGAAAGCAAGCTCCCTGCCCACCAGTGGGAATGCTGGGTGTATATATATACATATATGCTGGGTGTATATATACACACATATATACCCTGATTATTATAATGGTTAGTGCTTTACATATTTTATGTGAGTCTTCCAGATACAAATATAGTTTCATATTTCTTTACATGTCAGCTTGGCAACACTCAGCAAAGACATTTCTTCTAAGAGAACAAATTAAAGCAACTTCAAAACAAGCCTGTTATTGCTCAACAGCCTGGGTCCCTGCCAGCAAGAAATGATTATTTAGCTGTGGCAGTAAAAGAGAATTGTAAATTCTCAGAAAACTTTTTTTTTCTTTTTTTTCTGGTGGTGTCAGCTCTAATATAACAGCAAACCGAAGGTAAAGGTGGCAAGGTTGAAGTTACTAGCATCACAGGGTGCTTACAGGGCAGGGCGTAGGGGCCGGGATGGTTACGTCTCCCAAGGCAGCAGAAAAGGCTGGGAAAAACCCACGGGCAGAGCAACACTCAGCTGCCGGCAGCAAGCAAAGCCCATCGCCCTCCCGTGGGCACCCAGCCTGCTCCCCTCCTCCTCGCCCCGCAGGGGAGCACACGCTCCGCTCGGCAGCGGCCAGTGCAGGGGCAGGGCCCAGTGGTGTAATATCCATAGGTCTGGACCCGCCCAGTCAAATGCTCATACTGATGTAGATCACAAATTAGTAGTTTTCCAGGCAGAAGGATGATTGCTTAATCTCTGTATCCCTGAAGAGGGGCGTGTTTCCTGAGGTGACTGCTAGAACGACCTTTTAATATCGGGCGTCAGTTTTCACTATACATTCCAAAAAGCCCTATGTGATAGCAGAATGGGTTTGAAACACAGTGCTAGAATATAGACAGCTTTAAACAAAAAATTATGGTTTGAGTCACTAGCTAGAAGTTCATGAAAAAATGAGGGAGTTTGAAGAGTTGAGGGTAGCAAAGTGCTCTGGGGAGAGAGGGAAGGAGCAAAATGCAAGTCAAGTGTTGATACTTTACTAAGCTGTTGATATATGTGCTAATTGGTAGCATCCACTTTTTATCTAATCAAGGAAGTGTGTATATGTGCCATAAAAAATAAAAATCGATTGCTCCCTGCTATGGCCACAAACACAGCGGCACGGTGGGCAGTGGCTGAGCTGAGCCTTCGGTTCCTCTTCTCGGGAATCTCGGAGTAGGGGGGCAGCCTCCCTAAGAGACTGCTCCCCTCGTGAACATCAGTATTTCAACCAGGAGAAAATGCAGAAACATCACTTGCCACCAATAATAATGGCTTTCAGTGTCTAAAAATAGCAAGACGGCCTTTTTTAATCCAGAAAGTGCTATATTCAGCTAGAGCTAATTTGATGGTAAATTGCATTCTGACAAAGAAGAGTTAATCGCTGACCTCAAAATTAACTGTTGCCTAGGTACCCCTGGTCAGGCTCTGTTGACATTCACGTTGTGCAAACAGAATGCAATGCCAACCACCCAGATGTATATTTAGGGCTTTAAAATGGCCAGTTTTCCAAAGTGTAATGCAATGGCTGGGAACGTGAGTTTAATGGTGGAAATGTTGGTGCCGCCTGGACATCATACCAATCATTCTGTGGGTGGTCTTGCAGATACAGTTCCAGAAACGTTATAAAAAGGTCAACACACACCCCTGTATGTTTTCTTGGGGAGAAGCTATCCTGGTTAGAAGATGCATGGGTAGCTCTATCAGCTAGGTATTATATGCTGCAAACCTAACTAACGTGGCTAGCATGGCTTCTCAGAAGGCATCTCACCTTACACAACCTTTTCTTTCCCTCTGTGATGGGATTAGACACCCCCTTTGATGGGATAAACACCTCTATGCAGAAAAATACGCTTGGATTTCTCCAAAGTGTTTGACTTGGTACTGCGCGACATTGTGATGCTAAATATTTGCATGATGTGGCGTTAACAAGGCGTACGCGTAGGGGTTAAAACCTGACTCGCTGTCAGATCACAGCAAGCAGTGCAAAGTGGGGGGAGGAGGGTATCAAAGGCTCTTGCCTTCACTGGTGTCTCCTAGTATTTATTATTTTTTCCTAAATCATCCAGTATCAACAAAGCAGAAAATGATAAAAAAACCAAAAAAACCCACGACTGGTAAAGTTCAGAGACAGCACAAAGATTAGTGGTGGTGTAAGGAGCAAGAAGACGAGCTACCGCTCTGGAAGAGCGGGATCCTCTGGTTGAAGGATTGCAACCTGAGCAGATGCATTTCAGTTATGATTAAAGGCCAGGTGAGCCTTTTGGGAACAACTCCCGGAAAGTCTCCCTGCAGGGTGGAGCCCTCTCTACAAAAGCTGCGCCTCAAAGAAGAGCTGGCGGTTGACATGGATAACCACTCTTGCATCTAAGATTTGGATCAGAAATTGCTTTGTTAAAATGGAAATTAGTAGTAATTATAAAGGTACATGATAAGCCAGGCTCTGAGGAGTGTGGAGGGATGGGTAGGATTAAACTGGATGAGTGTGGGTGTCTGCATTGGGGTGGAGGGTCCTTCCAGCTCTTGAGTTGCTTCACGCCTTTCCTGCAGGGCTCTGCGTTCCTGCACTGGGGCAATGCTCTTCAGACCTCATGCTTCCAGGCTTCAGCTGCCTGCCTGCAAAGGATACAGCAGGTTTTTTTCCTCCAGAACAGAATCTTAAGGAATTGTTTTTCCTACTGCACATCTGGCTTAATTTTTTTTATTGTTACAACCATTATCAAGGTGCTTTTTCACCTTCCTCTCAAGTACCTAAGATATTGGCCAGCTGTGCCCTCTGAGGTGACATAGCAGAGGTTTCCTTTTCTTCCTTTTCACCCCCAGAAGGTGGTCCTGACCAGCAGCTCTGGGCTGGCACAGCCTCATATCTGCTTGTAAGGAGAGATATGGTTCACATACTGGGTTCATCTTCCTTTGTCAATCCCCTGCCGTTACAAGGGACCGAGGAATGCGTGGAGCTCGTGGAGGCCACCACCACTTACCTCTGCTAAGGACTGAGCTCCTCAGGCTGGCCACGGGGTGCAGTGCACAGGGGAGCTCAGACGGCTGGTCCCTCCTTGTCCAAAGTGCTATGGAAATGAGAAAAAGCAAAGCGAAACGAAGCAAGACAGGAGCCAGAGCCAAAACACGTCACACCTTGTTGGCCTGCGATTGACCCAGGGGTTAACTACATTTTATGAGGTTTATGAACAGATAACTGGTTGTTTGGCAATTATCTGATTGCCTGGAAGTAATAATATGCCCAAATTCCTCCAGCTCCTGTGCGCCCTCATCATTTTCAACGCTACGATATGGTCTTGGCCAGCTCACACCCTGCCTGCAACTCCACCCCAGCATAAGCCAAACAGAAACGTGGCAGAGCTGCTCTCCTGTCCACACTATTGTTTCATTCACGTTACTTCTGCATTCAAGCTGTTGGTTACCCCACGAAGCACGCTCCTGGGGGACTTGCAAGGCAAGGCTCTGTGCCAGTACATTTGATCAGGTTGTGAAGAGAGCTGCAAATCCAATGTGATGAAACATGATTTTGAAAAGCAAATGATAAAGACTGTTTTGCAATGGGTCCAATAAGTCAATTACACTTTTCTTTTTTAGCTGTTGACTTGATATGATGCTATGAATATACGTTTATTAATAATGAATTGTTCAAACACAGCTTGCACTTCTAAAGGGACGCTTGACACTTTTGATATTTTTTATTTGCTTCCCTAAAACCCCTGAGCCTCTCCTGAGCACACTGGCTAATACCTTTTCAACGTGCTGTAGCAGGGACAGGCAGAGCAGGGAAAACCCTTCAAAACAAAGCTGTCCCCGCGGATACCCCACAGCAGGAGGAGTGGCGGTCGGTGTCCCTGGCTCCAGCTCAGGCTGCCTGTCTGGGATGGGGGGGCTGCTTGCTAGACATGGGCTGCACCGTACTCAGATTTGGACTAGAAATCAAAGGAAAGGAAAAAAGGTCCTTCCCGTTGGAGGACTCGTAGTCCTGCTGTGACCATGGAAAGGAAGAAAATGTCCCTGAGGTGACCTGCCCATCTTAGCAAGAGGGCTCCCTGTGCATCACAGGGAGACAGCTGTATGGCCCTGCCGGTGAACTTATGGGTAAATACCGCTCTCCGTGCTGCAAAGTTCACCGGAAGGTTGAACTCAAGGTTGCTGCTGTGAGACCTCCCAGCCCCTCAGCATGGGCGGTGATGGTGGTGGTCAGGGCAGAGGGTTCCTCACCACCAGACCTTTTGGACCATGATGCCTCCAAAACGGTGCCCATCGGTGGGGGACGGTTGTGTGCACATTTGCTGTCCAGCACGGGGACACTGATTTGAGAGCACCAATAGTCCAGGAGCAAACCCCACCTGGCATGGAGGAGCGTGACTTTGGGATCCTTAGCTGCCCCGCAAGCCTCTGCTCCTTGGGTGGGTTTTGGGGATGGGTTTTTTTTGTCCCCCACCCTGATGAATCACCGAGAGGTGTTGAAAGGGCAGATGCTTTGTGCTGCCTCCTCCTGCCACCCTGCCAGCTCACCACTCATCTCCTTGGAAACCAGCCCCAGCTGCAGGCTGGCGTGCCAGGTGGGGCTTGCTAATATTAGGTGTGAAGACTGGTTTGTTTGCAAGTTGGGAAAAGATCACCAATTCCTGATTTGCACCTCCGTGCTTCAGGCACTCCGGTCTGATTTTTCCCCGGTCTGCTTTGAAAAAGGAAACGTGTTAGAAGATAATCCCAAAGTTGTACTCCAATGTCAGCCTTCTCACCTACCTCTGCTGCACACGCTTGATGGAATAGCAAGTGTGTGTTCCCATGGCAACAAGAGGAATTAATTCAATGGTATTATTAGGCTCTATTTATATGCATGCACACACACTTGCACACTTGTGCACTGTGCGCGCGCGCGCGCACACGCATACAGAGGAAAATGAGCAAGTCCTACTCTTCAAGAAGATCCCGGTGAGAAGTCAATCCTGTACATGAGGTTCATGACGACCGCAAGATCCTGATTTTCACTATACAGGTGCAAACCCAAAAGCTGACTGACCAGCCAAAACAAATTCAGCAGCACAGCCCTACGGCAACAGGCTCCAACCCTGCGGCAGCACTATAGCTGGAAGCGGGAACCCCAACAGCTGGAGCCTGGAGGGTCCCCCTCTCGTTGCCCACCCTGCGGTGCCACCTCTCGCCGCGCAGGTGGTGCCAGGCAGGAGGCAAAGCCCCGCTCTGCACGTGCTGCCTGCAGAGGAGTGGATTAGCAGCAACATTTCATTCCCATCCGAGTTCCCTTTGCTCTGTGGGAGGACGCCGAGTGCTGAGCTTTGTAGGGTTTTGTCTACTTCATCCCACTGCCGGTGGCTTTTGGACAACCTTTGTATCATCAAATGTGAGTCAGACATTTCCATAAGCCCCGAAGCACTTCTTGTTTATTGCCCTTCTGCTATTCACAGTCTCTGTTACACATTAGGCGAATAAACTTCAGGTTGAGCCTAGCCTCTTTTTGCATGTTAAAACACTGATACTGTACATTGAAATATCATGGAATCATAGAAACATAGAATAGTTTGGGTTGGAAGAGACCTCTAAAGGTCACCTAGTCCAACCCCCCTGCCGTGGGCAGGGACATCTTCAACTAGATCAGGTTGCTCAGAGCCCCGTCCAACCTGACCTTGATAGTTTCCAGGGTTGGGGCATCCACCACCTCTCTGGGCAACCTGTGCCAGTGCTTCACCACCCTCAGCGTAAAAAATTTCTTCCTTCTATCTAGTCTAAATCTACCCCCCTTTAGTTTAAAGCCATTCCCCCTTGTCCTGTCGCAACAGGCCCTGCTATAAAGTTTGTCCCCATCTTTCTTACAAGCCCCCTTTAAGTACTGATAGGCTGCAGTAAGGTCTCACAAAGAGCTATTAATTGACGCTAAAGACAACACCATTTACTCTCAGATACCATTCTCTGAGCAAATTGTTTAGTAACTTTGGTGTCTAAACTAAATTGTTCAGAAAGTCTTGTTGTGAATTCCTAGTGGGAGACAAAAGATACAAAAAAACCAGCTACTTTGCAATAGCTCTCAAAAAATGATGCTCACCTATCTTTTTTACATTTAAAATGCTAACATGGCTTTGCTTGTGTTTATTATCTAAAGACGTACGAATGTTTATTTTAAGGTGTCTAAAAGGTCAGGGTTCATCTCTAGTTAAAGACATTTTGTAGATCATCAAGATCAGACAACTTTCTAAATTAGTTTGCACTCTCAAGGTAAACAGAATAATCTTCGTTAATTTATCTGAAAGTATCCCAGTACAATTTTAGAGATGAGCCACTCCTGCATTCCCACACATCCCCATGCTGTGCCCAGCTGCTGCCCTGCTATGGGAACAGGGGAAGATTTCAGGTCTGGCTTGAAAAAGATGTGAAGCTCATTTTCAGGAGAGCATCCTTTAGTGCGTTTGTAATGACCTCCTTGTTACTGGTTTTGAGTTCATGTGCAGTGCCAAAATCAAGCACAAGCATTTTTTTTTTTGGTGTGGCACTGATAGACTCTAACAGCGTTTTCTTTATTGGTTATCTCACAGTTCTCTCCAACAATACTCAGAGTTAAAACAATTTTTTTTACTCTACCCAGTAAGTGATCTAACTGATCTAATCTCTAGTAGTTGGGATACCCACCTCTATTACATATCTGAACATTATCAGAGTTGCAGGTCCAACGATGCTCTCATGGGTTGCATTAGATGCCTCCATTTCTAACCACCCAAATTCGCTTTTATTCCTTTCTCATGCAGCACCAGGGACCTTTAAAAACTCCTGGAAGTGAACAGCTGAGCCACTGGAGAGGAAAACGTAGTTGCTGAGCAAGGGGAGGAATGCAAAGGTGATGGGCACAGAAAAACCTTCTGCTTCCTCGGGGACGTGGGCTTTTCACCCCTTGGACCTCTCCTAATGCAGGACCTGCTGCTCAGCAGCTGGTTGCGGATGGACAGCCAGTGCCAGAAGTGCACCCGTACACAGGGATTTCATCCTTTGCTCATACAGCATTGCTTTTGTACGTACCAGAGGAGAGGAAAAAGCAACAGGGGCCGCTGGCTCTAGGTTTTTCTCCCCCACCGCCCTTGCTATGGCAAGGAAGCCTGTGCTGTGCTGCCCCTGCATTTTCAAGGAGTTGCCTGAAATTCCTGTGTGGGGATGACTAGATCTCCATCTGGGCAGCAGCGAGCCGAGAGACAGCAAACCCCCATGGCTAGCAGCTCTCGGCAGGGCAGAGGCCGGTAGCTGATAAAAATTACACCTATAGAAAGAATTGCAGTCAGTGGGATGGCAAGAGAAGATGGGGGGTGTGTGTGTGTAGGAGGGCGCACGCCCTTTGCAAGCCTCTGGCCCAGTGGCTGAGATCTGGCACAAATAAGTTTGGGATTTTATTTGTAGGATGTAGTCTCATGGACAGAAGGGAGCACAGGTTTTTCCCAGGTGGAAGTTGATTTTGCATTGAAATATGTCTAGGTAGGGCCTTTCTCTGGAGAGCAGCTCCATATCAGTGCACTAGCGACAGAGCTGGCATGCCGGTGGCTCGCAGGGAGCCTCAGTGTCCAGCGACAGCAATGGTTGATACCAAGAGAGATCTTAAATAAAGGGCATTTAACTGAGGGACTGGGCATTTCAGTGGACAAGACGTGGCCTGGGAGGCTGTAAACCCTGGCAAATGGCACTAACAAGCCAAAAATCCCTCAGCACTGGGCTGACCAGAGACAGACGGGGCTGGGTGCTGTGCCGGCCGCGGTGGGCCTCCACCTGTGGGGCAAGCAGGCTGCATCTCTCATGGCTGCAAGATGAATTAGAACAACATGGAACAGCTCGCTCCTGCCCACAGAAAGTAAAAGGCTGAGAAGAAACTGTGTGAGAGCCACATCTCTGCACTTACTTCACTGGGAGGATTGTAAAGGAGGGCTCTACGGATTTCAGGTGCCCTATGACCTCCTCAAAACCATGCTTCCCTGCAGCAATGAGCTGCCCCCAAGCCCCTGTGGCACCAGAGGAACCAGGTGGCAAAGGCAGCCCTCCCGCTGCCTGCTGCAAAGGCAGCCCTCCCGCTGCTGCTCCCGGACCTCACGTGGCTCCCAAGTGTCACTGAGCTCCCACGGATCGCACCTCGACTGTCTGCAAAGCTCTGCAGAAAAGCAAGCTTCAGAAGCTTCGCAGCTCAAGAAATCTGGATTATTTCTGATCATTTGGGGATTGTGGGGAAGGAAGAGATGTGGGATGAATTTGAACACCCAAGGGACTTCATAGAATAACTCTCTGCCATACCAATGGGACCCCACACAGGTACCATTGCCTTCAGGATTGCAGACCAAGAAGCATTAATAAACCATTTGTCCCTGGTGAGTGGAAATAATGGCCATATATTTTTAAACACAGAAGCAGACATGGGATCATCAGTCTCGTCTCATGAGAGCAGGGAATCGAGATGCTGAGACAGAAAAGAAGGAACCATCTTCATCAAAGCAGCTGATATAAACTTGCCTTTATATTGATCGCTTCCCTAACCTGCTGTTATCCCTTTCGTCCTGTCTAAATTGAGATTTCATACCTGGAATTCATCCATGCTCCAAAAATATCTGGATACAGAGAGAAAGGCACTGGATGAGTCACCAAAAATCCAAGCTGAAGAATTTAAGAATGCATTTTAATTATGTTGAGCATTAATTTAATGCTACCTACAATGCCTTTCGTTACACAGTCATTTATTTTTAGCACCAAAATGCAACAAAATATGCTTTCCTTTATTTTGGAGTACTTGACTGTTAGCATACGCAAAATTCAAAAGGGAGACCCTGCTGTAACCATCATGATATAGTTTATGATATTATCATTTTCCAAATTTGGTTGGGTCTTGCAAGGTCACAGGTGGGACACCTGAAAAATCCAAACAATTAATTTGCTGAACGTCAAGAATTGAGGACGTCAATGCTCAGAAATGAACTTGGTTCCTGATGAATATGAGGCAGCGTACAGTGAAAAGGCAAAGCTGCTGCATTTTAAAAAGCTGTTTGCAGGTCACTTTTAAAAAAGAGCTCAAAACCCATTCACATAGTCAGCCTATTTCCAAAAATCTACTTTTGAACCTGATGGCTTAGCAAATAATCATCTTGTATCAAATATCCCTTTCAAAGCCTTAATGCTGGAACATGCAGTGCTGATATGGCTGAATATAAGCACTTAAATAAAGGTTATTATTTCCAGGACTGTGGAAAAAAAATGCAGCAATAGGGCAGCTGTGTTCGAAAGATGCTGAATAAACTTATTAAATGCTGATTCTGGTCATCTGTTCCCCTCTATTAAATTGCTGCAAGCCCATGAATCACTCTCTGGTCCAACGGTGCTGACAGCACCTTCCTCGATGGCCTTCAGGGGCAACCATGCCCCATTTCCAGGGATGCCAGTGCACCCCATTCTCTGCTTACAGTACCAGTATCGCGCTTTAAGCACCCGGTTTCAAAATCCATTCACATAGTCAGCTCAGAGACATCAGACTTTCGTGGTCTAGTCCCTCACTTTAATGCAGGCGAAATTTTGATCTGTTGCTTGATCCCCTGTTAGGAAATTAAAAAAAGAAAGAAGTCCTGGTGTTGTCCTTTTGTGTGTTCACTGCAGCCAGAAGCAGCTGCAGAGGGTTTTTGATGCGCCTGTCGTGCCAAGCTGTTGCTATACAACGTACATTGCATTAAATGCCTTTGAAGTCTGCACATAGTAGCCCTCTTGTCTCTTTATCTGGGAAATCACGCCCAGAAATATGTGCGTGGTGTGACGGAACCCAACCCATGCCAAACACAGCTGCTGTGTGGCCTGGACATTTCTTCTGATGGCCAAATAGTCAAATTCCCTTCTTCCATCTAAACAAGATTCAAGGCAGGGTATGAAGAGAAAGGTACGCCTGCTGGCCTGGTCGTCAGGCCTGTAGTCTGGATCTTCAGGGTTCAGATGGATTTTGGACTTCTCTGTAGTCATCTTCAAGTTACTTTCAGTCAGTTTGTAGCATAGCTTTTTACCTACCCTATGAATAATCTATGAGTGTATACACTGCTTTTAGTCACGGCCACAGTCTGCTAAATATATGCCGCAGGGCAGCCTACTCCATTGGAATCAATATAATTGCTAGGACGTAAAGATGGTCGGAGGAGGATAAAGGTGATAGAAGTCACCCTTCAAGGTGTTCCCGTTGCCTGCTGGTTGGTTCGGTTTCATCCTCTCCCTCCCGTCCCTTGCATTTTTTTAAATAGTTATGACTGAAGGACATAGCTCCTTCCCTCCCAGCGCTGTGCCTGGCAGAGAGGAGAGGGAGAGGGCTCAGCCTAGCAAGCTGCCAAGTGCTCTGGCCCTCCATCAGCAAAGCACTTAAGCATATGCTTGTTTGTAAGTATTTAAGCAGCATCACTGACAGAAAGCCCATAGTACAGAGCCCTCAGGATCCTAATCAAGCCTGAACGACACGTGTGAGATCTTGAAATGCCATTTTTTTTTCTTCCCAGCAATGATGCAAGAATTGCCCAAATAAACAAACAAAACTGTCCTCTTGAAAGGCTGCCCATCTCGCTCCTCTCCTAGGTGTGCTAGGGCGAACAATACAGCTTATCTAGATTATCTAGATTTTATATAAATATATTAAAATATATATTATATTACATTAAAAATAATATCTAAATAATATATATAATATATATAATATATATAATATAAAAAGGGTGGACCCTGTCTTCCTTATAGCAGACAGTAACATACATTGAAGGGACGGCATGAAAACAACAGCAGCTCCAAGTTTCTTGCTGCCCTGCCATGAAAAATTTCAGCCTGAACAGTGAAGTTCAGCAAAGGCGTAGCAACGAAACCAGGATTCTGGAAATTCAGGGAAGTGTGGTGGATGTCACTACCACCTACGCTGCCGCTGAGAAGAAGAGCTGGAAACACAACCACAGTTGGAGGTGCGCGTGCCTCTAAGTGTTTCATAAATGTGCACGATTCCTGGGATACATTTCAGAGGAGAATGCATAGGGGCTGTGACAGGTTGCACACTCTGGCAATTATTATGCCTGTGTGCACCATGTATGATGTGTGATGGATAATGTGTCACAGATTCTGCAGGATAAACACTCTAAATTAGAATCATAGAATCATAGAATCATAGAATCATTAAGGTTGGAAAAGACCTCTAAGATCATTGAGTCCAACCGTCAACCCAACACCACCATGCCCACTAAACCATGTCCCTAAGCGCCTCATCTACCCGTCTTTTAAATACTTCCAGGGATGGTGA
>NW_008825052.1:842235-866857 GCF_000699105.1 Pygoscelis adeliae | reverse complement strand
GTCTGCAAACTTACTGAGGGTGCACTCGATCCCTTTGTCCAGATCATTGATAAAGATATTGAACAAGACCGGCCCCAAAACTGAGCCCTGGGGAACACCGCTCGTGACCGGCCGCCAACTGGATTGAACTCCATTCACCACAACTCTCTGGGCCCGGCCGTCCAGCCAGTTTTTGACCCAGCACAGAGTACACCTGTCTAAGCCGTGAGCCGCCAGCTTCTCTAGGAGAATGCTGTGGGAGACGGTGTCAAAGGCCTTACTGAAGTCCAGGTAGACCACATCCACAGCCTTTCCCTCATCCACTAGGCGGGTCACCTGGTCATAGAAGGAGATCAGGTTGGTCAAGCAGGACCTGCATTTCATGAACCAGTGCTGGCTGGGCCTGATCCCCTGGTTGTCCCGCTAGGCACATTTCATTTCAGTGAAATTAGGCACATTTTCAGCTCAAAATAAGTGAAAGGTAAGCCAAACCTCTCAAAATTCAAACCAAATGCAAGTCAGTGCTTTCCTATTGAGTAATCTTAAAAATAAATGTCATTTCTGTCATTAACTCTTGATGATTCAACCTTAACGTGGGTTTTACTGACATTTTCCACAATGGCCTTTGTCTGGGTGTGGCTAGGTCAACAATGCCTGTATTCCTTGAAACTATTTGTTAAACTATTGACCAGACCCTATCTTCTCTGTGATTTTGAAGTCACTAGAAGTCAATTTATCTAAGCAGACCAGCCTTCAGTGGTAATGGAACTAACTCCAGTTCAGAAAAATAACCCCCAGCTTTTCCTGAAGTTAATGATTTTCTTCTCAGATCAATGTATGGTTTATTGAACTCTCTGCTTTGAGAGCAAGTTCCTTATTGCTTAAGCAGAAAGCTATTTCATGCCTGATAAGACTGATCCTCGACTCATTTGACT
This sequence comes from Pygoscelis adeliae, assembly GCF_000699105.1. Classification (NCBI taxonomy): domain Eukaryota; kingdom Metazoa; phylum Chordata; class Aves; order Sphenisciformes; family Spheniscidae; genus Pygoscelis; species Pygoscelis adeliae. The sequence continues at coordinate 865,943 of NW_008825052.1, read as the reverse complement.
CAAAAAATACAGTGTTCCTGTTACAGTTAATGGTTGGGTGGGAAGAAATCGGAAACTTCTCTTGCAAATCCATCCTGGAGGCTCCTTCAGTCTAAATAAAGAAGCCATCAGCAATGGCCACCTATAAGCCAGAAACCACACTACTGGTCTCCTTTTTCTGTGTCCTCTTACAGCCCAGATACATCAGTGTGCCCCAACTTCTGCCTACCCCACCAGCACACCCTGGATGGGGCACATGAGGGGCCAGCATCACTTGACAAGGACGTAGATGTATTGGGTTTGCATGGCAAGGTTTTGGTAGTGGAAGGGCTACAAGGGTGGCTTCTGTGAGAGAAGCTTCCCCTATGTAGGTAGAGAAATCGGGAGTGAAGTTGAGCTCGGGAAGAAGGGAGAGGTGGGGGGAAGGTGTTTTAAGATTTGGTTTTATTTCTCATTACCCTACTTTGATTTGATTGGTAATAAACTAATTTCCCCAAGTCGAGGCTGTTTTGCCCATGACGGTAATTGCTGAGTGATCTCTCTGTCCTTATCTCGACCCACAAGCCTTTCATTATATTTTCCTCTCCCTTGTCCAGCTGAGGAGGAGGAGTGATAGAGCGGCTTTGGTGGGCACCTGGTGTTCAGCCAGGGTCAACCTGCCAGAGTAGAGAATAGCAGGGAGATGTTAGGACAGAAGAGTGTAAATATGTGAGTGAAATCAAGTGGGTTGTTAATACCAGGCAGATGAGAGGAAGCCGTGGCAAAAGGAGGATGGGGAGAATGATTACACCACATCCCCACCAGAACCTGAAATAAGTGCAGGATTCCCCAGACTTGGTGCCCCTGTGCCAGAGGATATCAGGGAAACATCTATTTCATGCTCTCCCTGTGGTTAGTTGGCACAGAAGGTCACAACTTGCAGCGCTGTTGGTTGCTGTGTGGTCTGAAGTGGTAAAGGCCAGGGCCATGGTCCACTGACTCGAACACTGTGTCAAAATTACACTGTTTAAGAGTCAACAAAATTGTCGATTGAGGGAGAACGTGAGCAAAAGCACAGAACAAGAGCTGAGGTGTTTGCAAGAGAAGCAGTAGGTGGAACTCTGGCCCACGTATAACTCCATGTACACCACACACCTCCTGCACTTGCAGGTCCCTAAGCAGTAACCCAAGGCATGCAGAAGACGTCAACCTGCTTGTACATACATGAATTAATCCCCTACCGTACACAGAGTCTTTCATACAGTGGGCAGTGAGCTGGGGTTTCCGGATGGCCAGGACAACTGTGAAATGCTGTTTATTTTACAGTAAAATGCTGCTTATTTCAACCAGCATTGTTGCAGGTTTGACGCTGTGCTACATCCCAACCATCAGCATGAAAGGCAGTTTTTAGAGAACTGCTTTGTACGTGTGCACAGAGCAGTATCCATGTGTGATACCAGGAGACATTCCGTGTTTATTTTTCTAGATCACTTGCAGCCTCTTTGTGCAATGTGTTATCACTTACATAGATTCCTTCTTTTCCATATGTCAAAACACTATTTACAAAAGTGATTTTATCCATCCTTGCAAATCAGCCAGCATCAGCACTGGGAACCAGAGAGAAGATCGTCAAGTCCTATCCCAGAGCCATCACTGGACCACACTGTGCCCGACAGGAATCCCAGCTCAATAAAACTGACATTAAGGTCTCCGTGTTGCCTACTGGCACTAAAATAAAATATCAGCTGAACATCTAAGAGGTGCTAGAACACTTATCATATCAATATGTAAGCAATGGTGCAGGCTTTGTTTCATCCCCCGTGAAACGCAGTGCCTGCAGACACAGCACTGGGACTCCGGGCAATTGCTTTTGCTTCCTTCTGGTTCCCACACTGGCTTTCTTCCCTGCCTACATCCCCACCTAGAAATGACGGCTTTGTTATCTAGCTGCTATTGCTCTGCCCACAGGTGAGCGTAGCAAAGAAATCGTTTTCAGATGGCGAGGTAGGAAGAGAGGAAGAACAAGGTGGGAAAGCGAAGCGCACAGAAAGCAATTACCAGAGAGCCGGGAGTTTGGCCAGGGAAGAGGCCACTTCTTTTACAAAGACCTTTCTGAGGGAAATTGGGTTTTTTGGTTGTGTTTTCTAGAGTACTAAGTAAATGAAAGACAGGATTTGCAATGTATTCTTTCAGTTATTCTTGCCTAGCATGGGTTGAAAAATCAATGCTTTTACAGCCGACAAAAGACGTCTGTAGTCTGGGGAATCTTCAGGGCGTCGCTGGCACGATGCCCCTGGTTACAGCATAACCTCGCTGCTGTTAAATGTGGTGCTGCTGGACAACGTGAGGAAAATATTGCACGTATACAGTATGGCATAATTCTACCCATGTACCACAGGTTTTAGAAATTTTTTATGCTCACATTTTAGGCCTGATGCTATTCCCACTGAACTCAAAGCAGTATTCCCACAAAGCTCCATGTGAGAAAGACTTGGCCCTAGATATCAATGTCCTTAAAAATGAGTTCTTATCGACGAAGCAGAGACAAAGCTATGTGGACACTTTCCTTCTGCCATCCTGTTTCCAGAGTTGAAACTCCACCGTAGTCTTTGTAGCTGAAGTAACAAGCACTTCCCTTCGTGTTGGTGGCATTTGAAATGAAGGATGCTCTGCCCGGACTGAAGTGAGAGCAACAGCTTTTGGGCACGTTAGAGCGAGCGGCAAATCTCCAAAACCCTCCTGAGGTTACTGGAAGACTGTCTGAGACAGAGCCCATGGAAGGTGGCACGCCAGCGTGAATAAAACCACTGCAAAGGAGAGGAGGGAAAAGGGATTGAGAGAGCGAGGAAGAGAGCATGAGTGCGAGGAAACTTACCAGCTGTGTTGGCAAAAAGCAGACTGTCAGCAAAGAGGATGTTTACAGTCTTGAAGTCAGGATTCAAAGAGCAAGTGCCTGGCGTGAGTCTGCACTACGGCCCCTCGAAGCAGGGTAAGGCTGAGAATACAAAACCCTGGGACCAGTTCTTGGCATAGATGAGAACTGGAGACTTCCTACTTGTGCTCCCAGCCATACAATTGTTGAGTTACAAACAGGTCAATGTGCAAAATGACCCTAAGCCGAGTGCAAACATATGCTCTAAAATCACAGCACTTACTTTTGCCAGCAAAAGGAAAGGAACCGAGGAATAGAGAAATGTGTATTCATTACATCCAAGAATCAAAGCACATTAATTTCTTTATAGGGGTGCTTGTGATTGTCCCATAATCAGAAGCTGAAAAGCATCTTATGCTTATGAAGAATGCATGTGTATCTTTCCCAAAGTCATAGCACTTACAATGAGGCTAAACATTTTTTGGAGGATTTACAGACTGATCTAATAATCAGCTCAAGTTAAACCATTCTTTTGAGAAAATTCATGCTGTACCAAAGACTTTGTAGTACTGATGGCGTTTTCATGATATTTTTATTTTATACTGGAAAACTTATCCTCTAACAAAACCCAAAACTGTTCAGCTTCAGGGGATTCTGTGGAAAAAGCTGCGCACTTTCAAAATGCCTCCCGCCCCCTACTGCGACCGAAACACAAGCCAGCCCAAACTGCTGTCACGCTGAAAACACCCATCTCCGTTGCCTGTGCCTGTGTGTTGACGTAAACCCACGCAGAGACCCAGCGATGCTCAGTCTGAAACACATTCATGCAGTTGAGAAAATGGGATCATTTTCCATCTTCTGCAGGAGCGGACCAGCGAGCCCACCTGCGTGTGCATGGGGGGTGAAGAGCTGACGGAAATTTCAGGTGGCAGTAGGAGAGAGCTGAGGCAATTGCGAGAGACAAGTCTGTGATGACGTTCAAGCGGGAAAAGAGACATTTTGTGTTTATGGCTCCTCGGGCTTTTTCTGAATAGCCTTTTCTCTTACGAGGATGTGATGAAGTGTCCCTAGAAGAGTATTTTGGGACTGCACCCCCAGCACTCGGACCATGCTGCAGTTTGAGTCAGTGACAACCTGTTGAGAGCACAGAAAGGGTATTATCTGCCTTTATGAACTGCAGCCTCTATTTCTACAGGCACAGCTAATAGCCAAATCACTGAGCCTCTGCTGAGGAAAAGAAAAAATTAAACAGAAGGAAAATATTAGGGGATATAAACAGAGACATCTAGTTCCAAGTCAGCCCAAATCTGCAGTCCGGAAACAACAATGAAGAAGCAAACTAATGCCTAGAGGAAGAATTAGCAAGAAACACATCCTTGACTAAACTTCCCAGCTTCACATCTGCAACTACAGAGCTGAAAAGGCGAAGGGCAGTTTTGTGGTTGCTTGGACCAGGAACCATGGCCCTGTGCTCAGACCCATGATACTCGAGATGTGCAGAAGGATTTATAAAATCAGCAATGGCAAAGATACGTAGAATGAAAGTGGGCAAAAAAGGTGCCTGTAAGGTAGAAGCTGTAAGAAAACAAAATACAGGGCCCATCTGGGAAACAACTAAACCAATGCAGTATTCGTGCTACCACAGTATGCTCTGCAGCCAACATTTAGTAAATGGGAGCATGGAGGAGATGCACAGTGATGATTAAAACAGACAGGCAGATTCAGTGATCTGTCGGACACACACAGTATTGAACATCTGAAAGCAGGATACGTTAGGTAGATGAGGGGTCAGATAGTATTTGTATGGCAGGTAGGTGAAGATTCCCAATTATGACCAATTACTTCTGACCAAAAAAGCAGGTAGCCTTGTCTTCAGGCTGTGGACACTTTCCTGTGCTTAGGGCAGAGTGATGCTCCCCCAGGTGAGTGTGTGGCTTTTGCCAGGCAGGCTGCAGTGCAAACTAACTCTATCTAAACCCAGCCTTTGAAGGAAAAGCATTTAATGAGTGGGAAGTGGATGGGTCTGCGGACTTTCTAATGGTAGAAATGTTACTGGAAAAGCCATTCCATAACATAATGTTTATCAGAGATCCAAGCCAAAGCAGCAGATGAAGAATATGCTGGCAGCAGACAGAGGAGAAGCAGAGCTAACCTTTGCGAGTCTCAGGGGAGTCAGGGAGACCTGGTCCCTGGACGAGGCTCCTGACGTGGGTAGAGCAATGGAGATACATTGCTGACCACAACCTGTCAGCAACAGAGACACAGACAAGTCCTGTTTTGGTCAAAGCCACTGATGATTGACAAGCTCTGCTGACCCCCAGCAGCCCGTTCTCTGCACTGGCTGGTGATAGATCAGAAGTCCCATGTACTCCTGACAATGTGGGGTAGCCCTGAAGTGGCATATGCCCTTACTTTAGAGAAGCGCTGTACCAGAGGTGTACCTGCCTGTGTCTGGAGTGGTTGAGACAGAGGTGAAAGCCATAAAATCATTTTGTAAGGGACCCATTGTCGACTATAATGCTATAGCTCTGGTCACTTATCTCACAGCTCTGCCAGGTTTTATAAAGGCTACCAAGGGACTCATCTAATTTTAGTTTTTTAAATGCAGGTGTCTTGGCTAAGCCAGTTGCGTAGGTTCCTCCGAGGTGGCACAATGGGGAGTAATAAGCACCTGCAGAGGGGTAACCCATCCTACCCTAAGACAGGTGAGCTGACTCGCCTCTGGAAGCCCTCCTCTCTGTTTACAGCCTACCTGGCTTTGATGCCACTGCCATCAAGTAAGATGGACTTCAATCGAGTGGTCCTACAGACCAACCTACACCTCCAGAAAGCTGCTCTGCAGGTTTCATGCAACACCCAGCAAGACATGCCTGCTAGGTCAAAATCTGATCACCTACATAGTGTGTCTGGTACACACTCCTACGGTACCCCTCTCCTGCGACACCCCTTAAGCTGAGAGCACAGTAGATGAACCCAAGGCCTCAGTGGCAGCCCTGTGCCACACCACTTGGTTACAACAGCATGTCCTGAGGCCATTGCACAGAACCAGCTGGAGACACTTGTTAATGAGAATGCTGGTACACCCAGAATGACAAATGTGACCTTTGGAAATTCAAATTAGGCTTGGCACATGTATCTTCCAAATGACTGCTGTGACTCCTGTCAGAATTCATGCAGATACGGGGTATGTCTCAACTGCAGGCTTGCTGCTTGTTTTACACGTGCTGCGACCCAGCCTCCTCCCCGCCACGGCGGCACAAGCCCTTTGCTCCACATGTCGCTGTGCGTGTTGGACCCATGCTCACACGCTCAGCTGGGGCTCTGCGACACGGCGTGCTCCGGCTTTGCAATGTCAACCTACCCACTTGCCTGACAACGTGAAAGCAAACGATGTGCATGTGCCCAGGCTCATGCACAGCTCTTTCTGCAGTTCCTAGCAACTAAATTACGGCCTTCCCACCAATCTACTCTTCCCTGTACATCAGCTTGGTTGTTCAAATACACCCCACTGAGGTCCAACCCACTATTTTTACCCAGACAACTTTAGCTCTTCCCTTATTTGCCTTTTTCCTTTTCCCCTTGCCTCACTGAGATGCGTGCTAGCTAACCCCTGGTGTTAAGTCCACTGTAAGGGACTGTGATTCATGGGGAGAGAAGGGAGAGCAAAAGGAAAAATACCTAAAAAGCTCGTTTGGGCCACGCTGTGGAAAGGTTATGAAAGTTTTGGGGAAAAAGGATTCTCTACCCAATGACAGGTCTAACTCCTCCTTAAAATCCTGCCTCTGTTAGGAGAGGTTTCACTGAATTCTCCCTCTCTTGCTGAGCAGGGAGTTCATGATCCTACAAAATGGCCTTGTAAGCTGGGGAGGAGGAAAACAAAGATTCTCAAGATATTGTGCAGAGCCTTAAGCCCAGCATCAGCCTTCACAATCAGGACTTGTGAGCATCTACTATCCAATAGTTTGATCAGGGAAAAACCTGGGAAGAGAGTGGCACAGAACACGTATCGTTATTATGGGAGAAGTTACTACAGGATTTCTGGGCTGTGGAGAATTTTTGCATGCAATGAGATGGGTTTAAGTTTGATCGAGAGTTGAAATCTTACCATTTTCCCTAGTTTCCTTTCCCTTCCTCCTTACATGAACCACACTGTATTTCCAGGGAAGTATGTGGAAAATGAAACAAATTAAGAAAAATTAAAGAACTGACTCATTGATGGCAACTCTGAATACATCAGTAATAAAACAAGCAAGACAAAGTATTAGAAATACAGACTAGACAAAAAAATGTGCATAAACTGCTCTCTTAGCACCTTTGTCACACTATTAGAATAACACTGAGTTAGGTTTTTACCACAGTTGAATTATCATGTTGGGCCACCTGAATCAGAAATCCCAGGAAAAGTGGAAAGGACCTTTGTAGAACTTTAGATACCATCTGTTCGCAGGCTGGTGACAAAAAGAAGTGGGTCTGCTGTTAGAAACCTGCACCTCCGTGGCCAGCATCCTGACGGTGCCCATCTAAGCTTTCTCACATTCTGGGCTGCCGATGCTTGAGTTTTTCAGTTGTTGGTGGGTTTTTTTTAATCATGCAGAGAAAAACGCAAGATGGGCAAATCTTCGCTAGATGCTTCAACAACTGCTCAGTCAGTAAACAATAAGTTGCTGGGATAGTTGGGATTCAACAATACCAGGCAATGATCACAATATCTGCCAGGGTGGGTTGGTGTTACATACATGTAGTCCAACCAACCGCCATATACCTGCCAATGGGACTGTACCCTTCAAACTCTGCATAGTCACATGACTTTCCACAGGCACCATCAAGGGTTTCTGTGCAATTTAGGAACTCTGTTCTCTCAGAGTTAACTTACTGAGGCAGAAAGTCCCCAAATTAAATATGCAACTAGTGATTCAATATGTACTAATTTTGAATGTATTAGTAACTGGCAAACAAAACCCCCACAGGGAAATCGGGATTGTAGGTTCAGCAAAAAGCGTAATTTTACCTTTGTATCGGCAGTTTCCACTAATCATAGGAAAACTACAGTATCACCCACCCCGCAAGTCTCCACTGTTAGCGGAGGCACACCACTTGCGCGTGCCAGCGTGGTTAGTCACAAGCCTGCAGAGTCTGAGTTAGGCAGTTTGCAGACAGTAGTTACAGCCACGGGCTGGACTCGGTTTGACCTCTCTTGCTTGTGCTTTTGGGGAGAGGATGATGCTTAGGGCAGGCGCCTCACAAAGTTTCACAAAAGGCTGTTCGCTCCTGCGGAAGGTGCAGAGGTGCTGCGGGTGGTCCCTTACCACGCGCAACAAGCAACATGAAACAAGGATGGCAAATGTGCCCACAGACACTCAGGGGCCAGGACACAGGTATCCAGCGTAGCACAGCCCTGCATGTTAAGGTGTGCGTAATAATTTAGGAATGCTGTTTTGACCAGTAAAGTTTACAGTAAGTATTTGCTAGGCTCATTGCCTCAGAGGTTTGTCAGCAATCATAAGAAAGAGGGTAAATACCACGCAAACCTGCAGTAACGGCCCCTCCCATGGTTTGCAGTAAGTTCAGGTTTTCACTTAGAGAGTACGGGAATGCCTACACAACAAAAATGACAACAGAAAGGGGAAGGACAAGGTAAATGTAGCATTGATGAGAGTGGCAAAATTAAGAGGTGTCTTTCTGTATTTTTTTATTTATTTTACATTTTTATTTCCCTTCCCAAGACTAAAGGATCTTCCAGCAAAAGCCCAGGTCTGAATTATTTAGGATTTGGGCTACGAAGTGACTGTATGTTTGGAGAATATTTGAACTTCGGTGGGATTTTGAGCACCAGCACTTTTGCAAAACCAGGTCAACACGCAATGTTGATAACTAAGTCTGGATGTCTGAATTTTGAAGGAAATATTTGCGGCAGACGTAAGAAGCTGCCACCTCTGTGAACCTGACACAGCATGAGCTCGTAACAGTGTCGCCTGTCACCTTAATGGCGTGTGTTAGTGCTGGAGGGTGTGGGGGGGTGATGACTGAATTCCACTTTGCACAGGAAGGTCTGTGTCACAGAAAAAAAGGCTCCTGATGCAGCGTTAAAGTAATGTGTTGCCTGTCTCAAGAAGAATAAATAACACAGCCTGTAAGCTGCTTTTTCTTGTATCTTAGAGACATACAAAAGCTCACATTTTAACACTATCCAGTCAAGATATCTGGCATATGGTAACACGTGCTTTAAGGACCAGATGCAGAGAACAAATATTTTCTGAAAGCACTCAGGTGAAAGTCATCAGAGGCTGATTTTAAGCGTGTGAAGCTGTTTTTCAATCTGAGCTTTTACTCACACAAGTCAGCGTGTACCGCCCATCCTCCCAAAGCCCACAAAACGCATTCCGAGTATATCCCAGGATTAAGAGAGCGAGTATAATTAGGCAATAACACAATCGGCATTCATTATTTTCCTTCTTCGAGAAACAACGGAATTGCGCCCCCCCCCCACCCCGTAACCGGCCCAGCTAGAAGGGCCGTCGTGTTTCGCGTGTGCGTGGGGTGCCCCCCCGCGTCGGCCCCGCCGGGGCGGGAGCTGTCCTTGGTACTGGGGAAGGCGCGGCCCTGCGGGAGCAGAGCCTGCGCTCGAGCCTAAGCCTGCGGCAGGGTCAACGCCGGTTTTAGCACGGGTTAACAGCCACAGGGGGCGGCGATGCGAGCCCCAGCCCTCTGCGCGTCTGAGCCCACTGTTAATGTCGAGGAAGAGGCACTGGGAGGGAACAGAGGCACCAGAACTGAAAGGAGAAAAACCCCTAAGGGATCTGAGCCCGGCTTATCACCGCAAAATCTCGCACTGGACATGCCGGTGAACTTTGACCCGTGCCAACACTAGCTTATTCAAACGGTCTGGATCCACTTTCTTGGGAGCGTGGGCAAAAAAATGCCTCCCTCCCCCTTAAGACAACTCCACGCAGTAGGATGCGGAGTGCTGCTATAGCATCTGCATGACTAGAGACAATCAGAGGGGACCACTTTAAATGCTCTCTTACTTTCTTAATCAGAGCAGCGCTTGACTTTCTCTAGAGGAAAAGATTTTAAGTGATGTCTACAATTTGTTCAAGCACTAACATCCTGTACCCAAGCACAGCACTTCTCGAGAATACGTTACCAAGACACTGAGAACCCAAGAGAGACAATACAGGCGTCTGTCGCCACCACAGGAGGTAGGAAATCAGGCAGGGCAGATGATGGCCCAGCCTGCATTTAAAAAGGAGGGATACGGATTGCTGAAGAAAGCATGAAGGTTTTTCAGTAAAAAAATAAAATTGACAGAGTTTTCCTTCAAGAAGTGAAAGCTCCAAATGGATATGGATATAGGGGGCAAACTGCAACTTGTGGCACAGTTCTGGCTTAGAGAAAGGATTCTGAACCACAGGTGGTGAAGAACAAAGGGGAAGGGATATCAAACTATCAAAAAAATCAGAAGAAAAAGAAGGGAAATATGGTAACAAAAGATAAACCTTACAAAAAAAAAAAAGAGTACCTGAGCTGTCAGGAAATACAAAATAACAGCGCTCTCTCAATGCCTAGGATTTTTGAGAGGATTTGGAGGTTGCAGTGTGCACACTCTCTCATATGTGCTGCGTGCTAAAAATGGGAAGATGACCACAAATGCATACTCTGCAGGTATCGCAATGCCTGAAAACCACGCCACGCTTTAGCGTCAGCAGCACAGCTACACCTCAAATGGGAAAATGCAAACGGACAATCAAAGATGGTTCATTACATGCTGCTTGCCTGTCCTACCTTTATTACACTATCTCTTTATTCTTCACAGATGAATATAGTCAAAAGAATGGAATTTAAATATTATATTCAAACCTTGGGTCAGGTATGGCAAAAAGCATGTATTGCTCCTCCAGAAATACACAGTAATGTTAAACATTGTTTTTCATGCCTTTTCTCAGTACTCTTTTACTTGATTCTAGTAGACAGATTAGCAGCTGTAACGGTTTTCTCTGTAGCATACAGATTTAGGAACTCCAGTAGGGAACTGCTGATTATCAATATTTGCAAGGATTGCAATTTCAATGTATGATTTTTTTTTTCATTAATATTTTGTAACATATTGTACTAGTTCCATATTACTTTTAAATCACCACCAAAAGTGACAACTTTAATTAGATTTTCTAAATATATAGAAGACAGAGGGAGGCATTTGGGAGCCAAGCACATTATAGCTTTTCTGTATCAGGCTCCAGCTGATCAATCTGATTCAATCTATGCCAGCAACTGGAACAGTACTTTATACATAACTCAACACTCTTGCAACTATTGAAGTATGGCATATGCACCGTTTTATCCTCAGTGAACTGTACTTGTATGTGTAATTATTCAGGGAGTACGGATAGGGTGAACTCCTATGGAGAATGAAGTGATCTCCCGCGTGAAGCTGGCATTTCCTCTTACTGTAAAACATGACTATTTGACAGGTCACATGCTTTGGAGTTTATGTGAGTGAAGGCTGGCCTGAGCCTGTGAAAGCCAGCAGAACCTTCCTGGGATCCTGTGCAAAAAATCTCAAAAACTCAACACCAAAAGAGCGAGCTACCACAAATGTCATCCCAGAACTACGTACAGCTCTTTCACTTTCTCCCCTCTGGTAGCTGCAGCTGTGTGCACATTAAAAGGATCCTATTTCAGGGTCACATCTGAGTCTCTCTGGAAAGGAATGAGAGTGAGAGAACAAAAAGTCAGTGGGCTTTGCAAGCGGAAGAAAAGCTCACAAGGAGGGGAAACTACCAATGAAAGCGTTGGGGAATAACTGCTCCTAAGGGCACAAGTATCAATCTTAAGAGGGTCACAGAACAGAGCTTAAGCTGTTGGACTGGCATCAAAGAACCATTGGCTCGGAAATGATGGAGCCCTAATCCGATGTCTGTGCCTCCTGAATCCACAAGAAAAGAACCCAAAGTCATTATTCTCCAGGTGTACATTTTAGTATTATATTTCAATGTAACCTTCAAACACACTGAAACAAACGAAATATATTTTGGAGGAAAACCAACACATTTCTTATAAATATTTTATCTGTCCATATCGTTTAATGTTAAAGATGATCATTAGCACTTAAGAGTCAAAAGAGAGCACCATGTCAGTCTTCAGAGCCAACACAGCCCATTCTTTTTGTGTTTATACTTACCTTACACACTTTTTCCTCAGCTTCTGAAAGGGAAACACATGCATCTATTCAGAACGTCCAAGACGGTTGAGAACTGAATCTTATTATCACAAGAACAGAATAAAGTAGGTAGATGCAGAGGCAGCATCTCTAAGGTCCTTTGTACAACTTGAACTTGTACATGGGTGATGAGCGTATTTTCTTTTTAAATTAACCATTTACATACATTAGGCAGCAGATCTATTCAGACTGTTGAACATTTATCATTCAGGCAGTGTTACGTTTGGAGTCTTGGTTTGTGCGTTGTTTTATTTTTTTAAATAAACCTAGTAAACAGTTGACTTCAGCACCCTGAAGTATTCTTAGCAGCTGCTAAGAGTACACTGATGGTAGATCATACAAGCTATCACCTGAATATTAATACCCAAGCATATGAAGTAATGCACATGGCTTAAACCCCTATAAGCAGCTAGGAGAAACAAGCAGCAGTTACACATATTAAAAGATTCAAGGGGACACCACGACAGGACTGTCATGGCACACGTTTAGAGAGACACTGAAAAGCCTGGCATTGTATTACAGAAAATGGACTGAGATGTCGTTCATCTCTCAAAACTTGGTAAAAACAAAAGCCTTTAATCTTCTTTTCCTGAGGAGCGTTTGAATTGCTGAAGCGTGAACATATTTTCTCTTAGAGCTGTAAAATTATTACAGTTCTTGTATTTTGCAATAACATTAGATGTTGAAAAAGAAAGCTTCATCTTTTGCTTTATCTGTTGTTAAGTGGTACACTTTCAAGAGTGACTTTTATGAATTACCTGTATCTACGAACAACAAAAGTATAAGGATTGTGATAGTCTAGAAAACATTCTTTGAAATAGTTTAAGTGCAGCAAGAAAAGCATGCATTTGCCTCATTAGGGTAAGGACTCCAGCTCTACATTTTTCCAAAGCAAGCATTTATTCCTTTGAAGTATTTTTCATATTGGACAAAAGAATTCAGTACAGTTTTTTTCCCAGAAAAAATAAAACATTGACAGTTGCAATGAAGTATTATCTAAAGCAACATTTCATTCTCGCATCTCCTAAAATACATTAATTTCTCTCAAAACAGTATTAATCAATTAACAAAAGGGAATGGACACCAAATTTTTTCGGTAGCTTGAGGTACCATGTTCTCTCACTGGCTGCGTACAAGTCACTCCCTGAAACACACAGACTTCTATCACAAGAAACTTCTATCTTTTCCCTTCATCCACTGCATCTTTTCTTTCATTGAATTACTGACGGAAGTGCAACTTACTGCATAAAATAGGCACACATATTCAGAATATGTTTGCAGCATGCAGCCAAGAATCTGGGGTAGCCGCCTGCAAGCAATTGACTATGAACGCAAACATGTTCTCTACCTAGTACATGTAGGTGTCCGACATCCCTAAAACAGTTACTCAGTTATTCCAGAAAATCCTGAAATATGGTCTGTACAAGCTTGCGGAATAACATGATTTGTCAAGGATGCTGCTGACACTGTCGGTATTCTTCAAGGCAAAGGGCTAGAAAGCAGCGTTGGGAATTTTAGCTTGTAATTGCAAATAATAGGGTTTCCCCCTCTTTTTTTTTTTTTCTAAATTTGAGAAATCTTTTAATCACAAGCCCGAATTAAACAACCTATTTCAGTTACCTGCTGCCTCTCCACTTCTTACCTAGCACCAGGCATGATGTTCAGTCTTGCCTAACCCAACTACTGCTTCCTCTTGCATGACCACCCCAGCTGATCCAGTCTCTATACCTCACTTACTGATACTGGTTTCTTGGGAGGCTGTAGGCTTGAACCTGAAAGCATCTCACAGGAGCACAAATACGGGGATGGAAAGAGTATGCTGCAAAAAGGATAACGCCTGTCATACAGAAAAACAACAGGATGGTTTTGTGCCCTCTAAGAGTCCAAACCCAGTAAAGTGGAGAGCATTCCTTCATTTGCAGATGCCGTCAGTAAGTGGTTCACCTCAGATTCCTACTACAAGTCCATGATAATTAGTCACAAGCCATTTTCACCCTGCATGTGGCACAGATTCTGTAGCTATTAGCACCAGGGAGATGAGTTTTGACACAAATTAGGGTTACAAAGTTTGTTAGTCTAGATGCAAATTTTGAAATAAGCCACATATTTTTCACTTTTGCTTAAGAAAGCAGTAAATTACAAGCAGTCATTTTAGCACTCAGTTTGCTAAAAAATCAAGAAATATCAGAAAACATTCTGTTGTAAAAAAAGATTGTTTGCTGTCATGGAACAAAGAGGAAGAAAACGATTATCTTCTGATTCTTATGTACAAATCACTTCAAATTTACTAGCAAACATAACAATGTAAGAAACAAATATAAAACCTGAAGATGCAGTATTTTCTTTGCCATAAATTGCTACATACTCTTCAGTGACTGTAGGTGCTCTGACTACTCACTTAGTCTCTCAAGATACACTTTCTCTTTCAGCTGAAGAGCAGATATCAAATCACTTTTTTCCTGTAAAGCACAATTCTGTAAATGTATAATAGTAAAGCATAATAAATAGAAATGTTAGATAATAAATGTATTGCTGCAAAATACCAAACTAGGTTTCCTTTCTAAAATTATTTTTATGACCTATCAGTACAGTAGACTTGGCAGCAGAATCCAACCTGTATTTACATGTATCTGTTTCGAATGTACTCTCTGTACATGAGGAAGTCATCTTTTCCCAGTGGCTGCATGTTTCCTCTTCCAGCCTGAATGTGCGCATGAAAAATCTCTATTGATTTCCTATCAGCTCTTGGAGGCTGGACTTCGTAAATATTGTCTTGAGAAAAGGAGGAGATGGGTATTCTGGAAAAAAACAAACACGCAGAATATTTGGAACTTTAAGTAAAAATTTTCCAGAGAGAGAAGAGTATTTCTTTTCCCTGAAATATATGAGAGAGTTAATGAAAGGGCAGCTTCCCACTAGATAATTCATTTACCTAGATTTTTATCACTACTGCAGACCTGATAAGACCCAGCTTTCCAAGTAGGGTAATTAGGTAAGTTGTCACTAATCCCATTACAGAATACTTTCTCACTTCCCTCCACTCTGTCCTCATTTCTCCATCCTTCCTCGGATCTGCTACGGTCAGTAAGTACCCAAGTGGAAAAACAGATCTGTGCCATGTATTATAGCAGATAACAGGAAAACTTTATTGAGCTATCCACTTAGTAGCAATTATAACAAACAAGTGATTATACTCTGAACCAACATATAGAAAGGATTTATCAGATAAGAAATTTCCATCTAATTATCAGGAAACAGACAACTGACCAGCAACAGCACTCTGTACGCTGGGAGAGCTAATATTTTATGAAAATATTTTTTAAATAGCTTTGTACCATAAATGCTATCTTTGAATCCTAATATTTAAACCTACTCATCTTACGAGAAAAACGTGTAGTTTGAAAGTTTACAAGAACCTGAGTATGACAGACCTTTTCTAAGCACTGTTGTAAATCAGACTCACTCGTAAGGTAGAAGCTGGTCTTTTAACTGCAACTCTTGAAAACTGCATAGCCAACAGGTCAAGCAAAGCGATTGTTTCCCTCTATTGAGGGCTTGAGCTACCACATTTGGAGAACTGTGCCCACTCTTGGGCTCTCCAGTACAAGACAGACAATGAAATACTTGGATGAATCCAGCAAAGGTCACCAAGATGATTAGAGAACTGGAGCACATGGCATACGAAGAGAGGCTGCAAGCGCTGGGTTCGTTCAGCCCAGAGAAGAGAAGCTAGGGGGGACCTTATTGCTGTCGGCAACTACCTAATGGGAGGGTATAGATAGTGTAAAGCCAGACTCTTCTTGGAGCACGTGATTAAAAGACAAATCTCAAAAAGGGAATACAAACTGCAACATGGGACATTCTGATTTGATACAAGGGAACTTTTTTCCACTGTGAGGGTGGTTGAACACTGGAACAGGTTGCTCAGAAAGGCTGTGGAACCTCCCTCCTTAAGGATAATCAAAATGCAAGGGTATGTGGCCCTGAGCAACCTCATCTAATTTGGTCCTCCTCTGAGCAGGGAACTGGATCAGATGACCTCCAGGGTCCTTTCCAATTTATAATACTCTACAGTTCAAAGCCAAACACTTCAGTAGTAATGTGTTCTCCACAATCAACTGCAAGGTAGCGACAAAACTACTTATACTCAATACATAATAAATTAATAAAGACTAAAAGTACTGTGTAGTAAATCACTTCCATTTTAAAGCACTAGCTATTGTGAAAGCTGTATTCATAAATATACTATGTACATTTCCCAGCAATATTTTAGTAATTTATTTATAAAATACTCCCAGAGTTGAACAGTATAGATGTTTAACCTGTGTGATAGCAGATCAGTTTGGATTCCACAACAGAACATTCAATAACTAACACATTGCCATCTGAAGGTAACCTACGCGTTAACTTCTCCTTCTGTCAATACTGTTTGAGATTTAGAGGAAATCAAAGTTTGAAATGAACTCCAAGGAAAAAACGATCCGACAGGACTATGATTATCTAGAACAGTGGATGCAATGCACCTATAAATGCTAAACAGGAGAAATAAATTATTTCTCAGTTATGAAAAAAATTACACACATGTTTTAAAGAATTCTCTAAAGCATCAGTTTCATACATTTTTAGCTCCTATTTCAGCTGGAAAAGCTAATTTACTTTCTAGCTAGCAGCTACCGCTTCTTTATAAATACTCTGTACAAACAAAGCTGCCCACGTATTCTGTACAACACACAGATTTCAATTCTAGAGACTCACTTTCCTACCACCACATACACCAAACGCTTCTCTAAATCAGATCTTTCCTTCTAGGTTGAACCAAAATTTCACGGGGCCAATTAGCCTGTCTCATGGAGTAGCTAGCAGCAATTTTTGAGGACAGATTATTAAAACAGAACAGGTACTTAACAATGCCTTCTCCAGTATATCCTCCTGTATTGAGCAACCAGGATTTAGGATCTACACCTCAGGCAAAATTTGAAACTAGACTACTGTTTCATGAAAAGTCAGTTCCACAGGTTTTCACTGTTTTTTCTAGTATCTGACACAGAATCCTGTGGGAATAAGTTCCATTATTTGTGTCTGATGCGGTATTCCTTTCATTTGTTATCATGGGCCTTGGTTGCTCATAATTCTTACATTGGGAGAAATGGTGAACAGTCATTCTCTGTTTGCCTCCTCCACATCACTGTCATACAACCAAGTGTATTTCATCTCTCCTCATACACCACTTACTTTCTGCTCAACCTTGTCACCTTGCCGTTTATGCAGAGTTCCAAGGTCTTCTCCGTCCTCTGATAATGCAGTGAGGACCAAAACTGTGTTTAATACCTGAGATTTTTTTTAACTAGCTTTTCATTTGTCTACTATTTTAGCTACTGAAGACAAATTTTCTAAATACTTTACATAATAGCATATCAGAACAGCAGCCAGTGCCAGTAGCTGAAAAACAGTCAGAATGCTACTGTTAAATATTGAATGAGCATATGCACATTTTGGACTTAAAACTTCTCAGGTAAGAAATTACAGCAGCAACTTACTGTCAAAGCTCACTATTTCCAAAAGCGAACATTGACCAGCCCAAATGCAATGAAGGTTCATAGATATTAGCATTGCTGCCATATTCCACAGAAGCCACAGTCATGATTCACTATCTGGGTGCTCTTCAAGAGACAAGAAGTTATTTCTTCTATAAATGAAATGCAGTAGTAATCTTCTAGTTGCATTATGAGCGTAAACTAATGTTTGACACTGTTTCTAAACCAGGATCTCTATTAAAACGGCCAAAAAACTTGCTCCCTTATTTTGTAGCACTTTATTTTATTAAAATGTCAGATTTTGGATGTTTCATCATATGATGGTTTGTTAGTCTTATAAAATGTTATGTAATATAGTATGTGTTATGTAATATATTATGCCTAATATTCCACTACAACTGGAATATGGTATATAAAATAAAAAGGTTTCCACATTAAAGTAATATTTTTCAATTTCTTATTTCAATTTGTATTTTTCCATTTTACATAGCAACAAATTCAGTTGATTATACTTTGACTACAATGATAGAATTACTTATACAGGTATACTATTGAATTTGAGACGATAAAATCACTGGTCACCCATGGAGTTTGGCTGCATACTTAAAACCAAGTTACATTTTACCAGGATGTAAACAGAATTTGCTAGGTTATGTCATAGAAACATTTGGCCATTCTAGAATTAGGAAAAAAAAGTAAAGCTAAAGAGTTTGCAAGAAGTGAAGCATTACTGCATAGAATATATTTTTAATTTTATTTTAGATTGTATTACAATTCCTGTTTAGACTTCTTAGTCTTAGAATTCTGTGGCACTACAGTGGAATGTAAACAAATACTAAAAATGTAAGCAAGTTACCTGCCTGTATGATTAGGATAAAATTTCCAAAATGCCTACCATTTTTATGCTTTTCTTAAACAACACAAAACTTTTGAAATAAAGAGTTGAAACTCTTCTGAAGAGTCCAACCTCTGCTATTATGCTCTCACCAAATCAGTGTTTTATTTTAGTTTTTGTTGGTAAACTGCATGAATAATACTATGGAAATTCTATCATACTTAACGTTTTCGTTCTATTTTTTTCCCAATAGAGCGATAGTTTCTTCTCATTATCACTATCATATTCTTCTAGTTTACTATAAAACATTAAGGTGGGTGTTTTCAGAACTCATACCGAACATTAGTCTATCTAAATTTACATCTAGATGCTTTAAAAGTAGATTGCTTTTCAAAGCACCCACAGCTTCTGCATGTACTCATTTATCTAGTTTAAAGCATTCACGCTGAGACTCTAGCAATGGTATTTGACACTAGCACACTGTACTAACTTACCAATGTCACTAACACCAAAAGACGTCACTTACTCAAATGTAGCTGGCCTGTCTAGTCCACTAGCAAGTGAACAATTAAGTAAAAAAACAAAACAAAGCCATAACACTAATTTGATGCCTTCTCTATTTATTGATTTGTTTCTGAAGACGTGACATTTCTGAAGCACTAATGAGTCAAAAGTAATTTCCTTAGGCACAATGGAAACTGGACAGCAAAATGTATTTCATTTTGAGCATTTAGTAACTAAATCTCAATTTTCCACCTACTTGCTTCAACATGATAAAAATATATTGAAAGAACCACATGTTCATGCATGCCAATTTTGATTAATAACCCTGTATTAAGCTGTAACTATTTGTAGAGTGCTTGTTTTATCCAGTCACTTAATTAAAGTCATTTCTCTAACACTATTCATGTAAAAATCTAATCTACTTACTAAGTTTAATATCTTACAATAGAGTCATGAAGGAGAGCACATTATTTATGACTTGGCTATCAGATCTCCCTAGAGACCTGTAGCTCTATGGCCTCCCAATGAAAATTACATAGATAGGAACATAAACACTATGTCATGAAGGACAGCACCCTTGACATGCAAAGTACAGTTATTTTCATCCCACTTGTGAACAGGCTTCATGGTGTTATGGTTTCACCAAGAGTAGCATTCTCTCTACAGTAAAAGAACATACAGCTAAAATGTTAGTTAGAACAAAGATGTTCCATACTTTGAAGGAAAGTGCATGGTGATGTGCCTAGCTCTCAGAAATATAGCAGTCACCAGAAAGCCACCACATTTGTTTCAATGTTGATTAGTTCTCCTCAAGTCTCTACTACAAAGTATATCTAAAGGAGGAGACAAGATACACTCTGTTGCCTTGTTTGAATCCTAAGCAAATATATCTAACCTACAAAACTCTGGCAAATCCAGAGTTTTTGTTTGGGTTGTCAACCCCCCCATAAATGCTATCCCTTTAAATTGCTTGCTGTGCTCTTGAAAGAGCCTTCAACAGAATTTTCCTTCCTTAGACACCAACACCTCCATACAACAAAGTTTCAGCCACATTCTTTGTGAGTGGAGAGGACTGAAAAACAGGATACCGTCTCTGTCCAAGAATACTGCAACTTGTGTCTTACAGAACCGACCAGCAGCAAAACCTGGACTGCATCCAGGTCCCACAACAATCACCTGAAACTCCAACAGCATGTCCAGTTTCAAAGGTTAGAGAAAGAAGAGGCTCTCCTTACATGGGTATACATCTAAATAAGCATTTTACAATCCAAATCAGAAGCAGCTTCTCTACAGTGCAGACAGAAGGAATACGAGAGAAGGTCAGAACATCTGATACAGGAAGGTGATCTCTGAGGACAGATAAATCTTTTAAGTAGGGATGATTTATGCTGACCACAAACTAATTCAAAATTTAAAGATCGAACACACAAAGGAACCTATGGGTAGTACAGGACAAAACAAAACAAGTATCAAAAGAACTCACACCAAAAAAAAAAGGAAAAAAAGAAAGAGGAATATTGTGTACCTTTTTAGAAAGGAAAAGCTTAGACTTACTTTTTCAAATAGGATTACTTGAGGAAGACAGTTCTCTTAAATGGATGAACAGAAATTTACCACTACACAGAGAAAATAGAGGGACAGGCTGAAGAAGGGTCCTGAGAATTTTAATTAAAAAGTCTAAAAGTAGATGAGCTAAGGTGGCATATAATTTAGTACTTTCTGGGTTTTGCTAGAGACTGTTAATACTACAAAATCCCAAATTCAACAAAACCATAACATACAATGTAGAAATAAGTATATTTACTGTCATATTTCACAGGAATTGGCTATGGACACATTTTTAGAGGATATGATTTCAGTGCTGCTGACATTAGGATCAAAATGAGACTTCATAGGCAAAAGTGAGAAACACCAGCCCACTAACGCAAAATAAAATTAAAAAAACAAGCTTCAAGCCACAGAACTTCTGAACCATTTTAACAGTGATCACTGTAGTAAAAGATATAATAGTTCTTTATTTAAAATTTGGAAAAAGGCAAATTTAACAACAATGTATTTTGACACATTAAAAAAAAAAAGAATCTAAAACCAGTTATAAAACTCAAAATTTTTTTTTCTAGTCTTGTGAGATTACTGCATTATCTTTTTAATACATGACATAAAAAAATGCTAAACCAGGTGGACAGCAGATACAGACAAACTAAATTTTTTATGTGTGTTGCAGTGACAAGGTCCCTGTCAAGTCAGAATTGTACTGAACTATTGTTTTATAGCTCAAAGTATTTTTTCAGGTTAAAAAAAAGCCCTTGGGTTTTGAAAAAAGATGGCTAAATTTCATCACAATTCACATATCATTCTGAAGGTATGCATGCCACTGTTGCAGGCTTTTTTTTACATCAACGGATGGTATGAGATTTTACATGTAGGTTTTTATTCAGGATTCAGTGTAAAATAGGGAGGAAATATGGAGGACCCAGAGATCAAGTGTGAACATTCAGGTATTAAAAATGTTTTGGTTTTTTTTTTAATTTGAAACAGACATCAATAAATGAAAATTATGACCTAAATCAGTATGAGGTAGATGAACGCTAACAGTTTTATTGTTAAAATAATATTGAGCATCTCAATTGACAAGTCTACCAAAAATGCTAGGCACATGAGCTTTTTCATCTGAAAAGCTCAGAGCTCAATATTGACAGAACAGATGAACGGGAAAAAGATAACTCTTCCTACATACATGGGGATCTGAATCACAAGGAGTTCAAACCATTTTCCCAAGATCCCTGGAAAAAGCTCATGCTCTGCTCCCCGATCTGTCAAAAGGGTGCTATGCAAGATGACTGAGCCAATCTAACAAATTGCCACCAGCCACATAAAGTTCTGCTGCGTTTGACCCTGTGGCTCTGTCTCTTCTGTGCTGGCCCTGGCGACAACTGGGACCTTCACTGGTCTAAACAGTCTCATTAATCTACCAGGAAACTATTTGCTTTTTTTGCTGAATTAGTTTGCTGCAGACTGATGAGCTGAACTGATTTATGGAGCACTGTAACAAGTAGCAAGCGTGCACAAGTAACTGAAAAAGTATGTGATAAGGAAGTTTTTAGAGCAGGACCTCCCCCTTTTGGTGGCAATGAGCTGTTAGAACTGGCTCTGCTATTTTGTTAACTTCTCCCATCAAATCCAGCCATCCTGACTTAAGCCATAATACCAAACCATTTCACCTGTCAAACTTCAGTAGAGCATTTGATAAACCATCACAACATGGACTTACTTATTTTCTTCAGTCCCCAGCCAGCTCTTTTCTGGAGGGTCCTACAACTCTGATCATACTATTGCTTTTCCCCAGACCCTTCCCAGTAGTATTCTTTTTGAGATGTGTGACTAAAAACGAACAGAGCATTCAAGCCCAAAATGACAAAATGATTTGTTTTATGTGGTGTTGACTCCTGATACTCTTTTGTCTTTTCCAGGCCATCATGAAGTATCAAGTACTTTCAGGGAAAGTGCCCACAATGACTTTAAAACCACTTCCCCAGAATATAAAATGAAGATACTCTCAGTAGCAGTCAGCTTAGTCAAGCCATTTTGCAAGAGACAAGCACATAGACAGTGCTAAAGCCATTCAGAATCCCAGTGAAGGGCAATCTTTCATCTTCAGATAAAAGACAAAATCCAGGTAATTTATAAACAGCTTGACCAGTAAGCTTCAAGAGAATTCTCACAGGCAATAAATGCTGGAGAATCACAGAGGTGCTTTGTTTAAAATACTGAGAGTCAAAAAGAGGAAAGATTCAAATTAGGCAAGGAAAGCTAATCCTTAAAGCTATTTTTAGAATACCAGAACAGTGGATATATGCGAGTCAAAAGAACAAGAGAAACTAAAGTTGTTGTAACACATCTATGTTGGATCAGTTAACCCAAAGTGGTTAGTTATCCTCATCTCTGCTCTGAATCAAGAGCTAATAGTGAGCTACATACTTCTATTTTGTTTAGAGGTATACAGAGGTTTAGATCATATACGCTTCTTAATATACAGCTGTTAAAGAATATGAGATCATATTCTTTACAGAATATTTCAAAGTACAGGACATTTCAAAGTAAAATGAATCCAAATAATCACCAAACAGGAAAGAATTTAATCCATCACAGAGGCAAAGAGTTTTTAGTTAAGGAGGGAAGTAAAGTAGATGACTCCCAATTTAACACAGATATTTACATCTCCAAGGAGCTGAAGCAGTGCTTGTTTTAGTTAAGAGACATAGCTATCCTGTTTCCAAGAAAAGGAAGAAATAAAATGAGTTGTAGGTAAAAACACAGCATTTATTCACACCCTTCTGGGAGATTTCAAAGGATAAAAAACTTCGCTGAAGACTAGATGTTGCTCTGTCAAAGGGTTGTCTAGCAAGAAGGTGATCTAGTGAAGTGCAGAATATGTGGGGTTTTTTTTAGAAAAAAGGAAACCTTGACTGCCACCTTATCAGGAGAAGACAGCAACTAGATAAGAGACCTTTGTGATTTAACCTTAGTGTAAACAGATGACAGAATATAAACAATTTATTCACCTATATTTTCTATGAATATTCAAAACAATTCCCTATTTTGTGAATAAACACTTTCATTGAAGTTTATCTATCTTTCTGATGTGAAGCAACATATTGGGGCGCATATTTGAAGCGGAGAGCATGCAAAAAAGCACTGTACTGTGAAACTATCAGCATGGTTGAGAATCCAAGATAACTTGTAATTTCCAAAGTCGCTTGTTGACTAATTATGAACCCCTTTTGATTC
>NW_008825052.1:781368-842215 GCF_000699105.1 Pygoscelis adeliae | reverse complement strand
CACAGCAGTGTCAAGAAACTATTTAGATATTTTGCATAGGTTTAATGTAAAAAATAAATATACTTAACAGTCTAAACATCCTTTATTCATTTACTTCTGCCTTTCAACATAAGGAACCCCCCAACAACTCCTAGGATGTGCATACACAGAAAGATGACAGGTTTAATACCAACCTTTTCTTTAGTACAGTTATAAAGCAGTGATAATGCCATGTTTACAAATATAAAGCCATTTTTTATCTAATCCTCCAAGAAATAGACCTTATACTACCAAAGTCATATGGAAGTACTGAATGAACAAGAGAATTGCTCAAAACTGAGGTGACAGCTTTCAAAAGTACTAGGGTTGTAAGATGCTTCATTAAAATCAGGAAATGTACTGCTCTATTTTTACTTTTATATTTTAAAGTGGTATTACAGATTAAAAATACTCCAGTAGACCACTGAATTAACAAAAATGGAAAATACAGAGTGCTCCATTGTTCGCTGAAATTTGCTTCATTACTTTTATCTTGGTGAGAAAATAATGTATGTAATGTGCATATACAGGGAAACAAACAGTAAAAAAGCCCATATACTTCTTGTACATAGTTAGCTGCTAACTTGTAGATAGTTAGTTGCTACTCCATTTGAGTCACGTTTGATCAATACTTGGGTGACAAGTGGAATCTAGGTAGTCTTGATTTAAAAAAAAAAAGATAACACATTTAACATCAAGGGAACTTTTGAAAACATGGACTATATCTCTGAAGACGGGGTATGTTTTTCAAATATTTAAGGAGTACATAGCCCTGGACCATGCTGCAGATATCACTCACTGAAGTGTTCTCCTGCTTGAGCATCATCAGTGCCCCACAAAACCTAACAGGAGAGTAGATACCTATGGATGAATTGAAGTTGGCGCACCAGCATTGTTGCTATATTACATAGGACACAAAGGGCACAGGCACAGCACTCTTCTCCAGAAGTGCTGCAGTGAATCAAAACACTCAATTCCCTGTTCGGGCAGGAATCAAATTTCTCCTACTCCTAGATGTAAGAAGTACATTTGGAAAGTGATTGAGAGTACATTTTTGAATAGTATTGTTTATACCACACCACAGTGAGTACTAGGGAACTAGGAACAGGTGCGCTGTGTCAGCCAACAGTGATTATACTACAGTACCCGAAGTCTCTCTTCACATACATGATAATAGATTGTGCTAAAAGTAGTCCAGCTCTGTTTAGCTCTAACTAAAATTCTACCCTTTTTTCCTTCATGGAATTTCTACAAACAAAAAGAGGAACTTCAATATACTTCCACATTCTCCACTCCTCTTCAGTATTATTTCACTGCATCACTGTAGTTCCTGTTGAAGTATCCATTTTTTGCTTTTAATCTATACTTACAGTTTCTAAATTTAAGCCAGAAGCTTCTCTTCAGTATTTCTACAATGCATGTTCGAGAGCATAAATAACACTGAAGTGACATTGTAAAAATAAGAAATATTTCTTTTTTTATTGGCTCTATGTATTTGATAAAAATGGCCACAAGGTTTAAGGTTGTGAGTTTTGGGTTGTTGGTTTTTTTTTTTTTTTAAGATCAAAAAAGGATATAAAAAAAGATTTTCTTTAAAAGTGTGGAAATGACGCTAAGTCTAAATTATATCTCACTGCTGATGAGAAACCAAAGTACTTCATTTTACTATGAAAAAGACTGGGGTTTAATTGCATTTGTATCTAGAAGGAACTACTGGACAATTAAATTTGCCAGTTTTTTTTTTCAATTTAAAATGCACCTAACGTCAAATTAATACAAGTTACCATAATTTTTCAATTTCTTCAAGTGCTCCTTGAAAATCAAGGAAATATACAGTCCAACAAGTGCAAGATGTGCCTCAGCTGCTATTACTGAAAACCCTCTCTCTCTCGACCTAATCTTGAGTATAGTATGTTTATGCTATTTTATCTCTAAAAAGTTAGTATTCTCCAAGGAAGTTCCTGATTCAGAGAAGCAATTCAAACTCAGTAAGAGAAAGCTTCCTTGTTTCAGAATTGAACAACATGCCTTTAAAGAATGACGACATTTATGACCTTTCTTGAAAGAACAATTTCTCACTATCCAAATAGTATCTGAACATTTTTTAAAAGTTGCAGAACAAAAGCTGAAGAAAATTTTTAAGCTGTATAAAGACATACTTTCATAAAAAAAAAATTACCGACTGTAAGATACCCTGTTCCCTCTCAGATGTGCACAGCAGAGCATGTTCGGTAGAACTGGCAGAGAAAGTTGATCTACATTACTTCAAGAGGACGAGTGACAGGAGGCACAGCTTTGTGTGCTCTATGATTTTTACACTTCCACTATTTGGAAATTACACTTGGGAAAGGAGAAAAATGAACATCTGACTACCCAAACCCCACCAGAATTATGTGTATAGACTCTCTTTAATGTGTTCATTTTACAGCAGCATAGCATGGGGAATAATTTACTCTACTTTAAGGGGGCAAGAAAGGAACGATTATCTCCTACACTGTCAAACATGCTGGGAGATTTTGCAATTACACAAAAAGAATTGCCTTTGTTCATAGCAAAAATATTCCTATTATTATAAAATAATTTCTTAATAACCATTTCCCCTCAAAACATTCAGGGTTGTTCCTTCATTTTTAAAAACAGTTTTACAGTTTGCCAACCTAACTTACTATTTTAATACCCATCAGATATATTTTATTATAAAACTACAGGCACATTCACCTACAAAGTGTAACCTTATTAATGATGAACCATGCACAGTAGCATCATCACTTTAAATGTATATAATACCAAATGACTAAGCACTGATACCAGGCAGTATTGTCTCATACACAATATTATATCTGTTTCATGTGATCCTGCTCCCTCAGCCCCACTGAGACACCCTCAGTCTCTATCCCTTCTTGGGTAAGTGCTATGTTCAAGGTTCCCTCACTTCATCAGCATAGAGGGAATGGACTAGAGCCAGTGCAGGAAACAAAGCTGAGGCTTCTGTAAATCAATGGACTGCAGTAAAGGTCTGCAGTTCTATGGAGTGGCCGTGCTGTTGGGTAAGAGATCATGTACCCCAGAGACAAAAGTAAATAAAAACTTGCCTTGGTGAAACTTTAAGCTTCCTACAGTACAGGAAGATGTCAACTGGGAAGTTAGGAGTTGATCACCCAAATTCCAAGACCTGCTTCAATAATAGTATATTTGGATAATATCATGACCCTTTTTTATACTAGTACTAAGAAAAGATTCAAATGATCTGGCCTATCACTAGAGGCCATTCTTGTACAGCAATAATCAATCCATAATCACAAACAGTTAAATTCCTTATTTCAGTATAAACTAAACATGTGCACCTATTGTAATTTTAATGTTAGATTTATTTTTCATAGTAATGGAAAGTTACTCTATTAGCAACAGAATACACAGAAGTTATTCCACATGGCACATATCCCTGGAGAGCAATCCTCCTACCATCCCACCACAATTGGCTTTGTTGAATATGGCTCCCATACTAATCTTTTGGGATTAAAGTATTCAAGTGTTTCATTGACAAAAAGCACTCAGAGCTTGGTCTTCCCTTACAACCTACCACCAACTACTTAGCTGTTTGGAACAAGATGTAAAACGTATCTATTGTAACAAACGAACTGTTTAAAAAAAACATGCCTCAGCAGCTCAAAGTATCACTGACAAATGCATAGAACCAGTATGTAACAAAGAGCAGACAACCAAAAAAAAAACCAAGGAGATACTTCTAGGGAAAACGTAGCAGACTAATTGTTAAAATAACATCTATGCAAGATTCAAGATGCTCTTTTCTTCAGTTAAAACACTGCATACTGATTAAAGCTAGTATAGATCCTCTGACTTCAGTGACACAGATGGGCATCGAGTGCACAAAACAAAGCAAGAATCAATTCCCACTTTACCCTACTCTCTCCAGCACCTGGCCACTCACCAGAAAAATAAGAATTTAAAAATATCCCATTTGACCTCTCAAGACTCCTCAAATGTCCACTAAAACAAATACAGGGCACTTGTAGCCTTCTCAGAAAAAATAAATTCAGATAACTGCACACTAAAGACTGAGTTGCAAGTTTGAATGTTCTTTTAACAATGAATACGCAGGTCATCCAAAGCAATCACAGCAAGAAGAAATTGACTTTTAAACTCAGTAGCTTCAGCACTTTGTGTTGTGATAACTCATGACTGCTAAGAATTCTACATACAAGATCTTGGCACTACAAAAACTAAAAAAAAAAACCCCAAACCCCCCAAACAAAAACAACAAAAACCCCACAAAAAAACCCACCACCCAAACAACCACCAATAAACCCCAACCAAAAAACAAACCACAAGCACTTTTTTTTTTTTTAAGTAACAAGGGAGAAGTAGGAACCTAATTCTTCATGCTATGCATTGAATCCCCTTATGCAGTAAAAGCAACAGAAGTATGACTCTCAAACAATTTAACATCAAATTTACCTGATGATTTTTCAGGTCTAATGACAAAAGCAAAAAGAAATAGGCTAAAGGAAAAAAGAAAGAGTACTTACAAATTTATAACCCTATCCAAGTAGTGTTTTGAGCAAAACTGCTGGCTGCTCTTGTCTTGTTTATGCTGACTCTGTCCCAGCTGAACAAACCTGGGAAAAGCAGTAGATAGGAGAATAAATTAAAGAAAGCAAAAGAACTATCCGTCAAAATTCAGCAAGTGAAAGAAAACGACACTAAAAAAATGAGTCTTTAAGTCATGTTATGTAAGTCACTGATCATTAACTACCTCTCTGGTAAACACAAGAGATTTTTAAAACTTTGCAGGGGTGCATGTGAGAGCTCAGGAGCTTCTTTCAGCTTGAAAAAGATTTGCCTATCAATTGGTGCCACCTAGTATGTCATGGGATAGAAACAGGCCTCTGCTCCTACGAAATAGGCAGCCCGCTACAGTCAACTTCCTATGTTTTTTTCAAAGCAATCAGATGAATAGCCTATGGGAAAAGTCAACAGAAGAAAGTCTCTCAAGTTCCAGATTTAAGTCAGTCCTCAGCCAAATTCAATCTAGTTTATTCAGCTGAAACACTGTCAGTCCAGCTCGCTTATTTCCAAGCATAACCTTTTGGGAGAATTACCCCATCTCCAAATATTTGCTGGAAGACACTGAAGATGCAAAATACTGTTATGTCTTTTTTCTTGGCAATGAATTGGAGCAAAATTTAAAAAAAGTTAATCACTAATTTTATTCAGTCTAAGAGGAAAAGTCAGAGGGTTTCAAGAATATGCATATGTAGTTATCTCACACTTGAGCTCAATTTGTTCACTCCCCAACGTGTCTGTGCTACTGAAAACGGAAGTAAATGTTAGTTGTGATGTTAACACTTTAATTTTCTGACACAGCGGGGGTTTTTTTAATAGTTAGCTTCCATTTACCTTAAAAATAGTCTTATTGGTCTATTTCAGAAATATTTACTACATTTTAACAGGGGACAATTAACAGTGCAAAAGTAATTGCATAGAAGAGTGTACAGAAGACAAAGGAACAATACATTCCTAACCAACTTACTGTGACTTTTCTTTCCGCTCCATTCAGATTCTATACTGTAGAAACAAAAGCCTCAGAAACATGCAACATCACTTTGGATGTTGAAGGAATAAATACTTACATTTCTAAGTAAGAGAATTATAAGTGGAAATAAAGATAATTAAGATCTTCTAGTGCAGGAGCTTGCTATTGAAACAAGCTTAAAAAAAACAAATAAAAGCAAACTAAAGGTGTAAGTATTTTTATTAATTGCTTCAGATTATCCAATATTCTGAAACAAACAAGGCCTAAATTAACACAAGCAAGTTACCAGACATCAATAAGACACCACGCACAGTTGATCTGCAGTATACATCCTCAAATTATTTGAGGGACCTCCTGTCCCTTCCAACCTCAACCAATCTGTGGTTCTGTGATTTCTATTTTGATGAGAATTAAACATAAATTATCTCAGCCACCAATGAAAATGGGCTGAACAGATTCAAATTACTTTTAATTTGCATATATACTTAATATAGATCAGCTGACGTAAGGTAACTTAACCTGAGGTACTTTAATCTGTGAGTCCCTCATGCTAGTAAAGAAAAAAATATGTAACATGTCCAACAATGTCAAGTAGAGTCAGGATCTTACATCTCCATTTCCCTTATTACAATAATAGGAAAAGACTTGAAGTGAGAACTATAACCATACTGTGAAACAAATTGCTGCTATTCTCAAACGATGTACACTGTAATAAAGGATGTCAGTAAAATCTATACTTTCCACATAAATCAGCACATCAGACCATAAATAGCACTATGTCTTGTTAGCAAAAAGAGGTAAGGAACTTGTAATTGTTATATTTTTAAAACTTGCATTGCTTGAGAGAAATGGAATAAATGCAAGCTTTTTTTGTCTTGAGAAGGATACGAATAGGGAGCTTCAAAGCCCCCATGGAGTTTACAGTACTACTGTAACAATAGACTGAATGTTAGTCCAGCCTGAAAAATGATTAAATGGGAAGTAGCTGCAATTCTGGATGTTATCACTGAGCTGTTCATCTGCACGAAGTGACTTGTAGTAAACACCAGCTCACACTGGGCCATTTGCAGAACAACAACTATCCAGTATACCAAAGGGTAATTGTCAAATTTGCATCCATTTTCTAGTGATTAAAATGAAGAACCAAAGATGGAGGCATAGGTGAAGTTAAAAATTTCAGAGATAATAAGAAACATCCTCCTCAACCCTATTCAAGTGTACTACCTTGAAATTACTCAGCATGTAGGAAATAGGAATTTCAAAGAACTAAAGAGTGCAAGAGAAGTAGCTACCCCGAAAGAAAAATTAACAGAAAAAGACTTTTAAATAAAAAGAAAAAAAATGCTTTGAGAGGATTAATGAACTAAGTCAGGATTAATCATCACATATCACCAAATGAGAAGATATCATAGTGAATTAAAACTGTCCTCACAAATTGAAAAGGTTTCAAATATGACAAGGTAATCACTGCTATTACACATTAGAAAATAAAAACAAATGCACACAAGCCCATTTCAACACATGCCACACAAGTATTCACTTCAATATACACATCGTGTTTTTCTGAGATGACGTGTAGTTTTCTTACACCCCTCTTCTCAAACTCCATTAATTCTACATTCTAAGCAGGTGTTCGAAACATTGCTTTATTAAGCAAGTGTAACTGATTTGTACTCCTGGTATCTTGCATAAGCAATCACTCTCTTTGCAACAGCATTATAAGCCTTTAGGAACTAAGAGGGTCTTCAATTTGGATCTAAATTTCTCCAACTGATCTCCAGTACTGAATTGCCATTATTCTGACTAGTTTTCAAAGACAAAGGTTGCAGTTCCGGAAAGAATCTCCTCCACCAGGGAACTGAGTAAGTACCTTTTTGGTCCACTTGTAGTTCATCTATAACTGAAATTGCTCTAATTCAGTTTTGGTTTGAGTTAAAAAAATTTCAAAACATTCAAATTAATTTCTGATTTAAGAAAAAAGGAAGATTTGAACCAGTTTCTTTTTGGCTTCAGTGTTATTCTGTGATATTGAGGAGAGAATCTGAGGACAATAGCGTAAGTACACATTTTTTAACAACGGCAACACATAGCCAGCGCTCTCTATGGGGTTATGGCAATTCAGAAACAGCATTCCTGAAACAATGGGAGTCACTGCCTTTTGTTGGAGAAGCATACAATTAATTTGCTGATTGCTCTTGCGGAGCTGACAGTTCACGGCTCCTGCAGGAGTGGTGACAACTGTCTTGTAGAGGATAAAAGTCCAAGTTACCCTTGAATAAAAGCAGAAGTTTTTCTGCAGTTGGAGCTGGGAGATGATACTTTGACGTTTGCCCACCAACTCTTACCTCCAACTGCTCACAGTAAGCCAGCAGCTCCCAGCTCCTGAGGAGAGCCTGCAGGTGCTGTGCAGCATGCTGCCTCACATTGTAGCAGTTTACCTCAAAGTGCAGGAACTGAGTGGGAACTTGCTGGACTACCTGAGGAGCTGTATTTTGTCTTGCACTGTGCTGTATCTTACTCATTTCCTGTACGTATGGTTTGAATTCACAAAACCATTTATTAAGAACAAGTGGCAGTATGATGCTGTTCAAAATGCAGTGTGTAAGAGCACATTATTACACACACTACGCTTAGTGCTGTGCATATATATATACAGACACACAAACCCACACACCACATATATCTGCATGTTGTTATTTCATGAAACTCCAATAATGGCAAGGGCCAAACCGACTTCTCCCTCTGCTGAAACTTACAGTACAAATATCTGTCACTTAGATATCCATGCTTCTACAGTGTGAGTTATTCCGGCTGCTTTTCTCAACTTCTCTCCTCATAGTCTATACCAGATTTAGTAACGGTCTCAAGGTCTCCCTATAAAATCCACAATTTTTTATTTCAAGCTCAAAAGGCCAAGACGTTTCAAGAAAAAGGCTGAGTATTATTCAGAAAAGTAATTTTCCTTGAACATCAAAAATCACACAACTATTTAAATTTGAGTAAAAGGTAACAGTTAACACATCACAACAAATAAGACATTATGTTAAAAAAAGACAACTTCTGCTGTTTTGTATGCATTTTTATAGAAGACGCTATTTCACTTATGACTGATTGAATTAGCATAATTCAACATTTGAAAAAAAGCAAAAAAATCACAGACTGCATAGCTTAGAACCATGGAACCACTCCTAATATGGAATTTGCTTATTAATTTCTGGGACTATATTAAGTAACAAGTATTTCTACTGAAGCATCTTTCATTCGATTTAAGTTCCAAATTTTGCATTCAGAGACCTCTGCATAACTTCCACTGAAATCAGAGTTGACACAGACATCTGAAAATAGTTTGATTTTAAAAACAGAATAGTATGTATTTTTAAATTATAAATTTTAGAGGTATTTGGATAAGTTTAATCAAAAGCAGCACTTTGACAAGCTGTATTTAACTAGCTCCAATTATCTTTTACTGATTACCACTGGGAATTTATCTCACCTAGCGTATATTGTGAGATCATCTTCTGAAGGAACATCTGAAAGATTGACTCCATACACATCTTTTGTTGATTGCACTACATTCTGGAACATAAGAAGAAAGATTCAGACTGAGGATACCGTAACAACATCCAAAGACAAGTTTGCTTTCAAGCAAGGAATTCTTTCTAAACCTGAAAATAATTTCAAAAGTGCAGGCAAAACCAAACAAGAGTCTCATATACATAGTAATCTTAGCTTGCGCATGTTTTGTTTTGCTTTTTTAAATAAAAATAATTTATTAAAAATATTATTCAAGACTTTTGTTCAACAAGTAAAGGAAAGGATTCTTGAAAGATAACATCAGATAAAACATATTAGGAGAATAAATTATATTTATAGGACATATAATGATATAGGTATTAAATTCCGTTCTGTTTTGAAACTTAATATAGAATAAATCATAGTCATTCAGAACACGCTCCCACATTTGCTTTCACATTTCCTGCTGTCAATTCCGAAATAATTGCAAACTTCAGGTTGAACAAAACTGTTTTTATTTTATACATTACACAATCATGTCAGTCAACTATAACAAGGATCCAATGCACATACGATACTTCACTATGTCTAATGGTTCAGTGTTAAACTGAGGGGGTTTACTGACAAGACGTGTGACTGCAAGTAAGTAAACTATAAATATAGTTTTCTTTTTGTTCAAAAAGATCCAAAGTCAAAAAACAACTTCGGAAAGATATGTCCTGACCAGAAGTATAAAAGCATTTTATTATTAACTTCTGTGAGATGTGAATAGAAAGGAACTAGCTGTTTGGGTTCCCCCCCTTGCCATAACAATACAATTTTTCTCTACTCTACAGCTGCTGATGTAAAAAATACCAAAATTCAAATCCCTGACCAAACGTCAGGGATCATTCTGGAATAACCAGAACAATGATCAGAAGTGCACTGCTCTGAATTAACATACTAACATACATATATGTTATGCTTTATGTAATGGACCACACCTGACCTCAGTACCTTTCAAATGCCATAGGTTTCTAACAGTAATTTTCATTTTTTGAAAAATGTTATTTTCCACTGTGTTTCACTATTATGTGACAAGAATGGTATCAAAGTTTTATAAGCAGTTGTGCTAATATCTACACAAAGAAATTACACTGGAGAGCTTTTTCACTTAATTTCTCAGTGCTTTACTTCTGACTGTTCTATAACACTGGGGTTTTTTTAAGGAAATGTGAATTTTAAGCCTATGATTAGCCTTCTTGCCTGCCACAATAATTTCTTACCTCTGTGATTTTTGTATTGTCTCCTGTATCAGTCACCTTTACTGGAGTTGAACGTTGAGAAACAGCACCTTCATCTTCTTTGTCTGTCCCAGAATCATCTTCAGAACTACTTGACACTGCTTCTTCACTTGGGGG
This sequence comes from Pygoscelis adeliae, assembly GCF_000699105.1. NCBI lineage: Eukaryota > Metazoa > Chordata > Aves > Sphenisciformes > Spheniscidae > Pygoscelis > Pygoscelis adeliae. The sequence goes on along the minus strand of NW_008825052.1, from coordinate 831,730 downwards.
TGGAGGAGCACTAGCAGCTGTTTTGCGCTGCAGCACGGTTTCTTCTCTATTACTTTTGTTCCTATCATGAAAGGCAGTGTGTATTTATGAAATCAGTGGGATATTAACAAGTATTTAAATTTCCTAATTTTGGTTACAGTCTTACTGGGGGAAATGAGTTCTATCCTCTGGAGCAACTTGTTGCTCATCGATTGAATCCCCCAATTGATTTACTTTTCTTTAATCTCCTCTCATTCCAGAGCATTTAAAGAGAGCTCAAAGGATTATGTCAGCTTTTCTCCACCAATTCTCTGATTCTTTACTTAAATCCCTCCCCCAGACTGAATGAATAAAAAGGAATAAAAATTCATTGAGATATAACCTCTTTGGTTTTGATCTGGGAAAAAGTTTCACTTTCTGCTTAACAACATTATCCAGTCCAGTAGCTTTCTTAATCTTGGGCCTAAAAATCTTAATCATAATGTCACTTTTCCCCCCTTCCTTTTCCATACATCTCCCCTCAATTTAGTTGTTTAATCAGCAACATTTCTTTATGCAGTATGTATTTCTCACTCTAGAAATTCTAGTCAATATAAAGAGGTGCCTTATTTGTAAGAATTCTTCAAGATACAGCATCTATATTTTAGTAGGCTAACACTGGGTTTAACTGTACAAGCTCTGAAAGGTATACGTGACTTTACCCATCGGAAATTGTACCACCCTTACGTACTCTACATCCTTTCCTACTGGCCATAGAAGGGTACGTGGCTGCTCTTTCCTCTCAGACACTGTCACAATCTTTCAGGGACTCTGCAGGAAGAGGGACTGGAAGGCAGGTAATGAATATGTTTATAGACAAATCAGTTCTGGAAACAGGGAAGCAACATCTCCTGCTTGCTGAGGTGACTGTCCGTATATATACTGACATTGTGTGTGACTTACTCTAAAGGAAGGCCCTAAAGGAAGACAGCAGCGTGCTAAGAGGCTTTGACAACAGCATGCAGTTTGGTGCAAGTGCTATTTTGAGTTGCTGATGAGAACACTAGAGCTGCAAACGCATGGAGGTCACCAGTATCACTTGAGCTCTAGAGGAGCACACCATGACTGTCACAAGGAGTTCTGCCTTTTGCAGTCAAACTCATACAGCAATTTATCCCAGTAGTGAATTAGCTAAACTTTATATGCTTTAGGAACACATATGAACAAGTAGGAGAGTCCTCCCAAAGGTTCTTGATCTGAGAGCATACCACACCCCCAAGGACATTAATATGTATCAAAAGAATCCTTACAGCTGGAACAAATGCCTTAAAGGAAAGAACAACACGGGTAAGTTTAATTTCTGACTCAGCAGAAACTGACATCTCCTTAGACTGAAATTTACAGAAAGTTTTGAAGACATACTGCATTCTTTCTAGAGAAAATTAAGGTTATCTTCCCTACTTTCCTAAATGACGTGAAGGTCACAAGAAAAGCAGTCCTTTCTGAAAGCCGAAGAATGGAGCAAGTAGCCAAACACTGGTAAGAGTGATATCCCCACCCCCAACACATAGTCAGAAGGCAGCCAAAATCTAATTGTCCTAGGGGACCAGAACACTTACAAATGAAAACAGATCACCAAATCCTCCGGAAATGTCATAAATTAAAAGATGATGACAAATGTGCAAGGCAAAGATATAACCTCTACCAAGGGCTAAATATGGGTAAGGTGGAAGATTGAAGCCACCTTTTACCCCCCTACACAGCCAATGCACGGGAAGCCTTACAAGCAATAGCCAGGGAGTCCTGGAACGTGGCTTTGGTCCAGCTGATTCTCTATCTCATAACAATCCCTAAAAATCACAGTGGAGAGCTTGAAGCAAAGTGCCTGAGAAAAATGTATAATGGTCAAGTATTTAACGGAGTATCTGGACAGAAATTAGTTAGTCCAAAATCTGACATTATACCAAAGTGGAAGAATAAAGCTTATCCTCAAAAGTACCCATAAACTCACAGTTCTTAGCAGAGGTAAATTGTATAACTGTTGAACAGTCTTTCTGCTTATTCCCAGGGAACATCAGTAGCGTGAAATCAGGTTCTACTAGTGATAAGCATAGTCTACTCTCAACATTTATTGATAGTGATTCCATTCCCTCAGGGTCAAGGCACAACGGATGTTATTTATGAGATAGTCAAATTTTGTAGCTTTTAACAGAACAGCAAGTTTTCAGAAGAACTCATAATATTGTGACAGCACAGGTTTAGTCATTACTGACAAAAGGTTTCCTTAATATGAGATATCACAGAGAGAATGAATTGGTTCAGGAAGAGTCCCCATAGCTCTTGTGTGATACAGCTCTGATCAAACACAACAATGGAATAAATAAAGTAACAAAGCAAGTCCAGGATGCAAAAACAGCTAAATGAAACATTCATTTGTTCCAATGACTGTTGCTGAACTGCTTTATATAATTTTATCTATAGATACTTTAATAACATTTTTTATCAAAAACTATGCTGAAATTTGCATTTATTGCTGTTTCAGGATATGTTCTATTTATTCAAAATTTATTAATTTTTTTAAAAAGAAAGACAACAATAATATATGCATTCCTGTCATCTGCAATAGAGAATACAGTTGCCACTAGTATGAAGAGATGATCAAATTTTAACAACCTCTGTATCTTTATTCTAGATAAAATTTTCTCATGGGTTTCACTTCAAGAAGTACAAGAAAACAGAAAAGATTAAACAAGTCTGAATAAAGAATTACCAGTGTCAAATAAAAAAATCTCAAATTAGATATGATTTTCAAAGTGTACAACTCTACAGTATAACACCAATGATTTTTTTTATTTCCCATGTAACAGAGAATATGCTACACAGACACACACATAGGGTTTATATATTTGCATTACAATTTCACTACTATTAAACCAGAACAAAATTTCATATTTCAGACTTACCCCAACACTGATTTTCCAGTTTCATCAGGTTTGCGAACAGTAAATGGACTTGGATCAATCCCCACATTCTTAGGCATAAAATCTCTGACAAAATAGAAAGGAAAAACTGTTCATGAGCAAAGTTCAACACAAATTTTTACATTTTCTGGAAGAACCACCTCTAACATCTACCTTTGAATTAAAAAAAAACTCAATATAAAAATAAATATCACGTTCTAACTTCATCATTACAAGTTAAAGTCATGTAAATATAAACTCCCTAGGTATTTAAAAAGCTTTCAATTGCATTATTTAGTCCCATAAAACAGCTGCAAACATTACCACTTGCCAAGGAGGGTAGAGCAATATGCTCCATTCCTGTGCAGAAGCAGCCCTGTAACTCAGCTACATTGTTTTCAAAATGCTGCCAACACTCAAATTGGGCCAAAAAGCTGTATGAAACATAATCTGCCTGGAAGTCTTTAGCTAAAGCATGATTAAGATTACGCTTAGAATATCCAGCTGATTGCTGCCAACAAAAAAACAAAAACAAAAAACCACAAAAAAACAACTAAACAAAAAAACCAAAAACCGTCTGGTCAGCTGTGAGAACCTGATGAACTGAAGACGACAATTGTAAAATGAGAGCAAAACAGTTATAGAACAATTGCTTTGAAGGTAGCCTCTGTGATCTGAGTCCACAGAGAAAAGCTCATTTGTCAGCCTTCAAGTGCCCAAACATTTGGCATCCCATAATGGAAAATAATTGGAAATTTAAGTTGCTATCTTAGCAGAATTTTTTTAAAGTAGCATTTCCATTTCAGTATTGTGATTTAGTTTCTGAAGTTTGCTAAATCTGAAGCTTAAAAAAAAAAAACCCCACAAAAACAAACAAACCACAAAACCTACCATGTTACACAGATTTAACCAACTAAATCAAATGTAGATTTAATTCACACCAAATCAACTTCCAGTTAAGGATTTATAGTCACAAAACATCCCAGTATACCGTGTAGAATTGGTCATTGCCAAGCAGAAGGTCTCATCAAAACTGCTCAACTCATATGGCCGAAAAAACTCATTGTGGATATCAATTTCTTCTTCATACTTGTGGAATTTTTTCACTGTCAACTTGCGTCTGTTTTCAGCACATGTCACTGGGGAAAAGAAAAAAAATAATCTTTTTACTAACAACTAATGACTCTGCAAAAATCTAAACAAACAGTAGCTTGCTTACACAGCCACCGTACCAGGCATTTTTCTACAGCCATATCCCCTCAAAGACAAGAAAATAGGATATGAAGATGATGCACGGCACATCTTTAATAAATATGCATTATCAACCACCATAATTTGATTTCCCTTCATGACGACAATTCCTAATAAAACATGCTCCACAGTATCCCAGAGAAATAAGACACACTAGCTATACCCTGTCATCTGCAACAGGAATGTAACCAGCAGCATAGACTATGAATATATGTTAATAGGCAAGGGGGCAGAAAAAAAAAAAAAAAAAAGAGAATGAACTGTGCCCTGGCACATAAACATATGAAGGTCAAGTTTTAGCCAATTAGGTATCTCTTGCATCCTGCAGTTGAAAAATCATAGCTCATTTGGGGGGCTGTCAGGGGAGTGGGAAGTATTTAGCGATCATTACGGAAACTTTCCCCCCCCCCCCCAGATTTGCGATCTAAAACAGTTAAAAAGCATTTGTGACTAAAACTTCTTTTTCAAGATACGCTGTAAGGCAAGGAGCAAATATAGTTCCTACCTTCATCAAAAGGAAGAGGTAAATGCTTTAGCACACCGGTGGTCCACCAGTAAGTATAGCTGTACAGGAAAAACAGACACACAATTGATACACAAGATTTGATCTTGTATCCGGTCTAAGCCTTTGCACGTAACAGTTACCCAACCACACAGTGTCACTTTAGTAAACATCTTTATAATTCAAGTGTGGAAGAAAGCAAAGAATTATCCTTGGATGGAGGATTTCAACAGGCTCCTATCCTACTACTTTGCTCTCAGGCCATGAAATTTAAACACATGAAACTCAATACAGGTATGGAGGGATGAGTGGTTTTGTTCCATTAAACAAAATACATTTCAGGTGCCTACCTCTACAGTGCTGAAAATTAAGGTCTTAGTACATATAGAAGGTACTTATGTATTTCTCTTGTTCTGGTCTTTTAATTTAAAAAAAAAAAAAAAAAAGCATCAACCCCCACCCCTCCCACCACTTTTATTCAGATCCTAAAATTTAGGCAAAGGGTACGAAGAAATGAAGGTTAACGTTAATAAAATCAGAAGATTGTCAAAGCAGCTGACTTCTACACATAGAAATACATTTTAATGTGACAGCTGTCCTAAGTCTGAGAACTGTATGTTGGCATAGCTAACAGCAAAAACCAGGCCCTGCTGGAAGCTTATTCAGGATTTCTGAAAAACAACAAAGGAAGTCAAGCAACATTAATAAAATAAAGCATGTTTTATCTTTCATTCATGTTTACGTATTTTTATTTTCTCTTCTCAAATATACTTTAATTTCTTCTCTAAATTATTCTGATAGTTTCTTCTATTTCATTACTTGGGATGAAAAGACATTTATCTTCACTGATTTTTATTTCAAATATGTGTGTATTCACAATACTGTAAGGGCTGTAATCAGACTATTAATGTGGTTATCTCCTATTCATGTAATACTAAAGCAAATCCTTCAAAACACCAACATCCAACACTTCTGGTAATCTCTTGAAGGCTATTTTTAAGTTTTTGTAAAGACTTAAAAAACAGTAAGCAAGTTTTTGACAGGCTGACCAAATTATTTTGGTTAACAACATACATTTTTAAAATTTCTTAGAGCAATACCAAACAAACAAACAAAAAAACGGAACAGCAAAATACCTTCGCCTGGTCTGTAACAGACTGAGGGTGTTCTTGTGATGCAAATAAAAATCAGTGGGAAGTTCCCAGAGATGAGGCTTTCCTTCTGTAGGCTTGAATACTCCCAGAAAGAGATTGATAGAGTCTTGCCTGTCTGCATCTGTTAGACAAGAGGTACACTTAATGCCAGGAACATTACAGAGCTCAAGCCTGTTCAGACATTTGCTTGTTTGTTACATTTGCTCCTCACAGACAGTGTATGTCCTACGACTTCTACAGAGACCTCTGGGTTTCAATCACCATCATGAAACTTCATTTAGACCTGATCTCCTGCCACACTGCAGCGCATGAGGGGCTGGTACCAGTGCTGCCTCTCTCCTTGGCTTCTCTCACCGAGGAGCTGAGGCAGAAGCTCTGCTTAGAGGCTTTGCAGAAGTTAAGATCTCATGCTGCAGCTCTGTCTCCCACCTCTGCATATATGTGTAATGCATGAAGCACATGCATGTGTTTATGCATGTGCCAGGGAATCTGACATATCATGATGAATTTACTGCCGTCTAAATAACAGAAGAATGATTTAATGAAATTAAACAGTATCCATACAATACACAAGTTTCCTAGATCACACACAAATTATTAATTCTTTGGGGTTTTCTAGTCAAAATGTAGTCAGTAAAAAAATTAAACTTCACAAACACCTTTTAAAAATTTGGACTTTTTTCCCTGTTGGCCTAAATCATCGATTTCTCTTGCCATATCTGAAGCTTCACCAAACTAAATAAGTGCTAAAATCCAGTAGTTACATACCACTGTAGATGAAGCATGACAAAGAACGTTGTTGTTCACTTACATCTTTAAAATCCCTCTTGCTACCTAGCTGCAGATAGGATGAGTTACAACAGATATGAAGAAAAGCTGGAGTCAGATGAGGGCTTGGGGATGGTGAACCGTGATAAAGACAGCTTTGCAAGCAGAGTCGTAAGGGCAGAGGAAGGCTTACACGCAAAGGATCTTCAGATATGGGGGAATAGATGGAGAACCGAGCTCTATTTGTGCCCTGAGGAATTAGCACGTGGAAAGCTTTTGCCTCCACTCTTGTTTGCACTTCAGTCATCACCAGACAAGGAATAGTTCAGACTAGTTCAATAGTGTTACTCCTTCAGTTTTCTCCACATTTCAAAGAGAGTATTATGAGTTGAGTGTCCCTTTAGCAACACACCACATCAAAAAGACAAACTGAAGTCGCAGTATACCAGAAAGCAGGCAAAAAAATAGGCAGAATCCACAAAGCAGTGGTATAACAGCAAGGAGAAAGTTGGTTCCTGGCCATCACCAAAGTTTCAGTCAAGACCTCCTTCTCCCCAGAATTTGAACGTCTCTTCCTTCTGTGCAACATATAATACTTTTTACAGGGAACTAAGACACACAAGCAGCTGACAAATGAAGTGCTATGTAGAAATTTGGTGACAATAGGATTATAGAAAAGTATGGTACTTTACAGAAGTGTGCGTATATGGAGGTCAATATTTGGAAGTGGGATCTTCTGTATAAACAGTCGCATGGTGTAACAGGGCAAAGCACCAGGAAAAGGGAAAGAAAGGGGAAACCTCTTGATGTTGCTTTGGCTCCCCTTCCCTACCTGGGGGACCTTTCATCTAGAATCTGGCTTTTTTCTTCCTTTTCTATCCACTCATACTCCCTCCAGATACTTTTACTGTCCCTTCAGAGCACTCTTCCCAAAAGACACTTATTTTACCTTCTTTCTTGCTCCTCACCTTCCCAATTTTCTTAAGAGGATCAACTTATAAACACTAACTCTTCTACACAGTAATACTTAAAAGCATATGTAGGTCCTTATGGTTTGCAAGCCATATTGTTTCTGCAAAACAGCATCACAGTTTAACCAAGCCATAAGGGGAGAATGAGGAAGGCTGGGAACAGTGCAAGAAAGCTATGCAAAACTCATAAGGTCTGAAAAAAAAAATAAACAAAAAAGCCCTTGTTGAGGACACTGAGAATTAAAAAGAAATGAAAAGTCACAAGCAATAACATGTATTCTTTCTTCCTGATAAGTTATTTAGTTAGTGGTTTAAAGAAAGTGCTGAACAAAACCCAAGAAAGCTCTCTACTTTAAAACTGCAGGAGCCCAAAAGACAAAATTAATTAACATGAGCAAATAGGTTAAAATTGGTGGTAATTTCTGAAAGCTAAAGGCAGAAATGAGCCTCCTTTATTCATTTACCATTGTTTCACCTGCCAGGAACAGAACGTATACTGAAATCGTTAACTAAGTAATTGTAAAACAATTAGAGTAAAACAAGATAATTCAGTTAACAAACTATGTCACTACTTATATGGCAGATGCTAAAATGAAATAAAACTAAATAAAATTCGTTCTGTGAAAACCAGCTTGAATTTAAACTCATACCGACTGAATTAACCAATTCACTGTCTGAAATGGTCTATAGCAGCAGTTCATTAAAGCATTCTCACCTTTCTTCCATAGCAAAAAAAATGACTGCTGTTAAATGTTATATTGCAAAAGGACTCAAACTCTCTTTTGCATTTATTGTTTCAGTTGTGCAGCTGTGTTTTAAACTTAACAGAAATACAGGACGTTTATCAGAAAATGTCTTTCTACTGTCTTACTCCTCAACTCGTAATTTAAAAGTAGGCAAAAAGCCATAACATTAAAGATTCTTTGTGTGTAAGTCTTCAAGCAGGCACAAACATATATACACATGTGACTGGGGAAGCAGATAGTTAACTTGAAAGGTGACAATCCTCCCCCCTGCCTTACTTTAAGGGTTGAACAATTTTATGACTTAATTTTGAACAAAAATAATGAAAGCTTTTGTCTTTCTTTGAAACACTGGCCAGAGGAAACAGGATATTGAGCTTTTCAGATCAATTTTATTATCTAGACAGAAAAATCTCTTTCCAAAAAGAAATAAATAAGAATGTGTCAACGCACTGTGGAGCACAGACAAAAGAGCAAACAGGTTTTCTCCCTTCATTGTTAGCACCAAATGTAATAATTATGTACAAAGCAAGTAGAAAGACTGCACTGATTTTTCAAAAGATACTGCAATGTACGTGTATACTAGCACATTTTTAAGACCATTTGAGAAAACAGGAACTGAAGGGGCCATTTAATTGAATTAGCCTAAAATAATCTACTGCTCTCAATCTGAGCTTGCAACTGCACTACATGACAAATTGCTAAATCATGAGAGATTCAACACAATTGGGACTATAACATCCCATGACTAAAAGGTTATAGTAATTAAGTTTACTTTCATACAACACTAAAAGGTAGTTTACTATGTCCAGTCCTGTTTGTGGATAAATAGATTATTCCAGATTCCAGAAGCTTATTATGCATGTTGCAACTCTAGCACTGAAGTCTGTAAAGTCACATTACTTTCCAAAAGGCATAAAAGTCAGAAGAATATTATTTGGAATACTATTTCCTAATTTCTCCGACAATCACAAATGAAAGAAAAATGTTAGAATTCAACTAATTAGAATGCCTGCCAGAGAGGGTGTTGAAGGAACACCTAATTCTTAGCTGGATGATGTTCTTTTTTTCTGGTACAACTCATTTGCTTATAACCAAGGTACTTCAAAAACAGTTGACTTCCCAAACCACACTGCACCCTCTACTTCTTTCAAATGCTAGAATTAAAAACATGCATGAAAAAAGTCAGAATTTTTGCCTAAACCTGTAAGATTTTTTCAAGTTACCATAAAATTAACTGTCCCATATTTTTAGGAGGAAACCTTGATTCTCTTCTAAGCTTCAGTCACTAACTTGATCCTGAGAACAGTTTTTTTTAAATTCTTCACTTTTCTATTATATAGGCAACATATTACAAATTTATAGGTACAGAAAATCTATAGAAAAGCTAATCCACATATCATGAACTAGAGTGAAACTGCATTCAAAGTTATCTTTCTTATAAGTCCAAGTCTTATCTACTGGATCAGTATCTCCAGGCAACCGATACATGTCTTACTTTTTCTCGTCTGTACAACTTAATTAGTAGTGATTATCCTAAGAGCTTTGAGGTCAACAGATGAAACCATTTTCTTAAGTGTAAATTATTTTTGGAATCATGTATTTTTTACAATAGACCAACAGAACAAGTGTGACTAAGTGATATATTTAGGAGGCACAGTTAGCAGGCCACTTGTAATCTTGTTCCGAATCTGACGTACTGTACTACTTCAAGCAAATCACTAAAATTATCTGTGTCTGTTTACTACTGGTACATAAAGTTCATAAGCATTAAAAAAAGTTTCTTGGATCAGAAACACAAGGAAATGCTAGCTCATGAAGTGGCTAGCCCTCAGATTTTTATTTGTATTTTAATATTGTTACTATCCACCACATATCCTTTAACTGCAATATAGCAAATTAGAATCTTGTTCTAAAAATGCTTCCTTTTATCTCTGCTTTCTGAGAAAACTTCAAGAATAAAATGATCTCTCTCAATGTGTCACATTAACAGGCTTGCAGATGCCACCTGAACAGGCTGTGTTGGACAGTGAACCTTTAAATTTCACTGAAATTAATCTTTTAAAATTTCATACTAAAAACGCAGTAAATACAATGAATGCTATGTTTCACCAATGCCATCTTCAAACACAAGGAATGCATAAAGCACCAAAAATATTTGGCTCAAATAGGATCAAATACCAAAATCATAAGTAAATTGGGGAAAATGTGCAGCACCTTTATGAAAGTTTCATTTTTCATACTGACTTCAGTAAAGACTAACATCTGTTTGTGTACTCAGCTACAAGTTCGCCCACGTGACAAGATGGACTTTTTTCATTCTGTGTTCTTTCTTCTTTTTGTAACATCTTTTTCAGAACAAATTCTTTTATTACTAAAACACATGCATATCTTGACTATCCTTCCAAGCAGACCACAAACCCAAATGTGGATCTAGAACTTTGCTCAAGCTTCCACCTAACCATTTAAGTGGCTGGCATAAAAGTGAACAGCTTCAGAGATTTGTTCCATCTTGTACTTATCAGTTCAGGTGATACTGCAAGCGTGCTTCCTTTTGCTCATAAGAATTGATGAAGGCATGCCTTATTGCCACTGCAAACAGTAAGAGACCACAGCACTAAAATAAACAAGCTCTCCATTTCTCATTTAATTTGGGCAAATATGAGGCACAAATTGTATTAATTACATTCAGAAACAGTACTTTAAATGCTGTGCTCTCACATTTTGTACATAACACAGAATTGTCACTAACAGCAGCAGTAACTTCAGCCAAACAAACCAGGGATTACTGAAGTATTTCTAGCCAGTGTCCAACTCACTGTTTTAAAGTTCACATAGTTTCTAAATAATTGCAGTCTACTAGGGGAAAAAAAAAAAAAAAAAAAGCAGCTTCCTTCCCTGGCTATGCAGCTTTTGTGAAAAAGAGTAAGAGGACTGACACAATATTTAGAACACAGCAGCACTCAATGTTTGTCATCCTGACGTGTCTTAGACTGTCCTTTGATCATTCTTTTTAGATCTTTCTCATGACTTCTAAAAACACTATGCTTTTTTCTTTTTCCCAGTTATTTTGCATAAGGTATGGGTCAGCATTTTTCAAAGAGGTTTTCTCTTAGCAATGTTGTCCAGAACAAAGTAGAACAGTATCAGCGACTGATACAAGCTGATAGGAGTAAAGTTGTAAAATATTAGCTTACTCCTTATTAACTCAAAAAATAGCTTATTTACTTGGTGGACCTTTCTTTTTTAATTTAATTTTGTCTTTTCTACCACAGATTCAACAGTTAGTAGCTTCTATTAATCCAAAACAATTATATGCATCAGAGCATGCTTTTTGTTAGAAGTCCCCAGATTCATCACAAGAAATACTCCACTTGAAGCTTTCTACTTGTGTTTAGATTTAGATTTACCAGTTTCCTTATATTTGTTGAAGCCATTCTGTCCATCATTTTAACAGCTCTGTAACAGCTACCTGTTTCTCTATGATGACAAATGTCACTGGCAGTTTCAGTGCTATGTGTGTACATTTTCTAAGTACGTCTTACATCCGTTCACTAACTTTTATCAAATAAGGCTGCATGCTACAACACGCATTTGCACAGGATATAAATACTTCATCAAATCAGAATAGCCATTTGATATCCATCAGATTTTACTGAATTATTTGGAAATTATAGTATAGAGGATCCCTGTCATAAGATCATAGTATGGACTATTGAAACACCACAAGCAAGATGCTTTTAAATAACGGCTTAAAAGAAAGCACTTAAAATTAAATTTACCTGAGAAAGCATTACTGTAGTATCTTGAGAGTGTTTGCATAATATCTTTGGAATGCTGAGTCCACGGAGCAATCTTTCTGTAGGTTTTTACTCTGTGGACGAGCTGAGAACCTCCATATTGCAGAGAAAGCGTGTCTCCATGATCTTCGTATAATTCTTCAAACAATCTGAAGGTAAAGCAAAATGTGTCATCTATCAAACTGCTGAAAAGAGTTTCTTAAGAGAAAAAATAATAAAGTATTGTAGTAATAAAGTCTTTGTTTGACAAGCAATACATTTTCTTCTCTTAAGTACTTCTGCCAGTTTACAAAGTATTTCATTAAAACATGCTATTAACTTACAAACACTGAAATTTAAAGCTATGCCTCTATTCTTTATTCAGATATAATAATTACTAAGATGGATGAGACTGTAAGATTTCCACTAATTTATAATATATCAGAATGCATTCACACTACAGAATATGCACTTCTGTAGATTTGGGGAGAAGATTAACATGCCCTACTAGTCTGCGGGGAGAAAACAAACTGTATGCCTTCACAAACTAAGGTATTTTAAATACACTAAAGGGGACAGAACACGTCAATATCTCAAGGCTATGTTTTCTGTCAAGTCCATTGGGAATGAAGTTAGCATAACTTTCCAAAAATCTAGTTACAATAATGATGGCTCAAAGGTACAAACTGAATAAACATGACTTGTAAGAAACGTGAATGGCAGTCAGATACCATTTGCTGGAGCTGGAAAAACATGATGTAAGAAGAAAGTAGAAAGAGTTGGCTGCTAAGATGAACAAGGAGAGCTGGCTAAAAGCAACACAGCCCTCTAGCATCAAGGAAGTTGACAGTAGACTCCAAACTAAGAGCAGTCCAAATAGCAAAAGTTATCAAGAAGCAGCCCATCAACAACAAGAACAAGACAACAGTCTCAGAAAACAAGGCTATCCTACGGAGATGACCCAGTCTAAAAGATAACATTGAAAAGTGCTTCTCAGAAACGGAGACTGTGGCCTTCCTTGAGCACAATGACAAGGATGACATCTTGCTAAAAGAGGCTGGACGTTTAGTTAAGAGGCAAAAAACCAAAACAGAACAAAAAAAAAAAACCAACCACCAAACCTGTGGAAATGTATTTCGCATCAGTATAGCAAGACACAGTAACTCAGGCATCTGCATGTGATACACTGTAATACCTGAGAAGAAAGAAGTCCTTAAGAAGTGGAAAGGAGGGTGGAAACAAATAAAATAAAACAACAACAAAATAAAAACCCCCAAAACAAAACAACAAAAGCATTCCCTTAAGAAAGTTTCCAATAAAGGGATAGTACTGCATAAGTAACCCAGCAACCATCTGACTGAAGTCCTCAAACAGTTCTGGATGAAGAACACTTATCTGAGCAGCAATCAATTTGTGTAAAACCAAAATAGCTGTCCAGCAAATCTTTTGCGCAAGGTCAAGTACAAAAAGATCAATTAGGAGAAAATATTGCTTATTAACTTAAAAAAACCCCCAACAACAAAAGAAACAAACCAAAACCCACTTACCTCCACACAAATTGTTCAGAGCTCATGATACCATATATGAGAATCTCCTGTTTGTTTCTTTGGGTTTGGTGGGTTGGTTTGTTTGTTTTGTGTGTGTGTGTGTTAGATTTTTTTATATAAGGGGAAAGACAGCAATGCTGGTCAACTAAAAGCTAAAAAACTGGTTGAAGGTAAAAACTGGCAGGTAAAAGGATGATATCTCTCAAAAATTTCCCAGTCAGCCATGGGGGATTGATGAACAGAGTTCCAATGACATTGCAATAAAGGTTCACAGAAAGCAGACAATTTTAAATTCATTAAGGACGTTGATCCACTTGATTTGGAAAGGACTTGTAGAATTAAATTACCCTTCCACAGCCTCAAAACATTAAGCCTGCAGTCAAACAAAGACTAGTATTCTCTAGAGAATGATAAAATAAGCTGCTAAGGTACACTTTGTCTAGGAAACTTCCTAGATAGGACAACAATCACACTGAAGGAATCACTAAGAAATATAGCAGTACAACGAAGTCATTAAGAAGATTAATCTTGCTAGACATAAAATTGGACTGTTCAAGATGCATCGTTTCTTTATCCCTCAGGATGGCCAACCGGAATAAAATGCTGACTTCAGAAATCTAGTTCCACAGAAATTCTGGATTGTAGCCAGCCAGTGAGACCATATGAGAAAAATCAGAATTATAAAGACAGTCGAAGAATGTGATGAAAAAGAGTTAGTTTTTCAGACACATTAGCTAAATTAAGGAAGACAGACCACTACAGATTGCCCTCTCTGGCCAGTAAGAAGAGTGTAAATGAAGAGGCAGAGTACGCAGGAAGCAGATACTCGATGTGAGACAATGCAGGGAACAGGAATGCAGGAGGTCAAAGTGAAAGACTGCATAACAGAAAGACAGTATAGCACATGCCTCTCTTCAGAATTTGTTGCATTATGGAGCAGGATTTTTTAATTTTTCTGAATACAGTAATTCAGAAACAAGTCTTAACAGATGACAAAATCGGTTTCAGACAGGCATACATCTAGTGCAATGGAGAAGAAAAAAAGAAGTCAAATGTGGCCAGACAAAAGTAACCTTTTATGCCAGGTTAATAGCTACATTTCAGAGAGAGAATCATAGAATCATTTAGGTTGGAAAAGACCTTTAAGATCATCGAGTCCAACTGTAAACCTAACACTGCCAAGTCCACCCCTAAACCATGTCCCTAAGCACAACATCTACACATCTTTTAAATACCTCCAGGGATGGTGACTCAACCACTTCCCTGGGCAGCCTGCTCCAATGCTTGACAACCCCTTCAGTGAAAGAAATTTTTCCTAATATCCAACCTAAACCTCCCCTGGCACAACTTGAGGCCATTTCCTCTCGTCCTTTCGCCAGTTACTTGGGAGAAGAGACCAACACCCACCTCGCTACAACCTCCTTTCAGGTAGTTGTAGAGAGTGACGAGGTCTCCCCTGAGCCTCCTTTTCTCCAGGCTAAACAACCCCAGTTCTCTCAGCCACTCCTCATAGGACTTGTGCTCTAGACCCTTCACCAGCCTCGTTGCCCTTCTTTGGACACACTCCAGCACCTCAACATCCTTCTTGTAGTGAGGGGCCCAAAACTGAACACAGTATTCGAGGTGCGGCCTCACCAGGGCCGAGTACAGAGGGAAAATCACTTCCCTACTCCTGCTGGCCACACTATTTCTGATAATGAGAAATAAGGTATCAGGAAAATCAGAGACAAAGCAACTAGTATAATCTCAAGATATGACGGTAAGAGATGGGAATTTGGGTGGTTTGGGCATAGAGAGGAAACAGGAGGGAGAGAAGATAGACAGGAAGTATGGGGCTATTGCAGCAGGAAGCAACAGAGGAAATTTGGGCTCCCAAAATAGGGGTGGGAAGGGGGGAGGTAGTGAAGCCTAAGGAAAGATAGTAAAATGCAGCCTGAGGTGCTGAAGTAACTGGTAGCTGTAGAGAGTGGATATGAGAGACCTGTCCACCTCCTGATCCCCTCTGGTTAGAACCCAAGAGTCCGATTGCTGAGTCCCCAGGAGGCTGCACAGCAACTGGTATTTGCAGCAGCAGTTGTTTGCTCCCAGAGGTAAACATGCAGCACCCAGCAGCTGGGACATGGTGGATGAGAGGCAGTGCTAGCACACCGAGGTAGCCAGCCAGCGGGTGCTCTCCCTGGCCATCAGGCAGAGGCCAGGCGCCACCGCTTGCACAGTGAGCCAACATGCTGCAAGTGAGGTTGTTTCTATGGCACATACCAGCTCCTGGCACCAGGCGAGTGCTGGAAGCTAATGGGAGAAAGAAGAGGAGCTGAAGGTATGTCTCGAGTAAAGGGGAGGGGAGACTGAGTACTTTGTCTTTTCTGAAATACGAGTTACATTTCCACATTCTGAAACTATCAAACCACTAGTCAAAACCAGCAATGAAGCCATAAGTTTCATAGTCACGACAGCAACTTTAAGGAATAAAAACACATCACTTCAAGGATTCTTACATCAATTTCTGAAGCATATTCACAAGTTAAGTAGCTTAGCTCCCCCCAACCCCCAAAGCATTTCAATTTAAATGCTGGGTTTTCTTAAATGGTTTGAGGATGCTTGAATAAGTATCGTTGATACTTGATGTGAGAGAACAACTTTGCTGAAAACTTTTCTTCAATAAATCAAAAAGCACAAAATTTTTCCAAAGGAAAAGTAGGAAACAGCAAGGTAAGATGTACTTCTATACAAGTATCAGTTTGTCATTCTCCATAAAAGCATGTACTTATTTCAGTTTTCATTTTTCGGCAGCATTTTGCCTCAAACAAGTAAAGTAAGTTTAAAAGACTGGGGTGGGGGGTTTGTTACCTTGATTTAAAAGGAAAACTCTTATAGCTTTAAGTTTAGGCATCTAAAGAGAATGAAGTCAAGCAGTTATCTTGTAAAGAGCCTGAATAACATACTTTTCCAGAAGAGCAAATTTTCAGCATGACTGGATTTTCTCAAGAAGATTTCAAGTATAGAAGATTTTTTAAACTTGGATGAATAAACGTTATTAAATTGTTCCAACAGAAAGAATTGCACTTTTCTTCTACATAGACATAATTTCCCTAAATCTCTTGACACAAAATTAAAAAATAAAACCATGACACACTTTATTAACATATCTTACCTAACAGCATCTGTATCAAATTGTAAATTTGGTTTATCAATCAATCCGAGTGAATAGAGTTGGTATGCCAAAGCACATTTTCCCACCATAAACTGGGCTGTGTTAGTGCGATCTAAACAGTCCACACAATTGGTTCGGAGAACTCCAGTCTGGTAAAGCAATCCAAATAAGAGATTTTTTCTCAATTAACAAATTACTACACTCATGATTATTTTTTCCTACTATCCAAGACTTGTCAAATCTCAAATTACGTCAGTTCACAAAAATTTGAGGAAAGACATTTCTAAAAAGTGTTAAAAACAATTAAACTCTAGCAAGCTACATCAGACTGCTGCAACGCCTACTCTCAAAATATTCTTGCTTCTATCATCACACAAACTGCATCTCTCCTTCAACTCACAAACAGCCCTAAAGATTTACCTTAAAAAGAAAGGCTATGTTATTTCAGCAAAGAAGGTCTTATTTTCAAGTATGCTCTAACTACTCCAAAAAATAAAGCACACTTCTAACTTGCTGTGGTTCTATACTGTAATGGTGCTTATATTTTAAGCTTTCCATATCTGGAGCAACACACATGAACATTTTGTTGAAGGTCAGTCATGCACATATTCTTGTATGCTGCTTGTACCACCATTCTTCAATTCCATAATGCACACAAAGTTATTTTATAATATGAACAGCTGCAAGAAACATATTTTAATATAATAGCATAGGGCATTCTTCTGCTCAAATATACATGGCTACATCCAAGCTAGTCAACTAAAATTTTATTGCCTTAATAAAGAAGCACTTTTTGAGCGTGACTCACAAGATGTCTATTCCGAGATTAACTGTGATCCAAATGCTTACATGTATGCCAATGGTGACTACCTCAAACGATTAAAGTTGAAAGATAGATAAAATAATTATTCCCCTAATACAGGTAAACCTGTAAGACTAACATTAAAAAAATCTAACTAGCGTTGATATGTTTTATTTTAGAACAGATCAAATTCTATCTACTCCGCTGTTTATCTGCTCTCAACAAACATATCCCAGTGATCAGCTAGTAAAGGAATGGTCACATGCTTTCTAACTTACAAGAACTACAAAATTATGAATGGCAAGTCAAAAGCAACTAATGCTTAAGAATATGCCCTGTGTTCAGAGTATATAATCATAACATTCAGGTATAAATCTGGTACTGTACCGTTTACAGTTTAGTCAGCACTTTTCTGACCTTACAGAAAGCAGTGTTTCTAGTTTTATTTTCTTTTAGTGATGGAAATTGTAACACTGTACAGAATATTCAGCACTGGTAAAAATGCTTTTAATAACCCATTTTCCTGTGTATGAATATGTCACCGGGCCTAAGCATGCTTATTCCTCACCTCTTCTGTGTAACATTGTATTATGCAGTTTGCTAAAATGCTGCTGTTTTAACTCTCACTGCACTGGTAACACTACAGACTAAATAGTAATGGAAACGTCTAAAATACGAGCATTTCTCAGACTACCTCCAGCAAAAATACAATTCCAACAGCATAAGGTTCTGTGGTACCACACAAGAACTTTAAGCCCTATTTCCCAATTGGATTTCTGGGATAGACTGCAATAATGCTGTTTACTATAAATGTTAATTTAAGAGCACACTGTGAATCACCGATCAGGTATTTAAGTGAAATGGTTCACTGGTGCTTTGGGAGTCCTGATCTATATCACTATAACTATGAGTTAATAAAGTATATTTGAGTACCTGCAAGCGACCAGTGGAAACAACATAACCTCCCAGTTCATTCCACCTGAAAGAGAAACGAAACAAAACAGAATGACTTACAAATCATTCAAAAAAATAACAGATCATACTATGTATTGATCTGCTCAGTGAAAAAGGGTGACAATTAGAAACCTGCCACAAAGCAAAACTGATATCCCTGAATGGCAGAAAGCAGTGAAAGCTCTATGCAGCAGTAAGATGTTGTATTTAAATGAAATTGAAAAAAAAAAAGTCTAGCCTTAAAGTAGAAATATTCCGAAGCCATGCAAAATATTTCTTTTGCTCCCCATAAAACAGAGCATGAGCAACACAAGTGTTGCTAGATCAGGTCTTCAGTGCACAAAAATTGAAGTAGGTACAATGCCAACGACTGGAAGGTAGAGGCATAACATAGACCGCAGCACAAGCTGGTTGATTTAAATCTCCCCTCATACTGATTCTAGGCATACATGCTGGATACATACATATATATACATATTGTCCAGGTCTTGCAATTCTGTATAGGCCTTAACTGTACCCCACAGCCAGAGAACATGAATCAGAAATTAATGACATTTTGAGGTAGAGGAGCAGTTATGCTCGGTGCAAGTAGCCCCTGAACTACTGAATATTTTCAAGTTAGTAGGGTTACCTAGCCTGACCAGAGCACTGCTGTGGCAAGCCTATATACTACATTTGAGACTCACCAGACTCTCTCTGCAGAACACAGCACTACATGGATGTATTGACCTTGTTCCTGCTAGTTTACAGCCACCATGTTTGCTGCACTGCACGGCAGAGAAAAGCTCTACGAAAGCCTATGAGAGTTTTAGCTCAGACTGTTTCTAAATGAAGATAGGCTAAAAAGGCAAGGATGCTCTCCATGTAAAATATGAACACCCATTTGGGTAGTGATGAATTAGATCCCTAATATGAAAACTTGAATCAAAAACTTATTGAAATTTTAATGTGCAAGTTATTTTACTTCTGGATTTTCAGGGACTTGAGAGAATTCAGCTGATTAAATCACTGTACTTCTGCAGCAGTCTAACCAAATAGTTTCTATTTAAAAAAAAAGTTTTAAATTTTATATGTATGAATACCATAAAAGCCATTGGAAAACACCAGACTCAGTAACATTTAGATGATAGTTATCTTATTAGTATGCCTCAAAAGAAGCCACTTAAACTCCAAATGTTGTTTGCTTTGTTAAATTTACCCCCAAATTTAGGATTCCTTTGGTTAAGGTGAAAAAAACCCAAAACCCTTTATATAAACACACGGCACAGATTACAAGTTACAAATAATGGTTTGAATTAAGAATTCCTTATGAGCAGAACAGCAGCAGCATAATTGTATTCTTTCAATGTATTAGTATTTCTTAGCATGTACCTCTGACTGCAATCCTTTCAGCTATAACTTAATAATGAATTATATTTTTTCATATTAATTTAAGCCTTAAAGTAAGAAATAATGTAATAGACATAGACATTCCAGACAACCCTCCAAGGAATAGATGTTATTCATTATGCATCAATTAAATTATACGTACTTTTCATCTGGCCGCAAGATACTGCAGTAGGAATCAGGCCGATTTACAAAAAATCCAGTTTTCTTTACTACACTTTCTGCAATCACATTCAGTCTATCAAGGACATTGCAAAGTTTGCTGAGGAGAGAAACAAAAATGATTTAAAGGAAGACTCACGTCACAGCTTTATTTATCCAACAGTAATTATGTCTACATTCTTCTTAGATTTTACAGACTTAGGAAACAGACACTGACCATATCTGAACAATTTTGTTTACTTTTTAATAAAACATATTACATAAACTGGAAGTGAAAGACTTCAAAAATTTAAAACTCCTTGACTTTCATATCACACTAATTTTCCTCTACCAAACTTTCTGTGATTCACAAAAGAAGAACGAGGCAGAAAAGGATATATGATTATGCTAAATCATATTCCTTCATTTTGTTTGCAAGGTGCTGTTTTGTTCAGTAACATTTGTTTCCATGTGTGGCCTTCATGATGTCCTGCACCTCCTGCTCAGATCAGGGCATCCATTCATTCATTGTTGGGGACTTTAACTTCTGTTTACTCATAATTTTATTTTCAAAGGTTTTATTAGTGTTTACATTTCAAGTAACAAAACCAATTATTTATTTTTTAAAGATTGCTTATATTGAGATGGAAGCAATATTTTGGAACATTTTCACCAGTACTACTTTCCAGCAAACTTACTTCAAAACTACATGATAAAGCAAACACGTTCTCAGTACTCCTGAAACCGTCAATTCTTTAGGCAGACATATACATTATCTTCCATTCTTAAATCTCTCTTGCTTGCCTTAATAATTAATCTTGTTCAAAGTCCTCAGGTATTTTTTATATCTGTACTAGGGTGGATATGTATATAGATATACCTCAAGCTTAAAGCTAGAAGGAGAATCCTTTGATCACCTAGTATCATTTCCCATACAGGGTAGACCACTAAGCTTCATCAGCATCACTCCATACGAAACCCAAGAACTTGCACCCAGCATATCTTCTGAAAGGAAATCTAGCCTTATTTTGAGATTTGCTATTTAATCATAACACAAACAATTGAATAAACACCTAACTGTACACAATGCCATTTTAGAATAAAAATGTAGTGTGAAACCACGTCAAACTTTAAAGTAACAGTTTCACACCTACATGACCAATCGTATCAACCAACTTGTAATCTCAAACAGCAAATAAGGATTGTTTTCCAAAGCTTTTTTCATAAAATTCTAATCAAACATTGATTATATTCCTGTCCTTTGAACCGTACCAGTTTTTCCATTGTTTTGCTCACACTGATATAGTAACAGATACCTGAAATTTGATCCAACAATTCTTGTCATTCTTCTAGAATTTCTGGCATTATAAGATACAGTAAACATACGCAGGCCAGAGAACTTTACAACCAAGTTGTGTGTTAGTTAAGAATAGCAATCTATACCTGCAGATTTAAAATGTTTGTGCCTTGTAAATATTTCTACATTTAGGAAAACATTCATCCTTTCCACATGATCTTAGTCCAGCATTCTATTGTCCAAAATTATAGAATAAAAATTTACAGAATATAATTGCCTTTCTAAGATACATGCTTCTAATAACCTAAATGCTTTATAACACTGAAATTAATACCCTCATTTCCTTTTGGAAGAGGAAATGGAAAAGACTGATTGATATGAAACCCCTTGTTTTCCAAAATTCTGTAACTCAATAAATTCAATGACTGAAACGGGACACCTGACAAAATGCAGTGTTTTGACTAATTCAAAATAAAAAGTGAATGTTGATGGCTTTTTTGGGGCTTTTCTCTAAAACTTTCCTTTGCAGAGAATTTCAAAGTTTTCAGGCCTTGCTCCACTTTGGTAAGAACCCATAGAAAACATTAAAAATCCTTCAAAAAGCTGAGGTTTTATTCTGCCCACAGATTTTAATAAAATTCTCCCATTACTCCTAATCGACATGCAACTGAAAAGAGAGACACTCAGTAGCATACAATTATTTGTATTGTGGCTACAAGAGCACTAGCACAAAGAAGGATCTTTTCTACCTTTTTGTGTATTTGGCCATATCCCAGGGTATATATATAATCGCATGCTCTGGGGGTAAAAACTGGTTGAGATATGTCACAGCAGCAACAAGTTCTTCACTAAGAATCCTTTCGTGCTTTCTTTTTTCACGTTCCTTTAGCAATAAGAAAAGTAATTTAACATTATAATTTTCATTAACAAATGTATCTAACTCTCATACATGCACATATACAGGTATGTATATACAATAGAAATTAGAAGTGGAAGCTGTAACAACAGCAGGCAGCTCTTCATAACTAGTGCAATTAAATTAAGAACAGAAGAGACAGAAAAATCTAAACATTCTGTTTTTTTAACAATTGATCTGTATTAGTAGTAAAAGTCAGCCATTTCAACTGTGCATAATCATTGGCTGAAAAATGGAACCCCATAAAAGCAAAGAAGAGCACAAGGAAACAAAAGTGGTAATACAGAGGAAATGGACAAAAGAGAGAAGAGAAGGAGAAAGACAGGCAGAAAGGAAAGCATCCCATTCGATCCTGGGGTACAAGAGGACCCAAGCAAATTCTTCTCCGTTACTGAGAGGAGATGGGGAACAACAGCTCCCATCTCCCAGCTTTGCAATAATTTTAAAAAATTAGAATTATGTTGCCATTCTCAGAATATACCATATGTTTTGGCACTCTATATATTAGTATGGCTTTCCTCTCAACTTCATCCAAACTAAAACCTATACCGAACCTATGTTATAGAAACTGCTTTAAATATATAATAGCAGTCCTAAATAAACAAACCCAAAGGAAGCCTAATACATTAATTACTAGATAACAAGTTTCTAGGATAGACAAATATAGGAAGACACAGATTTATGTTTCATCAACATTTAAGAAATCAAATAATAAAAGTACTGGAGATAGAAGTGCTTAGCATTTGTGTAAAAGCAACAGCAACATCCAAAAAAAGGTGTTCAGATTTGGGAGCTTCCCCTGCTCGCTTTTTTTTTTTTTTTTTTTAAAAGGTAAATAAAGAAAAAAAGGAACATGAATTTTAGCATCTTATAATTGAGCATCTACAGAGAGGGAAAGAAAGAGATGCATTTTCATCCACTGTATCAAAAGCCCTGTGAATAAAAGCATTTAATGATTCACGTGTCAAGGTCCTGTGAGTCTAGACTCACACTATAACAATGGCTTTTGAAAACTATGGCTGCAAGAGATAAAATCATTTTCTTGTCAACATATGTTTTCCTATTGATTCCACAGACTCTTGGACAGTCTTAAAAGCACTCCTACACAGGAAAGCTTCTAGAAATAGAAAATAGGTTATCTAGTTGCCATTTATTAGAACTTAGTTTTAAAATCCTTCCTTTTGTATTTTCCCTATTTTTTTATACTAGGAACGGATCCTACATGCACATAAAAGATCCTTTTTTCTACCAAATACAGCTCTACAACATGAAAATTTAAATGGCTTTTTTTTTAAACATGAAAAAGAAATAAGATATGATTCAAGCAAAACAAATCAATATATTAAACTCAAATGTGGAAACAGACACCACCACAGAAAATTTTTTCTTCTGATTGGATCAGAACAGAAAAGAAAACCAAAAAAAACCCCAACCCATTTTTTTTTTTTTTTTTTAAACGGTACATAAAGTAACAAAGGAACATGAATTTTAGCATCTTAATATTGAGCATCTACAGAGAGGGAAAGAAAGAGATGCATTTTCATCCACTGTATCAAAAGCCCTGTGAATAAAAGCATTTAATGATTCACGTGTCAAGGTCCTGTGAGTCTAGACTCACACTATAACAATGGCTTTTGAAAACTATGGCTGCAAGAGATAAAATCATTTTCTTGTCAACACATGTTTTCCTAAGTTGATTCCACAGACTCTTGGACAGTCTTAAAAGCACTCCTACACAGGAAAGCTTCTAGAAATAGAAAATAGGTTATCTAGTTGCCATTTATTAGAACTTAGTTTTAAAATCCTTCCTTTTGTATTTTCCCTATTTTTTTATACTAGGAACGGATCCTACATGCACATAAAAGATCCTTTTTTCTACCAAATACAGCTCTACAACATGAAAATTTAAATGGCTTTTTTTTTAAACATGAAAAAGAAATAAGATATGATTCAAGCAAAACAAATCAATATATTAAACTCAAATGTGGAAACAGACACCACCACAGAAAATTTTTTCTTCTGATTGGATCAGAACAGAAAAGAAAACCAAAAAAAAACCCCAACCCAACACAAATAAAAGATGCAATAACCAAAATCACAGTGCCACCCGGGATCCAGGCTTTGTACCACAGCCTCTCACACAGCATTTAACTGAATTACTGCAGCAATCACAAAGCTCCCCCCCATCAGTCCAGCCCTGCTGCCACTGGCACTGCCCGTTGGCTAGCATCAGGTGTTTCAGTTTTCTCTCCTGCTTGTACTTCCATGACTCTACCAGACGGAGCAAACAACAAAAGATAAGTCTTTATCATAATATTTCAAATAACTCAGTCATCTGTGTCAAGAAGCCTACAAACCTCACTTTGCATGGTACCATACTATTTTAGCATTTTTTCATTCTAAATTAAATTTAGTGGTAAATTTATTTGGACTTACTCACATCTAATGGGTAATATCAAAAACTTGAAAACAACAGTGAAAGGTTACTAGAAGCAGTCTATAAACATGGGAAACTTCTTTTTTTGAAGGGCGGTAGTGGAAGCAGTTAGAGAGTTATGTTCCATGTAGGATGAGATTTATGAAGAAAATATGCCATTTATAAGCTAGTATTAGTTTACAGCACAATCAAAATTACAGAGAGACTCTACAGAAGTAAGCATCATATTAAAAATTAGAAAACATATAGGAAATATTCAAAATATTGTACCTTCACAAGATTCAAAATAATAATGGGAGAGCCAAATCTCTGAAGCATTTGGTCAAAGTGAAGAGCAGCAACATGTGCAAAAGGATCTGCTTGGTCCACTGCAACAAATACATGTATTCAGGGCAATATTAAGTGAGCTGTAGTCAATTAATCATTTCCCCGTAAAAGTACTCTTCACAAAATACATACTAATTCTCCAATAGTAATGATACAATTACATACTCTCCCTTCTTCATGCAAAAGCTGTTAAAAAAATCTTCCCTTTTCCAAATTGGAAGTGACTTCTTAACCAAAACTTTCATGAGACGCTTAGAAAGCTTACAAAGAAAGATGCTTACAAAGAGCAAGTATTCTGGTCCCATTAAACTTAGCTCAGATGTTTTCCACCGTTTTCAATAGGTTCAAAATTGTATCCACAATACTAAGATAAATGTAGCTAACTTTGTATGCAAAATAATAAGCACAAAGAAAGTGGACATCTTCAAACATAAGTTTTTTGTATTCCATTTCTGAATGTGAAGACTAAGATGGAGATTTTTTCTATTCAATTTCATCAAATGCAGCTTTTTATATGATTGAAAATTTGTATGCCATGATGTTTATTATGAAAAACATTGGTTTACCTTAAATTATAGCTTCCCAGAGAACAAACGCATAGACAATTTGTTCAATTTTGCAAATTTAGTTTTCACTTACTCTCTCAGGTGTTCCTTTAGGACACAGCACTAACCATAAACTATCACAAAGAATAATTTGTACATACGTGTTATGGGTGGCTTAGGCATCATAGTTGAAATATCTTGAGACCAGTACAGAGGGACAGATCCTCGAACCTGAACGTAGGAAGAATAACTCCCTGCAGAAAATGACATAACTGAAGCATCATAAAGTATTTGTTCAGTTTCCACTTCATTAGCAACATCTCCCTAAAACAAACAGAAATACACCTATGATGTAGACATGACACTTCAGAGCTGCATGCATTATAGAGAATTGAGCATTACAAACAGAGTACAATTAAACTGTAAGAGACCAAATCACGGTAGTGGGAACACTACTGAAAGTTAAACTCCCATTTGTCCCTAAATGCATATTATCCCATTTTATTGTTTTTTCCTCTATTTGGGAAACAACAGTATCTCTCAATGTAAAACAAAAAAAAACCAAAAAACTGCCAGTTAAGACTTATTATTTTAAGAACAGCTGTATTATCTGAATTAAAAATGTAATGATAGCTGTGATATCATCTAATAGCATAATTTAAACCAAAGCCCTAACAACCCTCTAAAACATTTCAGTTCTCCAGTCAGTCAAGTTCAAGCTTTCATATTGGGGGGGGGCAGAGGGGAACCCCTAAAATCGCATTTAATTTACCTCACAGTTTGCTCCTCGCTTCAGAAAACGTGTTCCAGCAAATTTGCTTGATCTTCTGGCTATCAGAGTGACATATATAGGGCGACCATATATTAACAGTTCTTGAAAGAGAAGTTAAGGTTTACATGTCACATGCAAATTTTCATTCACTTGCTTCATGCAAGCAAAAATAAATTCTAAAAAAAATGTATGAAAGTGAAACATCTGATTTACTAAGATCTTATTAATAGCGATGAGTATCACTTCCAAATTTCTTTTGCAGCTTGGAGAGAGCACTGCCCTTTTCAACAGTCGTTCTGAAAAACTTTGAAACGGGAATCTACGTTATAATACATCAACCACTTTTCACAACATATGGAAGAGAAGTATTTCTATTTTATGATGTGACAGTGTAGGTGAAGTAGGTACAAGATTCACTTTCGGCCGCAAATACTGCTTTTGTGAATATTAGGATTAAAGCCTGGGAGCTTCTATTTTCAGATCAGGTATATTAGTCACCCTCTAATTATTTGTCTGGAAAAGAAGATAAATATGCAACTACTTAAGTAACACCAACTGAAAGCCAGAGGCAAACAGCTACAGATGCAGTGGTGGCTTTCTTTTAGGCTTTTTATTTTTTATTAAAAACAAAAGAGATAGAATCAGATGTCTAACATGACTATCACTGCTTCCTTAGCAGAATGGAGGCACAGGAAAGAGGGAAGATGACACGTGCTCATCAGATACCTAGAGCAAAGACTACTGTCACTCACAAAGCAGCTGCAGGCATAATGCTGGTGGTCTGATCCACAGCTACCACTTTGATTAAGTGAGACCCTAGATGAAATAGTGGTATATAAAAAGAGATCTAGCTTTCTGTCTGGGGACCAAGCCAATGACCAGCAGCCTTACAATCATGAAAAAACAAAATTAAATTTTGCAAAGACATCACTAACCTTAATTGTATTTGCTTCCCCAGATATTTTGTTGACAGGCTTTTGAACTAACATGATAATGTTGATGATTAAAATACAGTGTCTCTGTAATATACTAAATTCTTATCAACTAAGATGTTGAGATGGCATTTCTTTGGAGTGTGATATGCATTTGGGCTTTCTCTCCTACTAGTACAACATACATAGACCCATTTACCCATTTTAAATAATATATAGTCAGCAAAAAAGATTTTCAGACGTTCTAGTGTTTACTTAACTCTCTTCACACAACAGGCATGAAGTTCTATCATCGCCTTCAACAGAAACAGATTTTCTGCAAATCTCAGGTACTAAAAAAATGTTTTAAAGGAGATTAGTAAGAGAACATTTCTATGTCAGCAATTCAGTTCTATTTAGCTTTTCTCCCCTTCTTCAAATATCAATAAAAAAATCAGTGAAAAATACAGCTGAGCCTTAAAATCCTCTCAAGTTCTTTATTACTAAACCCCATGCTTACAAAGAGTGCCTCACTGAGAATGCAGTCTACCTGTGTCAGGACCCTGTAATAAGAACATAACCATATTTCCTGTTTAGCCATAAAACCTAGAAAAGTAATTAAAATAAAACCCAGTGAATAAATCTAAAATTGAAAAGTATTAACATGACAAAGAAATAATTCAATGTATTTCACACCTTCAAACTTTTTAAAAATAAATAAATAAATTGATAAACCAACATTCGTTACAACAGTAAAAGGATACTTGATTGCCCACAGAATCCGTGAATGATATACAGCAGCCAGTCACGATGAATACTATTTTTTACTGCATCCAGAAGCTTGCCATTCCACACATACTTTTCATAAGGCTTACTGCAGATCCCAAATACACCTAGGAAGTTGTTAAAATGAAAATGCATTAGCAATTAAGAAACAAGCTTACCTGCATTGGACTGTTTTAAAATCCAGGTCATTGGACCTTTATTTTGATTCTCCCTTGACTGCAACTCAGCACATCATTTACTCGCATCCTTGCTGTTTGCCAAACACAGATAACTTCAGGCACATGCTAAAGTTCACCATTTACGAAGATTTCCAATTTTTCCCATGGTTGCCAGCCACTGCAGTATTTGAGTGCCTTCATGCAGAAGTCTCTGATACTTCCAGTACCGAAGAGAGATCTCTGCATGGCAGCAGCAGAGGATTTGATAATAAGGGAAATAAATCAAGTTGTGAATTCCAGTTAAGGCAAAAATACTCTCACAGGAGGACTTGACAAGCTTTTCAATTCTGGGTCACCTCTGGAGTTACCTGTTAGGCTCTGGAAGATCATGCATAGCCCTGGCCCCCTTTACAAAAAGCACGTCAATCCCCTTCTCACATAATTTAGCCTGGTTTTCCTAATTTGCACTGACACCAAGAAATGCAGCTATCATAGACCTGCAAATAAAAATTCAATTTCTGATACATCTGGAACCTGAGTCTTTTTCTGTTTCAAAAATCAGGACCAAGATGACGACTGGCACTAAAAGGTGGTGAAGGGAACTGAATGAGTCTGAATCTTAAAGCGAAGGAATAGGACAAGAACTCTATTAGCTACATTTTTTTTGTCTAGTTTTTTCAAATGAAGCTTCTGGGAAAGCAGGGCTCCATCACGCGTAACTGTTACTGGGGAAGACAAATGCCATCACTCCAAACATCCCCCTCCCTTCCTCCTTCTTCCCCCAGCTTTATATGCTGAGCATAACGTCATATGGTGTGGAATATCCCTTTGGTCAGCTGGGGTCAGCTGTCCCGGCCATGTCCCCTCCCAACTCCTTGTGCACCCCCAGCCTCTTCACTGGTGGGGTGGTGTGAGAAGCAGAAAAGGCCTTGACTCTGTGTAAGCACTGCTCAGCAGTAACGAAAACATCCCTGTATTATCAATGCTGTTTTTAGCACAAATCCAAAACATAGCCTCATACTAGCTACTATGAAGAAAATTAACTCTATCCCAGCCAAAACCAGCACAATGAGTTATATCGTAGCAGTACGTATATCAATTATAGCAGCCAAATGTTTTGCTGGGAGAACTGTTGCTACCTAGTCACCCACAAGCCAAGGGAAAAATCAATGTAACCATTTTGGTGAAGGAGCGTATACATTCAGTGGAATCTGGCCACAAACACTTGGCCAGGTCTTTCTCATTTCTAGTAGTGTTACTTTGGTGAGAATTTGCTCTTGAATGACATGCGGCTATTTCTTACACATATTCTATCATATGAACAGATATGATGCCGATATCTACTGGAAATGGAGTTGTGTGTGCTATCAGCATGCTGCTGATGGGGTCAAGGTTACGGCATCTTCATCTCCCAATGTTTTCACAAAGACATGGAAGAGACAATGCCACTGTATGGATTCCTGAGGGATTTTGCAGGTAAGAGCCTTTGCAGAGGAGAAATTACTGCTCCCTCCACTCTTTATGTTCATTTCTGCCATTGTAGTATTTGACAACCAATTTCTGATATCCTGATATATATGACCACATTACTAATATATTTTTCAGGCTGGGGGGGGGGAAGGTAGAGACTTGGGAAGGGGAGTCTCTTTTCTTTAAAAGAAAATACATTATTTGATTATCTTTCAATTTTTCCATAGGATTTAGGGCATACTGTATACAGCATTACTTTTTGCTTTTAAACTTTTAAATGACAGTATGATAGATGTTTACAACTATTTAACATAGTAAGTTCCAGTATCAAAGATACTACCTAACGTTCATTATCATTCTTTGAGTTGTAGTCAGTGTAGGTCTATTCTAGGGTGTCAAAAATGAAAGGATGGCAGTGTACAAGTTTGTCTTGCATAAATTTGGGTCAGGGGTTGTTTTGGGCATTTCTCTATTTTAACTATGTGCTCGTCAGACCTTCAGCATCCCCTTTGGAGGCACATAAAGCAGGACCAATAAATTCCTTCTTCAGTGCCTCGGAAGATTCATTTTGGGCTAGAAGAGATAGAAGACAAGTCATGCAATTCACACTATCTCCAAGAACCAAAGTTACTTTAGGACTAGTATTATATTTTCTGTGCAACAGAGGTTACACACCGAGTGACTATGAGTAAGGGTGGTAATGCAGAGAGGCTGTTGAGCCTCTTTATAAGAAATACAAGCACAGATCCAGATTCTATGTTGCATCTAAACTGGCTTCCATATCAAGTTGACAGTGTTAAACAAAATAGTATCAGGCTTCCTCTATCCTATTGTTTTGCTTACCAGGGATATATTTAATAGGCATGGTGTTCTATTACTACCTAAGAAGTTTGTTGTATCTCCACAGGTCTGAGACCACTTTTACAGCAATGTATGCATTATGAATCAAAGGTAGCACTGTTATTTCTGATATTTCATGATTAAACAAGGAAAAAAGTGGTGTCACATGTACAATACCAAAAAGTAAAAAAAAATATTATAATTTAATTTTTTGGCAAGCATTCAGATAATTAGTACAAGTCACAGGGCAATAAAACATAAAAAGTCAACTTCAACAGAATGAAATCCAATATTAGGAATTTCAGGGGAAATTTTTTTTTTTTTTAAGTGCGAAGCAAAAGGGAGAGAAAACAGTTTTCCTGTCTAGCTGGTCATCTTTACACTTTTACGAACATGTTAGATCCAAAGTGAAGGCTGTAGTTTTCAACTGAAATCAGTAATTTTTCTTAGACATTCTGATAGAGCTTACTACATCAAGTTGATACTAGCTTCGTACAATTCCTCTATCAATATTTTCCAACATGAAACAAAAAAGATTTACTAGTACTTAATCAGTTATCGCTTCCCACTCTCTTTGTAATTCATTCCTATTGGGAGTCTTACAAGTCAGTTGGAGAATCAATTGCTAAAAGACATCAGCGTGCTCAATTATCTCCCTGAGCTGCAATGTAAATTAACAAAACAGTGATTAATCACCTCTAGAAATTGCATTGTTCAAATTCAGGTGTCTGTAATTGGCACTTTAGGTAATCTTTTATTAACTCACGACTGTTATGAGACTACTGATCAATACAGAAGACCCAAGTGTTTCTCAAAAGTAAACTTAAGTACAACATATTCTGAATGTACTCATGACCAACAACATTAGTTTAATTAGGCATATTGGCTTACCACTTCCACCCTGTGTTGAAAGTCCTTCATCTTCAAATATGTCAAAACTCTCTTGACGGGTCTGAGTTGTTTCAGTTTTTAATGTCTCAAGTGGCATTCTCAGGACAGTAAGATTATACTGAAGGGAGTGAGATAGATCATAGCTGTAACTGATAGACAGTTATTGTTTATTAATAGTTGTAGATGCACAGGACTTTCCCGAAAGCCCTTACTCTCCATCTGTACTTATATTTAACACAGTACTATTTTGTCCATTAAAAAAAGCCTTTAAACAAGATACGCAGGTTCCGATTCTATAATGGCAAATGATACAAATGATTTCCAAAAGAAGCTTTACAAACATAGAAACTGTTTACAGTACAACAGCTGAAATATCCATATACATAGACAACCTCATTTTTCTGAGATTTAAGTACTACTTTCTAACTACTACCTGAACTCAAAACAGCCAAAAATTTGCTCCACCAAAACTGTATCTGTCTTCAAATTGGTGACTGCAGCATAGATGCATCCTAAGACAGTGGCTGCTGAATAAGCAAAAGGTGGGTTTTTTTATTAGTTCCATAACAGTAACAAATTCTGCAGCTCATGTCTTTTATACTGACAACACTCTACACTAATTGCTGGATTTTATAAGCCACTAAGGTTCATTTCCCCAGAGAAACCAAGTTTATACAAAACTTGAATCAGAAATACAAACAGATTTCCAAAGATTTTCCTAAGATGGCATCAATGACTACTGGCCCCCCAGTAAGTTCTAGATATTCATTAATGATCTAAAAAAAAAAAGTTATTTAAACATTGGACATTCAGATTTATCGTTGATGATAACAAAGTCTAACTCAGGTATTCACCACATTTCCATAATAACAACCTGACATGCCTATCTATTAGAAAAAAAACAAAGTCTGTTACATGCTCAGCTTGTATAACAGAACCTTTAAACAGTACCCCAGTAAGAGACTTGTTCAGGCTATTCCTCCATTTTCCCCTTAGACCAAAAGTTTTCTTATAACTAACTTCTAATTCTGTTCCGGATTTATATGAAAACCATGCAGAAAAATATGCTATGATTTCAGCCACAAACATTTTAAATTAAGCTGATAAATGTGTTTATCAGAGTGTCTCATAAGAACCTTCTCCCTTCCCCTCTACGCATGATCACAGAAACAGTATACATTCATCATCTCCAAGCAGAAAAAAAACCTGAAAGTTGTATAATGTTAGGGCTGGAAGACAAAGCATGGAAGAAAAATGCAGGTTTTATACTGTGAAAAAGCCTTTCCATGCAAAACCACAAAACAGACATGAAACTTTAGTAGGTTTCATCTTCAGATACAGTTGTGACAAAAAGCCTTTATTTTCCAAGAGGGAGTTATGTTCTACACTGATATACCTTTTGGTACTTGCGGGGGAGTGGGGGGGGGAGGGTGTTTTGTTTTTTAAGTCTTAAAGTCTTCTAACTACTACTGCCAGGTTTATCACCACATTTCCCCCATTTTTCTGCTGTCCCAAACATCTCACGTGTAATAATAGCTGGGACACAGAAGCTTGTCTTAGCTATGGCATTTATGAAGCAGTATGCAAGAGAACTGGTAACGCCTAGAAGGCCCTATGAAAGATGTACCCTACACAGGGTATATCTTAGATGAGGACCTATTTCTGTATCTTTGTTTCCGAATCAAAGCAAAGCTTTATTTCTGGAAAACGAGATCAAGAAAGAAAAACTGACAGGGCAAGCAACCCCCCTGAAATATACTACTTTCCCAAAGAAAGAACTTCTGCATAATCTGACAAAGGTGAACACTCAGTGGAAACAGTAATTTCAGTGTCTACCTTCTACTGTGCCCCTAATATTTCTATAATTTTTCAACTTCATGGAGACTGCATTCCTAATCAATCTGTTGAAGGAGAAAGTGGGTTCAAAAGACACAGATGAAAATGGACAAGCAGTGTGATCACGTGTCTTATTTCCCCAGAACACCAACCAAAAGCAGAATCTTACAGCAAGTGTACTATACAGTTTTTTAAAGGAATTAGTAACGAATACTTACCTAAAATAGAAGTTGCTAGACAGGTCCACATTTTGAAAGATTCTCAGATACCTAGCAAAATAATTCAAGTTAAAGGGAAAGTTATCACTTTAACCAGACAGACCCCAAGAAGTCATTCAGAGGATCTCAGAAATTAAACTACATGTGAATATTGACTCCTACTATAAGTTCTCTAGCTATCTTACTGTAATTGTTTTGACAGGTAATTCCACTAGAATGTCAGCATCTGGGTTAAATAAATCAAATAGCCTTTTTTTAATCCAGTGTCTACTCGTGTACATACTCTGTTTCCTTAGGCGGTTGCAGATACAGTAGTAGTTCTATTTTCCACATATGTGGTTCAAATTCTCTAGGACTTACACAAGTAAACTCCCAACAGTACTATACAAGAATTAAATATTTTCACAGTTCTTCTCAAATAAATGAACAAGAAAAGAACTATCTACTTCAATGTGTCATACACTTGCAAATTCTCAGAAGAAACCATAATGCTGTCTGTGAAAGATAAAATGGCTAACACCATAAATATATAGGTTAGATAATATGGTCTGCTGCATTCTAGGAGGGGAGACTGAGGTTTACAATCAGTCATATCTTAAAGTGAAAACTTTTTTAATAGTTACCATTGGCTTGATTTATTACCTGACATCAGTTTGTCATAATCCATCACAACTTTTAGACTATTCACACTTGGTACAGACTGAAAAGTAGTTTATTGATACCATTTGCCTGGTATTTCATAGAAGTAGTTACCCCACCCTGATAAAAACACCACCAGGATGTACTTGTACATTTCACACAAGATTCCCTGCTGATTAAAGGCCCAAATTTCTTTCTTTGTAAAGAAGTCACAGAAAGGAAAAAAGCTAAACTTACTAGTGGGTCAGTTTATCACCCTTTACAACACCAACATTCACAAGATTCTGTCAGTACAGAATCACTAAATTAAATAATCTACTCAGCACTTCTTGAAGGGCACAAAAGATCTCTTCAGGTGAGATTAACATGATGCTAGAGCTACTAACAAAAGAACAATACCCCAAACAACATAAACCAGTATTAGCATTACTTTGCCCTTATAAGAACAATGTTTATATTGGATGCTTCCTGGTGCACATTTGCTAGGATGTAGCTTTGACACGTAGGTGACACAGAGATGTGGACAAAAAGCTCTGAAAGACTGTAACAGTTGTATTACCCTCCAGGTTAGAGGCCACAGAACTTGTGGCCCACTCTCCATTCTTCCACGCTAAGATAAAATGGCTTGAATGACATACTAACAGAAGGAATTCTATGGCCGAAATTTCTAGTTGCAGTTCACCATTGCTTAGAAAATATTCAAGAAGTACACACTGTTTACCACCATTATTTACCTGGCTTCATCAGGATGAGTGACTCTTACAGAGTCATTTGGAATGTAGATCATATTTGTATCTTCTATTTTATATATTGCATGACCTCCAATATCTGCCATTTTTCTTCTTTTTGTTATTAACACAATATAGTAGCCTTCTAAAAACCTGACAAAGCCTGTTAAAACAGCATTAAAATGCCATTAGTTGGATGCTTGCATTGATTTGATCAAACATATTTAGAAAAACAGTATCAGAATTGTTTCAACACTTCACAGAAGTTTTGTTTGTTCTTAATATATAATGTGCATATATATACACATACAAAAATACACATATGCATAGACACAGAGTCTTACAATTCCCCCTCAGTAAGTGTTAATCAATGAAGTACATAGTTTTTACCTTTTTTCCCCTTCCACTATGCTTATTTTTAATATTAGGCAGCAGAGTTAAGACACTGAAAATTCAGAATAAGTTACTGTCTAAAGATACTTGTATTTGCTTTTTATAGGACTCTCATTGTTCAGAGCAAGGCATATCCTAATTACTTCAGACACCAAAAGGTTAATTTTCCAGGGCAAGGAGGAATCCCAATCTCCAATTTTCTTTTCAGGTTTATGTATTCTTTACTGGGGAGGAGCACAGAACAGCGAAAGGAGTTGAGGGTACTACAACACCTTTGTGCTCTCTCTCCTTAACAGCAGGGAATTAAATTCCCTGACTACAGCAGCATCTCCCCAAAATTAGCCATTCAGAGCATCAGGGGTAATCCTTTCTTTCCATTTCCTCTCTCAGATACCAAGACTTGACCGTGCTGAAGTCCAGATGGCTAAGGAGGTAGAACAGGCAGTGTCTGGCTTTATTGCCCATCAAAAGAAGGCTTCTGAAGCCTCCACCCTTGTTCCTTAACACTACAGGGCATAGCCATGCTTCCTCACTGATGCTTCTTTGGATGTCTCTATTACATATCATTAGGAAAAAGAGTAACAAACCTTTAAATACAATACAAATGTAGAAACTCAAATTAAAAATAGAAATAAGTAACCACCCCTGAACCCAAATTTGTTTCTAATACAGTATAGGCAGTGATACAGCAGTACTAATTTTTAATAACTAATAAATTACATGAATTAATTAGCTCTTGGAGGTAGCTGCTTTGATGGGTTGCTACTAGTAAAGAGCCTGAAACTCAGTCACTGCTGCACTGTCAACAACTATATTAATTGGGGGTGAAAAAAACCCCTCACAATTCACATTTTTACTTGTATTTATACAGTTCTTTTAGCTTTGCATTATAAATTAAAGCAGAAGCATGAGCAAAGCACACATTTTCCTCCCTGTCACTGCTGGAGGCTGCAATGTGATCGAATGAACTGCAATTCTTTTCTTCTGCCTTATTAGCCCCCCTTGGAAAAGTGCTCTCACCTGCACAACGAGAGGAGACCCTGCTGACAATAAGAAATAAAGTCTTCCATGTGAAGCAGCCAGACTATTGAATTTCAGTTGTTAAATAGCAGTCAAAATTCTTCCTATACACTCCAGGTACTGAAATCACTTACATGAACAGTCTCTAACCTTTGAATTTCACCAAATGTTATACCAAAGTCTGATAAGGAACCCAGCCTTTCCCCTTGGCCTTGTTCTCTCTGTTTAAAAGCGATTTCTACTTTTAAAAACTATACAGTGAACCAGAACTTAGCCTATCAGCACCCCCATTCTGAGTGCACTGAATACACTGTCTCTGGTTAACGAAATAACCAGAGAACAGAACAAAGCTGTCCTTTCCTATTCTACAAAAAATAGCCCTGCCCTCCTGACCTGAGCCAGGAGGCAGAAATAAACAACCAGTTGCATTCCCTCAAATTACGTGTTCATACAGATATGACTAGATAGGATCAAGATGGAAGACAACTAAAGCATATACTTTAAAAGTGCAAGATAATCTGAAGATCACTGAGAGCATGTTACTTCTAAAGAAGTAATCTAGAAATAGTACACCATATCTGATAATCAATACATTTGTCCAGCTACAGCACAGAAACTCTGTTATGAAAAGTACACATAAACAAACATACAATTGAGATGCAAAATTTCCATTGAACACAACGACTTTCCAACCGAATATATTATCACATATTTAGATAGTGAGCACTGATGGCTTGTGCAAAAAAAGCTAATGCTGCAAGACTGTTAGAAGCTTCTTTAAGTTTATCCATATTATTAATACTCTTAAATTAATAAGGAATATAAACATCATCTGAGGAATTTCTGAAAAGCAGATCCATTGATAGGTTCCAAAAGGCTTCATGGGCCAAAAGAATATAGAAGAAAGTTTGCTTAATCAGCCACTTTAGATTAAAATACTAATATTTTCTTATGTTTTGGTTGTTATGCAAAATTCAGCAGCATCTTTTAAAGTAATTGCAGTCTCCACCTCCTCTGCAGCTTTGGATTTAGATGTTCAGGTGTATATTGATGCAAAAAAGTATTCTTGGGGGCTGTCAGAGCACACATTAACATGTACTTTGGAGACATCACCCATCAATATATCGACCTCAGTATCTGACAACAGGGAGGAACGTAGTGACTTTTGGATGAAGTTAGAAGCTATTAAATCCTTGAAGCAATTCTCTAGGATTATGGATAGCTGATCAGCATTTAAGAATTCAGTTGATGTACTAGTCAGTTATACTTGTTCAAACATGAAAAAGAAATATTGAAATATGTCACTGCAAAAAGTCAACCAAAGAGAAAATTAAGTCATCTTTCTGAATAGTGTGTGATGAATAAATACAACCTAATAAAGGACATCAACTTTTGTTTTCTTTTAAAAAAGGATTCTGTGAGCTCTGGAATTCAGGAAGCCATGTTCCACATGATTTGTGTTCTGCAATCCGTTGAGTTTGGTGACATCTTCAACCAAGCTTCTAGAGTTTGGCCATTTCCTAGATCTCTCCCTTAGTGATGAAGAAGAGACTAGTTACAGCACAACTCTCATCCCTATACAGGCCATCTGTTTTCACAAAATACATAGGAACTTATTTATGTTCGAGAATAAAATTTCTCAATCCTCTTCAGTTGAAAAAAAAAAAAAACCAACCCATAAAGTCAAGGGGAAACAGAAAGATATGCAGTGTGACACAGCAAGCCTCACCTCCTTAAGAAATAAAGATTTTATAAAACCAAACAAAACACTTACCTACTACACCAAAAGCAGAGACAGCTCGAGATAACCCAGAAGAGCCCTTCTGCCCAATCTTTGTTCTGTTTCCCAGGTCTAAACGGCCAAGAAGTTCCCTCACCTCTTGTTGCGTATACACATGCTTTAAAATAAAAAGTCACTTAAGTTACTGCTTTGGTAGTTAAATGTGATTTCATGTCAGAGAATAGAAGAATTTACTTAACATGCAACAAACCAAATGTCTGCTCTACATCCGCTGTTTCCTGTTTCAGTCCTACCAACAAGTACAACAAGTTTTTTATGCACAAAACTCACTGCCCACTGCCACAGAAATATTCACGGTCACATGTGAATTCAAACATTTCTAAGTCTCAAGTGTTAGGATTTTAAACCATAAACTTCTTACAAAGGAATCAAGTCTTATTCTATTGTGTACGTTAAGACTCTTGTGGCTGCTGTTTATTTTGCTTCAGATATGACGTATCAGAAACACGAAAAATTTGGCTAGATAGTAATTAAATTTATTTTGCACTTAGAACAGCATAGCTGAACATAGGAAAACCACTGGGAGCATATACATAATAAACTGAAAAACTTGGGAAGACTTCATTAAAGCGAATGTGCTGTTTGGAGATCTTGTGGCTGTTCCCATACTGTAACTAGTCATTATCATGCTAATACTGTATGCATCTGACATACGAGGAGAGGCTGAGAGAGTTGGGATTGATCAGCCTGCAGAAGAGAGAGCTCAGAGGGGATCTTATCAATGTCTATAAATACCTGGTAGACAGGAATAAAGAAGTCTGAGGCAGACTCTTCTCAGTGGTATCCAGTCAAAGGACAAGAGGCAACGGGCACAAATTGAAATACAGGAAATTCCATTTGAACATAAGAAAAAGCTTTTTTACTGTGAGGATGGCTGAACACTGGAACAGGTTACCCAGAGATGTTGTGGAGTCTGCATCCATATTCAAAATGTGACTGGGCATGGCCCTGAGCAACCTGATCTAGTTGACATTGCTCTGAGCACGAGGGTAGGGATAGACACTCTCCAGAGATCCCCTCCAACCTCAGTTGTTACGTGACTCTGATTCTGTAACATACCTTTGTTGAAACAGATTAAATGTGTAATATTTACATTCAGTTCAATATAGACAGTATTATTCGGTATAACTGAAAAAACCTAAATAGAGAGGCACTTACCTTATCATCAATTATAACCAAATCCTTTGGTTCAGTGCGATCTATTTTCAAAACACGGTATTTGGTTTCTGCAGGATTACTTCCAACAAGAAAATACCGCTACGGTTAAAAAAAAAAGAATATTATACAAGATAAAGCAACCAAAGCTTATTGTAACATCAGACATCAACAATGCCATTTATATAGTTTCTAGACTAGATCCATTTCAGCTAACATCAAATATGCAATATTCCATATGGATTGTTAATAAACTGTTTTAGACATCAGTACCTTTGTATACAATCAAGCTTTACAACTTAAAAGACCTCATTCTCTCCACTGTACAAGGAGGAAAAAATATAAAATTGAAGAAAGGTGAAAACCTGTTTAGAGAGGGAAAAAATGCAGCTTACACCAGGCACTGTGCAACTACGCCCTGCCATTCCCCACTGTCTTCCCATTTGCTTTGTAAAATTTATCAGAAGCTTATACACACAAGTTTAACTTCTTATGATCTAAAACTACTGTTGCTATATTGTAATCTATCGCTTTTTCTGCCAACTAGTCTTTCCTAGTCCATACTAAACATAGAAAAATTGTAAATACTTCAGTATTGCAAGTTTTCTTCATTTTTTATTTATATTTGCTATGATAGACTTCTCACCATTGTTCTTCCACAACACTCAAGTTTAATTTGACCAGCCATGCTGGTTAAAAATACTGTTTTTTTAAAAAAGACTAGCTTTATTTCTCATTTAAAATATGAAAGAAAGACCACAGATAAACATATAACGTGTCCATTTCTCATTTAAGGGGATCAAAGTATAAATTAATTTTTACATTTAGAGGAATTAACAGTAAGCACAGGTTGCAGGACTGACTTGCTATAAGCAGCTCTCATTTTACTAATTCATTTAATCTGTGTGGTGCTACCACACAGCAAGGTGTAACTCATTAATAATGCTCAGCCTAGTAGGAAAGCATGGCAAATTCATGTGGATCTATGCAGCCAGCTCTTAACTTTAAGTCACATGGATTTAAGATGTGGGAGAGGAAATCAATAACAACATTCACACAAACCTCAGAATTTCATAATTTATACCAATTAGAGGTTAAGAAACATCTTTAATGTCAAAATATTTAAGGTGAAAGAACTTAAAGCCCTCTTCAGCTTCCTTGAAATCACAAAAACATCTAGATAGTCAGTAAGCTCTAGAAAAGAAAATAAAATACTGAACTTTAAGAGCTATAAAAGGAAACACCACAACTCCTGGCTCCACCTTGTACACTGACATTACAGTGCTTACTGAGCGGCAAGTTTTGCTGTTTACTCCTAAATGATAGTAAAGAAGGTCCTTCAAAGTCACATGCCATCCCAGCACTCCCCACTGAAGCCTCTGAGGCAGCACTTTAGCACAGTGTCCTGTGGTTTCCTACTGTTTTTTTAGCAGCAATGTGCTGCTGTGCTGGGAGCCCAGGCTCCCCAGACTGCCCCACCCAGAGTACCCTCCGCAGGAGATCATAACGACAGGGCTAGAGCCCCCACTGCATGGCACTGAATGGCACAAAGGTGGAAGATGGAGCTCTTCTGCTGGTATCACCCACCAGCAAGAAACACCAAGCCACCAAGACAGTCACTTGCTTAGACCATGCCATCATACCACCTTTTTCTTCAAGCTGTAGAAAGTGAATGGGCAGAGGGAAATAGCATATTCATTTGTAATACACAGATGATAAGTTAGTTTGCATTTTAAGAGTGCTGCTTCTCTATTTGTAGAAAATTGTTAATTAATTAAAGCTAAACAATTTTAAGTAGTCCATAATACTGCAATACAGCTCAGTGATCTCCCCCCCATGTCCAGCTCATTAAATGAACATAATTTCTTCCCAAAGTGACACCTATGGTTACCGACAAATCATCCTGAATAAAAATAGAACAGTACAACTTTAAGATGCTTGTCCAAATGGCAGTTTGGACCAAAGACCACATTTAAAATTGGAAGATGGCACATGACACACAGGAAGAGAGAGAGATGGATATAGAGTTGCAAATGCTATTACTAATGAAGTTCAGTCGGATACTTGTCCACTTCCTTTTTAATAGACAATAAAACATAAGGAAGCGCTATGAGGAATGCATCACTCACATCAGCTTGGCAGCTGCTGTAGTGAGCTATGCACAGCTACAGTGCCAGCTTTAAGTGCTGCTGCTGCTGCTGCTTAGAACAGCAGCAGAGTTAGATTAGATGAGAAGTAATTGTATCTGCAGACTATGGTAGCAACCACCATAACGAGTGGCACTTAACAAGCTCTCTCTGAAGTCCTTTAAGGACTAATTTAGGGGGTTTGTTTCAAGTTAGAAAGCTAGGCTGTGTAATGTCTTGAGGAAGGTCAGCTGAGAACAGCATCAAAACTCACCATCAACAGACTTAAAGAAGCCACCTTCTTAGAAGGCCAGGGAACGGGAAATCTTGATTTAGCAAATGGGAATCTTGCCCACTGCATGTTAGAGGATATTCTTGTGGAAGTAATAAAGAAGGGAAGATCTGCAAAAACTTTTGAATTTGGACGAGGCCTCAAAACTATGAACCCAAAATTAGACTTTTACTTGGGAAGTTTTCAGGACTAGCTAACCCCAGAATTACTCGAAAAACAGCATGATATGCCAGCTCATATTCAACCTTCAAGGTCTGAAATGAAAACAAAGATGATATGAAGACTAACAATGCAAAAATGAAACTAAAAAAGACATTTCAGCATTAGCTGCTTCTGCTACCTAATTTATGCATCTAATGAATAAATAAATCTGTCTTACTGGATGATATGGAGCACAAATAAAACCATATTAGAGACATGTACCACAATTAAATTGGCCATCACACGAATACTAGGAAAGAATAAAGAAAAATACCAAATCAACACAACACTGAGCATGTATCATCAAATGAATTGATTTCTGAGGTTGTAATATAATTGTAACATTAATCAAAGCTAAAATGTGCTGTACTGTTTACAACTATTTTGATTAACAGAAATCATTACGGTAAAAGAAATGAGAACCCACAGGTAAGCTACAGAAACCTTTCTGGGAGTTTCTATCCTTATTCCATTTATTACTAACTTGAACTGAGTAAATTGAAGCATTTTCCAAATGTCTCAAACAATTCCACTCCACAGCACTGCCACTGCATGTAGATAAATGGACAACCTTGACCAACAAAGTACTTTCTCAACAGAATGCTACACAAGGAGAAACCGTGCAGACTTCCTCATATTACTCTGCCAAAGTCCTTTAACCATCATCTGAGATGAAACATGCTGTTTCCAGGTTTAGTCTGCCCTTGGCCTCACTGAAACTTGTGCACTTTACCAACCACGACAGTGCACCATGCAGGTACTTGCCTATGAGATCTGGACTAAAGCTTAATTTACTGCACAATTATCACTAAGCAACCACAAGATAGGAACAATCATTAGTCACTTCCACCTGGGACTGAGTTTTAACCAAAGCAATGTAATTGAAGGGCTTTACACCCTCTTTTATCAATCTTTTGATTCAGCCAAACCAATAAAAATAGCTTCTTCTAAAAGAAGTCTAAACAAAAAAACCAAGCTTCTTACTGCAAATTGTTGTTATAATGGCAGGATAACAGTTCTGAAATCAAACATTCTGCCCACAATTTTTTTTTTTCTTTAAGATTACTTGTTAGAACTCCTGGTCTAAAACCATGGTTTGCTTCTTTGCATAGACTAATTATCATTAAGAAATGTTAGCACTGTAAAGAACTTATTTCACTCATCAGTTAAAAAGCAACACACAGCTTAATCAGCAGAAAAAAAAGAAAGAAGTGAAAATACACTAAAAATTACTTGAAAAGTACGGCAGTGCGCTTATACAGCCAACTTTTAAACCTGCAAATAGCATAAAGAAAACACTTAAGAGCTTATACAAAATGCTTGCAAAAGATACCCGCTGAGCCCATGGATATGTCTAAAAACACAAACCCTAAGCAAGCATGGTGGGTTGACCTTGGCCAGCTGCCAGATACCCCCCAACCACTTTCTCACTCCCCCTCCTCAACAGGACAGGGGGAGAAAATAAGATGAAAAAAGTGATGTGTCGATGTAAGGACAGGGAGATCACCTACCATTTACCATCACAGGCGAAACAGACTTGGGGAAAATGAATGTAATTTATTGTCAATTAAAATAGGTTCTGATAGCGAGAAACAAAGACAAATTAGAACAACACCTTTCCCCCCATCCTTCCTTCTTCCCAGGCACAGCTTCACTCCCGACTCCTCTACCTTCCCCCTGCCCTGAGCAGCACAGGGGGGTGGGAAATGGGGGGTTGCAGTCAGCTCGTAACAGTTCCTCTCTGCTGCTCCTTCCACCTCACGCTTTTCCCTGCTCCAGCACGGGTCCTCTCCACAAGCTGCAGCTCCTTCAGGAAATAACCCCCTGCTCCAGCGTGGTCCTCCCCAGAGGCTGCAGGGGGTCTCTGCTCTTGCACCTGGAGCACCTCCTTCTTCATAGACCCTGGTGTCTGCAGGGCCATTTCTCTCACATTTTTCCTCATTCCTTTCTCTCACAGCTGCCACATAGCATTTTTTTACTCTCTCTCAAATATGTTATCACAAGAGGCTCCAACATCTTGGCTGAGGGGCTCAGCTGTGCGCTGTGGTGGGTCGGTTAGAGCCGGCTAGAACCAGCTGTGTCCAGCAC
This sequence comes from Pygoscelis adeliae, assembly GCF_000699105.1. Lineage (NCBI taxonomy): Eukaryota > Metazoa > Chordata > Aves > Sphenisciformes > Spheniscidae > Pygoscelis > Pygoscelis adeliae. The sequence goes on along the minus strand of NW_008825052.1, from coordinate 787,816 downwards.
AGGGCAGCCCCGGCCTCTCCTCACAGAGGCCGCCCTGCAGCCCCCAGCACATGGGACACCTGCACTCAATACAGGAAGGTATTTACGTGCTAGTCACACTTTCTGTCAGACTAAAGAAACACGCTGGGTTGCCAGATGAGAAACCTTCATGTGAACTCTGACTTTGGATCAGCATACTATTATCTCTCTAATTTATGGTTAACCAGGCAGCGCAATGGTAACTGTCACCTGCCATCAGACCTCCTCCCTCCTTCATAACAGGCATAAAGTTATGCAAGAAAAAGCCTCTTCCTCATATTGTTGTGGTAGTTTTAATATGTACTGAACTTGATTGTAGATCAGAAATCTTCAAGGCATAAACAAGATATTAAATAGGGTTAAAAAAGGTATAGGTTCAGCCTTTTTTCTCTACTACATCAAATAAGGGGAGAAAAATAATTACACCTAGATGTAAGGTATGGCAAAAACTCTGCTATATTCTTTCTTTCTATAGATCCTACAGCAATTTAGGGAGTATCTACCTTTCACCTCTCGGAAACTGAGAGAATGACATGAAGAAAGGAAGAGATGATCAGGGGCGAAAAGAGGTACCTGAAAATAGCAAAAATCCAGTTGGCATGGTGTCTGCTTCCCGTAATCTGTTGAAATTCTTCAAAAGAAGCCCTTTCAAGAACACACCCTGCCAAGCATCACCCTCAGGGCATGTAGGAATGGCTGCCCACTCTGCATCCTACAGCCACAGCATTCAGTAATTCCCTTTTGTCTCAGAGCAACCAAAGCTTTTTTTGTCCCAAACAGGACTTTGCTCTTGCTGCTCCACTGAGGGGTTCCTCAAGATTCTCCCTTCTAATTCTCAACTAAATCTATTAATCATCAGTCTATACATTTTCCTCTAGCCAAATACTTCTCCCCTCTTTAGGATCTATTCTGCTGGAGTGCTTTCAGAAACATAAGTAACTGGATCCCTTTTCAGCACTCACTTCAACAGACTAAAGAAACCTTGCTGTCCCTTTGCTCCTCCCAAGACATCTCTAGCATCTATGTTACGTCACTGGACCTGTTCCTGGTTGAATTCTTGTTTCTTAAATGAATATGGACAGAAAGTATACACAATATACCAATACAAGGTCTCATTATAGAGATATATTAGTATTTCTCATTAATGACCATACCACAAAAGACCACATCTGCCTTTTTCAGAGTTGTACTTCATCAGCGGTTCAACTTGCCACCCCTTCTTCAGATAAAACACCCAGATCCTCCTCCTCCTCCTCTCCTCTACTGCTTCTGAATCGATAAACTCCCAACAAACTGTTATTGGTGTGTAATCTGTCCTGAGGTGCATGAAGTGTCATAGTATACCATTCCATTTCAAATTATTTATCTGCTCCCGAGGGTCATCATCATTTCTTGCTACCTTGTCCTCTGATTATCCTAATTATTTGCAATATTTCAAAACTCTAATCAGAGGCGACCCACATTTTGGGCTAATAACATTACTGAAAATGCTGAAGTATATCGATCCCAAAACCATTACTTGAAAAATAATATGATACAACTCCTTATTCACTTCACACGACTTCTCTACTAACCTCCCTTCTCTACTAACCTCTAGCCTTCTTCCATCAGCAAAGCCAGAGATTTTCCTTGTAGCACTGCACCTCCACAGAGGATTTGGTTTAAATACATAAGGCTATCTAATTTTTAGATGAAGATGTGCAAAACAACCAGGTTAATCTCATAGCATCTTTGTAAGTCTAGACTGCATTTTATGTCATTCACCTCAATTTTCAATTACTTTCCTACATAAAATTATGTACAGGCCTTCAGAACGGACTAAATATACCATTTGTCATGTTCCAGTCACAGCACCACCCTTGACTTGAACAACTTGAAAGTATTTACAGCCATTCCACTATTTCGTATGCCTACATCTTCAAATTTCCAGGATGGAGATAATATTACCCTTCAACTACAGCATGTTGAATATATTGAATTTTATTTCTACTCCAACACTGATTGTTCCCTTTTTCATAACCTCAGTCTTGTTACTCATTTTATCTTCACCCCTCGTTCAGTACATTCGTACTCATAAAGTACATTCTTACTTTAAACAAGGAAAAATACTCATTTAGTTTTAGGGCCATAACAAACTTCATTTTGAAAATAAAAAATAGTGATAGAAAATACCTATTTTTCATCATCCTTCCATTACATTTAAATACGTCAATTTGTGATCATTTATCCACAAATTCCTTATCACCATTCCATCCAGAAAAGTGGATTTACAACAAAGCCAATTCTGTAAGAGTATCTCTCTCCTGTTGATCTAGTGACGACAGGATGACACCCAGCACAACACAGAACAAAAGAAATAAAACATAAGTTGCCAAAACAACTTAGGCAGACATTTGAAGGCACATCTTTCACACGCAGTGGGGTGCTACCACTTTTGAACTTTATTTTTGTTCTGCGTGAATAGCATATACCCTTCAAAACTTGTGGTGTTCTCATCACTGCTATTCCACCAACTATCTACTGTACTCATAAATGGTCTCAGATCCCACATACACAAGTTGATTAAGTTTCTCTGGTTTATTGCCCATTTATCTGGCACTATATCAAGACATTTAAGACAGAAACAGTGCTTTCCTGAGTTTCACACAACTCCTTCTCTCATCCCAACTCCATCCTCTGCTCCATTACGCCATCGCCATTCCTGGAATGCCATTCCAGACGGAATAGGACAGTTCAGCCGAGAAGGGTTGTCTTCTGCTAATGAAACCATTCCAGAGAGACTGAATTTCACAGCCACTTCTAGCTAGAAAATTATGATAGCAAATGGTTGCCCAGTAGATTGTTCACTACTTTCAACATTTTTAAATGCATCAGATAACCGTCTATATAAATCAGTGCACTTCATAATTCAGTAAAAATTCTGTAGCTTTTTCTGTGAAATCATCTTCTACATTAAAGTTTCTCCAATTTGACCACAGACTAACTTCAGCATTAAATAAGCAAACCTTATTTTTGTTAATATAAAAATGCTCAAATTATTTTTAGAAGAAATGAAATTAAAAAAAAAACCCAAACCCACATAGTTTTCCTTGGGGAAAAGCGCAGAAAAATCTACAGGTAATTATGCTAGTCACATTGCTTAATAAGCTTGTGCAAGTCATTTGGATACTGGAGATGGAGACTCTAGAAGAATCTGATTAGAATAAAACAATATTAATTAAGCCTCATAATATCCTGAAAGATAGGCAAGTGATATGCCTTTATAGAGGTGGCACAAATTGACTCATTCAACGTCACACTGCCTCAGGGGAATGACAATTTCCAATGAACTAACCTACAGCTTTCAGGTGGGCTTCATTTGGGGGATAAACAAAAGTTCCATCTTCTCCTGAAGAAGAGAAGAAAACATTTTTTGTTTCATATTAGTCATACTGCTGAAATATCTTTACTGCCCTCTGGCATGCATTTCAGCAGTAAATGTATGCATAAAATGAAAGATAATTGGCATTGATCTGAATACACCTGTTTCGGTTCTTTTTTCTGACTGCTTCTAAACAAGACCTCAACTTCCCAGGACAAACAGGAGATACAATACACATCTCCATGGTATTTACTGACCCAAAGCATCAGTTTAAAAGGTAGGTCTCGGCAACTACCCTAAATGTAAACATTAATAGAAAATATAGAATTTTGCTCTCTGTTGCTTCAATTGACACTGTGAATTCAGTTCTCCTCACCTCTAGGAGTCTTTCTTGTTTGACTCCAGTAACACTACCAGAGCTTTTCCTGTTTGACTTAAATAATGCTACTGTAGTCTTAACTCAAAAAACCCCAAAAACCAGAAAACCCACAACCAAAAAAACCCCTCACTAAACCATTTCCACTTTTTCCACCTTCTCATCTATTTAGTCTCTTCCTCCTTCAACACAGCGGGGTTCTACAGGAATAAGCAGTATGATCAGTGTAAACTCCACTGTATCTCCCATTGCTGACAACTTAAGTCATCCTCTCCTTGCCTGCTCAAGGTCTCCACAAGGAATCTTAGGATACAGTTTCACGTTACCCCATATCCCATATAACTCCTGGTCCCACATGCTTACATTGCAAGCGTACAGCCTTAGGGAAATCAGAAGAGTAACCTGAACCAGGAGAAAGCTATTCAGTTTTATGTCTGGGTGATGCTTCCGTCATATCAGTGACTGTCACAGCTGGCAACTGCATGATTGTTAGATTTTATGCAAAGGACCTTGCATGAGGGGTACCTCAGGGAGAAGAAGTGGGAACTTTTGTCAGCAGCCCAATGTGACACTGAATCAGCTGTAACAGCAAGTTTCCCTCTAAAATTCTCTGTCACCTGCTCAAGGCTGAAGTCCAGTTTTGGGCTCCCCAGTACAAGATAGACATTGAGCTACCAAGATGATCAGGAGGACAGAGCTCATGATGCATTGGGAGACACTGAGAAAACTGGGTTTGTTCAGCCCTCAGAAAGATTTAGCAGGACCTTAATGCTATTTAAAACTATCTAACGAGAAGGTGTAGGTAAGACAGAGCCAAACTCTTCCGAGGGGTGAACAATAGATGGACAACACGCAAGAGATACAAGTTGAAACATGGAAAATTCCAACTTAATATAAGGAGTTTCTTCCCCACCCTTTTTTTTTTTTGTAACCATGAGAGTGGTCAAGCACTAGAATATGTTGTCTGCAGAGGCTGTAGAATCTCCATACTTGGAGATATTCAAAACTCAGCTGGACACAGCCCTGACATCATGCTCTGGTTGAAGCTGCTTTGAGCAGGGGGCTGGACTAGATGAACTCCAGAAGTCCCTTCCAACCTACATGAATCTGTGATTTCATTAAGTGCATCAACCCTTTTCAAATAATTACTCCGAAATGATTCCTATAGCATTTTTCCTTTGGGAAAAAAAGGACTAGAATTTGAATTTCAAAACTCAAAGGGCTGCAACTCGTGATAGTATAGCATACTTTTTTATTTTTTAGTAAGAACATATAACTATATCCAGGGAAAATATTCCATTTACATCCCCCACAAGAAGTGACTGGATCAACAGCTTTGAGACACCATTACTCAGCTGAGACATTTCACGTGGCACATGCTGATCCACAAACCACTGCCTCTCATAGCTGATCAAAACCATCTTGCCTCCTTGAGTGATCAGGACTGCCAGACCTGCCCCTTACTGAGTTCTGAACACAGCAGAGCATGGGCAAACCCGCCCATTCGGGCAGATACTGCCAGCCACCACTAGCCAGATGTGAAAGACTCTGGGTCCCGAACTAACGGGATCAACTTGAGAGGCCTAGAGAACCGTAGCCAGCTGACAGAACCCTAAAGCGTAACACTGTCTCTGTGAATAGCAGGTTGTCTCTCAGCAGCTGAGCCTTAAAGCTCAGAGAAAATTGAGCCAGATATCCATGCATGCCAGTCACAAAAAGCTATTCGAAGAGCAGCATGAGTTGTGAGCCAAGAACAACTACGTTCAGTAATTCAGGACCCCATTCGGGAGTCATACTTCTCCATTGCCTTTCTCCCATATAGCAATAATTTAGCTGAAAATAAAACAACAAACAGTGTTTTCCAGCAATGCTGAGAAAGATGCATTAAGGCAGCCATCAAAACTCCTTTAGGCATAGGTGAAAACAAGTTACATTCTGGAAAGCAAAAGTAATCTCAATTTTTCCGTTTACCGGTACCGATAATTCTGCACGCTTTAATTAGCTTTAATTTGGTATGTTTTCAAGAGGCTACATTGATTTCAGTGTAAAAACTATCACTCCAGGTGACATCTGAACTTGGAACTAGAGCTAACTGTTGCACTTAAAGCCATGGTACCTAACTCCATCCAAAACTACCTCAAGTGAAAAAACAACATACTATGAAACAAGGGAAACTACACAAAGACATTTGATTGGGAGCTAAAGGGTGATAAACACAGCGGTATTATCTCAGGTTATTTACACCAAGAATCGGATTCCGGCTCACACACGGTGCTCGTCACATGGCTAAAGCAGCAATTAGCACCCAAAGCTCCAATCCACTTTGCCCATGGCAAAAAGTACTGCGAGTGGCACATCCCTACAGTTTCTGCAGCAGAATATTAAGGAATGCTAAAAATCTCCAACAGCTTACTTCCAGAGGTCAGACCGAAAACTCTGGAAGTTGCTCCACAAGCCATTCGGACGATGAGAACTGAAATCTCTCAGAAGTAGTAAGCAGGCAGGTGTGGGTGGTAACCACTCCAGCCATCCTGTTTAAAATCTTAATTCAAATCCTTTTAATTCTGGACAACTTCAGCTGTCCAGTTTTAATTCACCACGCACGAGTCAGCACTGTCAGCCTGCCTGAGTGGCAACAACAACAGCCACACGACAAAACAAGCAGGTAGCTGCGCAAACGCCGACCGCAGCAG
>NW_008825052.1:772976-779746 GCF_000699105.1 Pygoscelis adeliae | reverse complement strand
TAGGGGCGGGGGGGTCTGGTTTATTTCTTTGGTGTGGTTGGGGTGGTTATTGTAATTAGGAAATTGCCCCTTAATTGTAAAGGTTTGGGAAGGAGTGAAACTGCTGGACAGGTTCAGCCAGTGAGTTTCCGTGGGAGAAATGGAGGGTTGGTTTGTGCGTGGTGTTTTTTTTTAATATTAAAATATTGGCCCTATCATTCAGAAGGTCTTATTCTGAAAGTGTCAGAACGTTTCAGTTTGATGTTTCAAAACAAACTTTTTCAGATTTTCATCCTGAAGTAGAATTTTTTAATTTAAAAATGGCTGGGGGGAGCGGGGGTGAAGACAGCGAAGTTTTGTTTTGCCTTCTTCAAACCATGCTTCACCAAGCTCCTGACATTTTTGGACTCCATTTGTTTGAAAGGCCCACCCAAATTTTGCTCCAGCTTACCTTAATTAGAAACTTGTTTCTGTTTCACTTTGTTGCATAGCGCTGGATGTGCGATCTCTTGCAGTCCTGAAAAAGCTGGGATTTATGAGAGGATTACGGAATAGATCATGAACCATGATTCAGTTCTGCAAAGCCTTATTCGTGTACCTAGCTGTGGACACGGCAAGTAGTTCCATTGACCATGATGGGGCTCTTCTGTGTCTGAAGCTCACAAGCGAAGGTCTTAGCAGGGCCATGGTCCATTTCAGGGATCAGAGAGAAGTTACAACTGTGCCGTAATTGGAACAGGAAGGAAAAGGCAATGAAACAACCACACGCTGTTTAAAAAAGAGCTACAGGCTGTTTGAGAGTCAGAAAGAAGTCATTATCAACATCCATATAGTTGCAGCTAAGGATCAGGAGTGGTTCCGACAATCCTTTATTTTTTGGAAGCAACTCTTCTCTTAGTAATGGGTGCATTGTCTATGTTCTCTGAATGCTTTTTCTTCTCACATAACTGTTCACATAAAAAGCTGTTCACACAACAGCTTTTGTTACAAAGCAATTTGCCTTGGATTGCAGCATTATTCAGTTCCACTTTTAAGTATGTGTCATTTTAGACATATGTAAGCTACTGTATTTTATAACAAGCTTTTTTTTCTCCCAGTCTTAGATAATTTTATGGCTTCACAAGAGGAAAAACAAGCTCAGCCCTTTGCAGACATCTTTGATGAAGATGAAGCTGAAAAATCCTTTCTGTTGTCCAAGCCCACTTGCTTGATTATCCTTGGAAAGCCAGTAAGATGTCTGATAGAAGACTTTCTTCAGATATTCTGCTAACAATTTTACTTTTCTTTTCAAAACATTAGTTTAGTGATGCTGCCAAAAAGATCAAAGACCTACTTTGTTATCTTTTCCACTTTGCAAATCCTGCTAAGTTTGGTAAAGATTCTGATCTCATTTAATGAGGCCAATTTTTGGCCTGAGTGACCAGTCAATTACAATTAGAAGTGTTACTACTGTAGCTCAAAGTCACATGTTGCTCAAAAAGTTTCTTCTCTTTTCACATTGGCAACCAGATTGTTTTTATGTTATTTCAGTATTCTAACTTTTAAAAAAATTGACAGATTAAAGACGTAAATAGGCATAAAAGAACCTTCAGGTTAATGTACTGACTTACAGCCATGCAATGACATATTAAATATTTTAACTTTGATATTAAAACTTTGACATAATTATATGTCATATATTTGGGAATAACTGCAATCCACCAAAGTGTCCTGATAAGGAGATTTGTACCATACTTTAACTATAATTCAAGGTCTCTCTTTTTCTCAAACAGTTTGTGGCCTCCTTTACTTAGGAAAATTTGATGTTTTGTAATCCTAGACTTCTCAGATTTCTTTTTTCCAAATGTAGGAGACTCTACGGGTGGTTTTACATTAGTGCCTTAGTTTGCTGAAGGGGGTTCTTTTTTGGTGCAAGTTTGCCTTGTGTCTGTACTGAATCTGATATGCGCTTAAACACGCCACTGGTACCCTGAAAGCTGCTTTCCTCCTGCACATTGCAGTTGCCCATGAAAGGTGCCTTCAGAGCATCCCACTTCCAGTGTGAACACAAGGTCCTCTAGCAGCTTGCCCTCTGCATTTGTGTGTGGTTCTGTTAGGTACCACAACAGAGTCTGAAATGACCGTACGGAAATCTGCTTTGCACTGCCTAGCAGGTAGAGAGATAAATGGTGTGCACCTAGAACTGGCAACCAACCCAAACTTCAATGCCAGTTGACCCACCAAACCAAGCCCCAAATCAATGCCATAGTGCTAAGATACGGCTACATTTCCTTTCTCCAAAGACTTTCACCAGGCTGGAAGGCTCCCAGTCCCTAGTGTTTGCACAGATCTGCAAACACTTTCTTCCTCCTTGGCTCCGGTTGCTGGCTAATGCTTGGCCACAAATCTTTACATCTGGCCAGACTGAGAAAGGAGGCAGGGTGGTGTTCTGCAAGTGGATGAGATGCGAACATCACAGTGAGACTGTATAAGGTGATAGCCAACAGGTGTGCCTTATGGTCAGCATGAGACCTGAAAGAGTGCATTCAGCTCAGTAGAAAACTATAGTGGACTGGCTCGCCTAGTTTTAAACAAATGTCAAATTTCTAACCTTACATGAAAAAGGTAACTTTACATTTTTATAGACCAAACCAGCATAAAATACTCATTGAAAGACAATGCAAAAAACATACAAGAAATAGACATTCTCATCTGAAATCATTGTCTCAGTAAATGCCTGATATGAATACAAATTTTGACAAAGGCTTGAAATTGCACAGGCCTGGCCAAGAGGGCAGGGAATTAAATACTCTATTTTTATGATAATATCTTTTATTTACAAGGCTGATGTGTAGAGCATCTACCTTATTTAAGATATTTCTTTTAAGTTAAAAACATAGTGCCATTAAAGCAAAACCAAATATATATATACTCATCGCACCTGTAAGACATAAGGTATGAGTAGGCTGGAGTGTTTGCTGATATGCTGTTAACTGGGAATGTGATTTATTTGTGTTTTTTTACTATTTTTTTAATCACAAAATTTATCTAGGGCAAACATACTGTCAAAAAAGGTCTTCTTTTATGCCCTTGAAAAAAGGACATAATCCTAAGGGTGGAAGATGGTGAGTTTTGCAAAATCCCATTCGGGTAGCTGTACTCTGAAAGGCCTCGTTACTCTTGGTTATGTTGGTTCCTCAGGATTAATGTAAGTGATAAGATAAACATTTTGTCAGTATCTAAACCAGATTTGTGGACTAACAAGGGCAGTTTTTACGTATTCATTATTTTAGTCAAAGAATGCTATCCCTATGTGTCTTACTCAGAAACAGCTGAACAGGTTTGCGTCATAATTTGCTTTGAGACTGAAGATAATAAATTTCAGTCCTAAAGAGTTTCTCATAGGAATTTATGGGCAAATCACAGCTGAGTTTTAGACAGAGTCACTCAGAAACAAAGTCAGTTTAATTACTTTGGAAATAATTAACTGCAAAGGACAGTAACAGTATATTAGCAATGCTAAGCAGTATAAAATAGAGGATGGTATTAAAGGGAGTGTTTGTGTTTGCCCAGTGCATTAGTCAGAGGCTCTAATCCTGATGGTAGCTTTTAATTGTTTTTATCATATGAAAATATATTCTTTATTGTGTAATATGTTGGGTTTTTTTTTCCTTCTGCCTGTTTTTCTTTTAAATGTGTATTTTTCATTTGAAGGGTTCTGGAAAGAAAACATTAGCCAGAAAACTAGCACAAATATGGAAATGCATTTTCGTAGAAGGTAAATATACACTATATTTGGAACATTGCATTGGCTTCATAATATCTTTTGGTTTAGAATATCCTTGCTGTTCCCTGTAATTCAAAATGACATGTTTCGGATTGGAGCAAAGACTACTGATAAGGACCAAGTAACCATTTTGCCAGAAATGCAATTGCTGAAAAATGGCCTTTTAGTTATAGAGAGGCTTAGAAAATCACTCTTTTTTTTTTTTTTCAGAAGGGGATATACGTAAGACATAATAATCAAGTTCTATTCCCAATCCTGTGAAGTGATTCATGTGACCCTTCTTGTTCACATGGAGGCAACTCATTCAACTCCAGAGAGCGCAGAGATTTTCCAATACAGACCATGAAACAATAGGAGGATCTTTCCTTTCTGTTTGTGCAGTGCCTAATACAAGTACTCCAGGAAACAAAAGCGCAGCTTTTGTATCAGTATAAGTAATAACAGAAGGAGTGGGAGCTGGCACTTTTACATTTCTAAAACAAAAATATCCAATGGCTTATTTCAGAAGATGTAGTTAATTTCTCCCACCATGCATTTACTGGAATACAAGATATTTCATTTTCTAAGCTATCCAGCTCTATTTCTGACAGTCCCTCTCATTGAAGATTTTTGGAGATCTGTAGAGTAAAACCTGTTGCTTACAACATTATCTTATTCCCTATCAACACATCACTAGAGATTTTTTTTTCATTTCGAGGCATCTCAGCAAGAAAGTAGGTTCCTACAAAAAATAATTAAGTCTCTGGCAGTTTTCTTTTGTACTAATTTTGTCAGCAGTAACTAAAAAAATTTAAAAAACTAATTTTTTTAAAGCCCTGGTAATGTTTTTGTATCTGTGACATTATAATTCACAAATCTTGATTCATTCACTTAAGTTTTATGAAAAAAGAAAACTTTTCCACCAGATTTGTCCTACCAGTTTGAAGCCTAATATAATCTTTTTAAGTAGAAGAAAAGAAAGCACATAATAACCTTAACTATGAAGCAATTTCTTGAGTGCCTCTTTGGGGACACCAAATTATAAATCTGATTTTATGGTATATATGTGTACAGTTGTTCTGATTATGAACTAACTCTTTATATATCGAATTTCATTACTTTTTTTTTTTAAATGTTCCCCCTAGTATTTTTTATTGTTCTAATAAAAGCCCTCTAGTGGACGGTGTAGCACTTCATATTCCTGTGGATACACAGGCTTATTTATCAAATGAAGTATCTTTATCTTATGTTAAAGATTTGGAACTATAATATGGTAAAATTCAGTTATAATAAAGTGCTTTTTTGACTTATGTAAATATAGAATTTTTAATTCATAGGATTGTCTAACAAAAAATTAATACCTGGTCCAAAACAGATCAGACCAAAATCAGAAGGGACCTTAGGAATGTACTTAAGCCAATCCACACTGTGCGAATGTATTTAAACCATTACTGACAAATGTCTAAAATTTTTTTTAAAGATCTCTAGGCAGTCTACCTCTGTAACACAGTCTTTGCCATTAGAAAGTTTTTCTTAATGACTGAAGTAAATGTCACTTATTGCATTTTTATGCCGTATTTCTAGTAGATTCAGAGAATTATTTTTTTCCTCTTTTGCTCATGATATTTCTTTTAATCCTCTCTTGTCTAGTGTACCCACACGTGTACACACACACATTCCTTCAACTTTTGCTAATAGTTTTTTTTTCATTTTCCACATCAAAAAAGAAAGAAACAAAGAAATTCAACATACAGAAATTCAACATACAGAAACATGAATAATATAGCTCAGAAATGACCTCCAGAGGTCATTGAGTCCAACCTTCCACGCCAAGTAGGGCCAACTAGAGAAGGTTGCTCAGGGCTGTGTCCAGCTGAGTCTGGAATATCTCCAAGGACAGAGACTCCACCACCTCTCTGGGCAACACTTTCCAATGTTTGACCAGCTTCATGATGAAAAATCGCTTCCTAATTACCTCACTGGAATTTCTCATGTTCCTCCTTGTGTCTGTTGCTTCCTGTCTTATCTGCACTTCTGTGAAGACAGTGGTTCTGTCTTTGTGCCTTCCCATTAAGTAGTTTTAGACAGCGATAAGAGCTGTCCTGTTTTCTCCAGGCTGAACAAGGCCCGTTCTTTTGGCTTCTCCTAGTACGTTCAAGACTTTTAATCATCTTGGTGCCCTCCACTGGACTCGCTCCAATGTATCAATATTATCTGTCCTGCACTGCATTATTTATTTAAAAAATAATCAAAGTTAGAAAATTATTAAATAGGAAAGGTGTTCACCTTTTTAATTTGACAAAATACTTTCTATCCATTTATCCAATGAATAGGTCAATACTCATAAATAAAACAGGGCCAGGGCACATGTACAGCACTGATTTTCAGTTGTCTGTGTTGTTTGTTAGTACATTCACTGTCTCAGTTTGGGCCCATGGCAAGTAATGCTCTCCCAAACACGCATTCATAGTATGAAGGATATTATGCGTGACAGTCATCATTACTAATAGGAGCAGTTTGAAAACAGCCACTATGTTCTGGGGAGAAAGATTTTGGCTGTATAGGCATAAGCCACCTGGCTTCAGGACCTGGTTTATTAATAATATAGATGTAGCCTTAAGGGTCATTCTTGAAAACTTTCGTGAGTGTCTGCTTATTTCAATGGTATAGAAGTGTGAAAGACTTCCACGATCATTCTGCTATGATGTCACTGTCCACGGAGACAGAGGGCAGGCCTTTGAATTTGATGGGTGTCAAATTGAGTATTTATTTAATTTTAGATTATTAGACTATATAAGGAGTAGGTTTTTAAGGGCTTTTTTAAAAGCCTTTAAAGCTCTTTTTTAAAAGCCCTTTAGACACACAACTGTTCTTGTGTGTCTAAACAGTTCCTTTTCTAAAACGTGCTTTTAAAATTTGGAAGTGTTTGAGCTCAAATACTCATCTCTGGGTTACACAGCAGTAATGCTAATTTGATATAAATCAGTAGTTGAAAGAATCCTGCAAGGCTGCTGTTGTGCATTTGTCTGTAGTACACATAGGGCTA
>NW_008825052.1:723052-772911 GCF_000699105.1 Pygoscelis adeliae | reverse complement strand
CAAATAAGTATTCACCCCAGCTTCTAAAAAAAAAAAAAAAAAAAAAAGTTAGTCTCACTAAGTACTTACTAAGCTTTTAAGAACTATGAGAGCTTTACTTGTGTATTTTTGTGTGTGTGTGTGTGTGTGTGTGTGTGAATGTATGTATCCCTGCATGTACATGCCAGTATATAAAATATTTTTTATTAATTATTTTAATTTTATTCTATCTGATGTGCTTTCTCAGCTTTGGAAGTAATTCAAATGAATATTCATGAAGAAACAGAATATGGGCTTAAGGTAAAGGTCTAATCTTTTAGTAAGTTTTGTCACATTCTTGACAAATACATACTGTATAAGACTATGTTTTGCATTTTACCTTAGTGTCAAGAATTGCTTTTTAAAGGTCAAAGTATTTCTGAAGAACTGGTTACAGAAATGATTCTGAAAAAGATTGAGTCACCAGAAGTTGCTCATTTTGGTAAGTATATATATAGCCTAGACTTCTTAGAATGAGCTAGCTATAATTTTGACACACTTCGCATCCATTACTGCTCAAATATAATTTATTTTGTATTAGACGGTAGCATCTTTTCTTGTGCTCCTCAGGTTGTGGAATATCTGTAAACTGAGAGTGTATTTAGGTATTAATTTACCAATATGGGAGATCAGAAAGTGTCATACCCATCCTATGTTGTGTTAATTCTGAGAAAATGAATTTACCCCAAATTTTAAGTGTTGCTATGATTCTCATTTGACAATATTATCTGGTTAAAAAAGTTTTAGGATTTAAAATACAGGTTTTTTTTTCTTGAGTACTTCCATAACAACAACAAAAACTCACCAGCAAAAATATTTTAAACATTTAAAATAATGAAAAAGAAGGAAAACAGACTATTTAAAATGCGAAGTATTATGGTCTTTTTTTTTTCTTACAACTTTGTTTATTCCGTTTGCATTTTGTCACTGAGTGTAAGTTAGATGAGAATATTATTGGTAGTGGTAATAATTCTTCTTTTTGAGGAAAGATTATGTTAGCTGAGGCTGTTAAGAATAGTGCTGCAGATCTTGCTAGAGTCTGAACCTGCTTTCCTGAAGAGAAAACAAATATACTGCCAAGTGGAAAGAAAGTAAAAGAAAATGTAGTTTCTTTTTTTGGTGCTGACTTTTATTTGAAATTTCCATTCTAGGAGAGAGACAGGTATAGTGCCAAGAAAATGTTAAGTTTCTACTGCTCTGAAAACTATCACGCTTCTACAACCTTGCAGTTGCAACAGTTTTTGTTCCCTCCCTAGTCCAAGGCTCAACAGTTTTGCAAAAGATGCAGCCTTACCTGGTGAAACCAGGCGTTTAAAACAGTAGGCAAAAGACAGAGAAATAGGGAAGAAATAGAAAAAAGGAGATGATGAGGAAACAAAAATTTGAGGGAAGAAGTAGCAGTGGAAATGCCAGTCTCTTAATCCATATGTTGGGACTTTAATAAAAGCCTGAAGAGATGTCTGTGTTATCTGAGCTCCCCTCTTTGAGTCAGTCTGATGATGAATGACTAACGTGTGTGTATCACAGAGGACCGCAAAGATCCTAGAGACTGTAAACATGACTATAAAATTGATAAAAGTTTGGTTCTTGTAGCCAAACCATTTTCCGTATTACAGATGCCCCAAAGTAGCAAGGAATAGAATAACCTATGTCCTGACTATTTTTCCTACCAACTAGAACTCATCTCCAAAACCAATTTTTGTTAAGTATTTTCTAGTTCTAATCACTTTTTGTTTAGCGACTATCTTAATATAATCCTTGGAAAGCTTAAGTAGGCTTTCAGCATGAACTAATCAGTCAATTGGCTATTAATTATTCATTAAAGATTTTAGAAACAGTGTTGTATGAGAGGCCGAGTTTTTTACTTTTAACTTTTGTTTTTAACATTGTAAAATACAAGCTTCTAAACAGTACACACAATAAGGGATTCTTTTCAATTATATTATTCTCACTTGAATAATAAACACATGTTGGAGACTGATGTGTCAGAGGTATTCAGAAGTGCTAAAACAAATGATAATATCTGAAAATTTTAAGTCAATAAAAACAGATTTTTTTTTTTTTTACTTCTGAAAGAGGTCAGATATGAAGCTTCTAAGCTATTTCTTGAAATAAGATGTCTCTCTCTTTAAAATGACATAGGCACTGACAGATTGGAAAATAACAAGCATACCTGTATTTTAGGGCATTGTAGGTAAGAAAATATAGAATTACAACCTCTATGTAGCTGATATGCTTGCTTTTTTTTTTTTTAAGTGGAACAAGAAAACAACCAGAAGTTCATACCATGTTAACCTAAATAATGTTTGCAAAGGAAAAATCTATGTCATTATCACAGGGGAAAACTGCTCAATTAGCATGATTTAAATCAAACCAGGGCCAAAGTTGTTTATTGATTTATTAATGGCAAGTAATTAACTGGCAATCAGTGAACTGGCGGTCACTGAAGAGGTTCAGTATCAGCCGCACAACAGACAAATCACAGCACTGGGCACTTGCCAAATATTAATAAACACCTATAAATTTCTAAACACCCTGCTAAAACTAATTCCAAAGAGTATACTCAAACTTGCATAGTTATGCACGCAAACCCTCTCTCACAGATGGCTGGAAGTTACAAGAACACATTCCCTTTTCTGAGAATGCATGAATTTAAGCACACTTTCTGTTGGAACTGTGAGCGCTCTAGCTTTGTCTGTATGCCGTTCCCTACAATCAGTGAGAAAGCTCCACACAAGGTCATATACACACACTGGAGGTGTGGGTCACTACTTGTTTCACCCTGTTCTGTCAGTCCAGTAGTTGAAATGCAGGTTACTCGCAGCATCCGATGGGGATGCTGCTCTGTCAGGCCTAGACAGAAGGTTGTAATGCTGGCATGTCAAACCTGGTTTGGCTGCTGTTCTTTTACCTTGTTCTCACTCTAAGGTGTCTTTCCCCAGTCACAAATGTTAATGCTTCTTTAATATTTCTTTCCAAGATGACTCCTTCTCTCCTCAAAATGTTTTTGGTAATCCCCTGGTTACTATTTGATCTGATAGTTGTCTTAGGTAAATGTCATCATTGTTAGTCTCCCACAACATTACCAGTTTGGAGGCAAACACCCTCTCAGAGAACAAGCAGTTTGGGATAATCTTTTCCCATGTTACACTCCTGTTCCTCTCACATCAGCTGTTGTTATCTGGGATGTGTCAATAAGCAGAGACTGTGCAGACTCCCCACATCTCACTACCAGTTAGAATTCTCTGAAGGCATCAACAACTTAGAATCCAGGATTTTCATTTCCTAGAGGAATGACTATATATTATGCTCTCTTTTGCTTATTGTCTTCTATAAATTTTGCATCTATGGATAGTAGCTCCTCAAAGAAGGAGGAGTCTTCAGTCCTAATACCTCTTGCAAAGACTGCTGCATAGGCTTGCATTTAAATGCTACCACATAAAATTCTAAGCATTTGGAGCATGCACCATTTCTCTAAGGGAATATTCTCATTATTAGGCTAAAAAAAAATCCACCTGATTCTTGTTTAGTCTCTCATTCTGGCCTCATGAATATTGAGTTCCTTGCTATACAGTAGTTCTCACTGCACTGCATGCAGCCGTTAGTAGTTACAGTTCTCTCCCAGGAACTTGAAGCCACGAGTTCATCTGTGGGGCTGAGCACTCTAACACTTGGAAAAAGGTATTATTACCACCATGCTTGTCGTATATAGTTGGTGTCTGTTTGCCAAAGAGGACTCAGCATTGTGAATCCTGAGTGAATAGACGCTTACCAAGTTAGGTGCCTCGGTATGCATACTGTGTGCATAGTGCCTCCTTTTCAGAGGATTTAACATCCAGGAGCACTATGTATCCCAGAGAGTTGTTCAGGCTCCCTTTATTGTGCATAGAAGTGAAGACCTTTAAAGGTTGTATTAAAAGCCTAGACTCCCAGTTGAAATGCTTTGTAACATAGAGTGGTTACTTTTTGCAATGCCTTTTACAAAGTCTTTTAGTGGCAAAAATGGTCACTAAAAGCTTGTTACTTTTTAGGCACTAGAGTATAACAGCTAGGCACATGAAGCAGGTGTGTCAGTCTGAGTACGATCTTAATGTCTACATATTTCTTACAGTTCTTAACTGAGTTAACAAACTTTGAGAGTCCTGTATCAAGTTGAACACAGCACACTTCTTTGTATATCATCTGAAGTAGACATGGGTGCACATTTTTTTAATAGTGTTATGTCATGTACATGGCTTAAAATTGTGCCACTAAATAGATGTATTGTTTAAAGGAGATGAGTATAACTAGTCCTATATTTGACATAACCTTCTAAAAGATATCTTTAATAAAATGTATTCGGCAGGTTATGTTCTCAGTGGATTTCCTTCTCTCTCAGAGGAATACATGACTGTTTCACAGCAAATAGAGAAAATAAAGAATCTGAAATTAAAACCAGATTTCCTGATTAACATTAAGGTAATGTCATCTTCAGTAACTTGCTAGTCATTTTCCTAATTATTAGTGGACTCATATGCTGCATAAGTCAAAAGATAGTATTTTCCCTTGTGTATTTGAGTATAATATTTATTGAGGAATAATAAATTGTCCTCTTTATATTGGAATGGAGTTACAGTAGTTTGCTCCATTATAAGCATTGCTCATGTAAAATAATGAACATTTCCTGAAACTTCAGTTGCAGTTACAGTCTTTGCACCTCTACCAATTAGACAATACAGGTTTTCAAGAAAAGAAAACTTTCAATAACATGATTATTAAGGGATTTTGGGTACATGTACATCTGCCATTCATGTATTTCAGGAAGAAAATTTTCACATATGGAAGTTAGAAAGCAAATAGTTTTATTTTTTAGTCACTAATTGTGAAACTGCTTCTTAGTCATTAATTCATCTCATCTACGAATTTCAATTTCTTCATGAGTAGTAATGTGACATACCAGATATTTTACAAAAGTGACTCTGATATAACCAGAGAAACATAAATCATTGTTAGCGTAGGATTAAGAGGACTTTCTCAATGTAACTTAAAAGAATGGACTTGCTGGCTACGTCCATATTAGTAAATAAAACAAGGCAAGAGCGACTCTTCAGACATCAGGCCAACTGGTTTGGCAGAACACAGCTAACCTGTCTTGTTAGTCAGAATGGGGTGGCCGTGTCCAAACTGCCTGCTGGGAAAGGCCCTAGGCCTGTGCCATTCTCCAGATTGTGCCCAGCTATTCACCAGGAGAATACTAGCCGGCCCATGCCAAACTTTGCCAGACTCCATGCAGACAACGTAACGGTATGTATAATCATGAACAAGGGGTCAGGCCCTTCCTCTTGCAATGTTTTATTTATTATCAACTAGATTATTTCCGTCTTTTACTCTGAATGTGTAGAATGAGCTGCCAAGGCAACTCCGAATAATCAGCCTCTGGTGGTGTGCTCCATTCTCATTGGGATTTTGATTCTAGTTGTCATATCTGTGTGGTTTGTCAGAGGCTAAGCTTCAGTGCATGGTCCTAGTCTATCACTTTGCCAGATTTAAGTCCATGTTTGTTTTAATGACAAGGTTCTTTACGTTCCATACTTTTGAGACTTAATTTGTTTGACCATGCATAATGAAAATTTGTGAATGTCTACTTCAAACGGTTTTTTCTATGCTCACGGAAAGATCTTAAAACATCAGAGAAACAGATTTTTGTACTGCTTTTCAGGCAGTTTTGATTCTTTCAGCTACAGAAAGTCAATCTTTGTTTTAATACCAGATAGTGAGAAATTCCAGTTCTTGAGAATATACGTTGTATAGTTTCATGTGCAACAGTACAAATAGAAGAGTGATACTAACTACACTAGAAAGAAAACAGAATTCTTGACTTCATGTAGTTACACCATCTTCTCCTCCGGGAAGAAGACTGAGACTGAATGCTCATTAAAAATCCTTGCCCCAAAGTCAAATGAATAATTTTGCCTTTGATTTCAGTGGGTTCAAGCTGTTTTCACAGATATGTCAGAACTGTAACCATTTTCATTATATCAAAAAGAAAGGAAGAAGGGAGATTGTAGATAACTCTGGGAATAATGAAATACTATTAGCGGACCAATTTAGAGAAATTTTGTCTCTCCAAGAAAAAGGACAGAAGATGCACCTTTGAAAAAAGAACCATACCTGATCAAATTTCTCCTTCCCTATTTCAAAATGTGCTATGTCATATAGCAGTCATGTCAGCTGTATGACTCACTGTAGAAATATAGAAATATCCTGAAGTATTGTAATACTTCAAGGGATACCTCAGGAAATGAGTGTAGTGTGCCTATTGCTAGCAATGTGATCTCAAAATGACTGTAGTGTGCCTGTTGCTAGCAATGCAATCTCAAAAGCTCTATTTTCTGTAGAAATCAATTCTCTGTCTCTGTAACAATTTGACCGTAGCAACTACAATATTTTCTTGTTAGCTCAGGTTTTTCATATATGCTTGAAGGGTAGGTGTTAGTGATTTAGAAAGGAAGAATGATTATTTATTGTTTGTTGTGCCCCACCCCCAATTCCGTAGTAGAATTTTAAGATACCCATCTTAAGACCTGTTGGAGAACTGAGGACTCCCAAGTGTGTATTAATGCATGTACAATTTAGGACAGGTCAGATTTATTAACTATGATCATAGTGAGCAAACATTCAGACAGTGTCTCCCCCTCTGCTCCCCTGTTCTCTGCTAAGTGATTGCAGAGACCCAACCAGCTTTTCATTTCAGAAAAAAAAAAAGAAGGAGGTGAGGAAAAACAATCCTTTCAGTGCTAACAAAGTCAGGTATCCATCCCTGGAATGGATGGACTCCTTAAGTAGCTTGCTAACAGCCACAATTCTAAGAAGGAGTCTTGTGTGACAATGTGACAATGTAGAAAGAAGACTCTCAGTGGAGCCTATAGGAGTGGGACACCCAGTATTATCTTAGCTCAGAAGTGGGGAGGTGGAAACAGTCACAGACTGTTAGCTTTTAGTTGAAAGAAATGTTTTAGTTAGGGCAAATGTTTTAGTTAGGATAAACTTCTTAGGCAGACCTCTCAAGTCTTAAATATTAATAATTTTACCACCACGGACCACATCCAGATTTATCTGTGTTTAATATTAAACTGAATTTGTGTCTGCAGGGCTTTTTATGGAAAGACCATTGCTTACTCTTCCAGAGCTCCAAACTGCTGAATTCCTTTAGCCTCTGACACAATGGCACTGTGCTTTTGGGTAATAGTAGAGCTCTGAGAGGTCAGAGGCACCTATTAAAACTGATTTAATCTTGCTCAAGTCCAAACCACTTTGGCATTAATTGCAAGAGGAATCACAAGCCTGTCTGCAAAATACTTTTATCCATAAACTACACCTACACTTGTTATACTACAGGGTACAACTTGCATGGTAAAATGTGCTCAAGTAGTGGCTACTCTCCTGATATGGCATGTAAAATGCTGATGGGGAAAAACTATGCAAGCGTTTAAGTCTTTCTTTAATATTTGCTGCTTTTGAAAATTTTGTGTTTACTCAGAATGTTATTGGAGAAGAAGTTTATGAATCCAAATATTTGCCAAACAGACTCCTACCCCCCATTTTGCAGTTTTAGGAAAAATAATATGATTATAGCAGTACAATAAACACATTATTTCCTTTTAATTATTCCTTGCTAGTGTTCAGATTATGATTTATGCCAAAGAATATCAGGACAAAGGCAACACCCTGATTCAGGGCAGGTATATCAGAGGAACCAGTGGGATCCTAACGTTATTGAAAAGCATAAGAAAGAGAAAGAACAGCATGAAGAGGAGAATGAAGACGAAGATGAAGAGCAGGAAGAAGAAGAGGTAAATATTGCTAATTTCTAAACAGTGCAAAGTATTATAATGTACTCTAGACAAAGCAGAACAAATTCTGATATTCTAAAATATCACCATACTACATTATGAATTAATTTTGCTCAACTTTAATCTTAATTCACTTTCTGTTCTGCTTTAAGAGATGTGGGATAATACTTAAATGGTAGGTTTAAATGACAGCAAATGGTGATTATTGTACAGCTTAACCTGGATTCAGTCTCTAACTTAGAAGTCACTGAACTGTTTCTTGCTGTAAGTTAAGAGGGTGTATCAGGAGAACGGTGACTCTATTCTGTCTGTTTCTTGGTCTAAGCAAATAAAAGAGTTCTTTTGTTTATTGTAGCAAGTTTTACTAGTATTTGCAGGATACTGTCTTGTTTTCTGGTTTTGGTGTTAGACAACTACAAATGGATTTTCTTTTTTTTCATGAAGGTCGTAATTTTGAATTCAGGTTAAATTGTTCTGGTTTGTAATGCTGGCCAGAGATTTATCAATGCAAGTTCTAGGTACATTCCTCTCAATTTACAGAAACTACACTTCAGCAGGCTAGGATCACAGTCAGCAATCACTGGACTAATACTCATTGCAATACTCTGGAAAGCTACTTTATTTACCTTTGAGTAAAGACAAGAATTAGTACATTATTTTATTGCTGTATCTTGAAATATTTAACTTTTCATCCTGCAGACTGCAGCAGATCCACTTATGATGTCAGAATTTTTGCATCAATTAGTGCAGAGGCCTGAAGATATTCTCGAAAATGCAGAGGAAAGAGTTGGAATGTATAAGGATATAATGCTTCATCCTTTAGAAGTAAGAAAAAGCAAAATAATATGATTATGCATAACAAAAGATTTTTAAAAATATCTTGCACTGTTTTCTTTTTTTTTTTTAGTTTGAGATATATTGTATGGAGGTGGGCACAAGGCATGCTACAACATATCTCCAAGTTCTGAAATTCGTACTGAAATTGATGATACAAAGTTGTCATCTGTAGGCATTGTTTCTACTCTGGAGTCAAGATAAAGTAATCCAGTTTGAGTTTTAAAAGTGAAACCATACCTGCCACCACAGACACTTCCTAAATCTAGGAAGTGAAGTATTTGAAGAGCCCAGTGTATCATCACCATTACCAGAGTCCATTCTAGCATGCAATCCCATAAGAAATCTGCTCTTTGCATCCATTGTCTTCCACTCCAATAGATTCCCTTCCTCACCTGTTTCATTGCCTGCAGATTTATATACACAATAATTAGCCCATCAGTTTGCTTTATCACCTATTTCATTTCTGCAGCTGTGACATTGTTTTTTTCTTTCCTTGTTGTGTTCAGGAAAGTTGGATTTACTATGCATCTTTTTCCCCCCCAAAAAAAAAACAGAACGGGTCCAAAGCAGTAATTCATTCTTTTCTTTTTTCTTTTTTTTTTTTTTTTAATCTCCTGGTACAAGCAACTGCAAAAGCTTTATGTTTGCTGCACACTTGACAATTACTGTTTATTTATGCCCTTCAATTTCCCTATGGATTAGATAAACCTATAGATAAAATTGTGTAAAACTGGTATAATATTCTTTTCTAGATGAACAAACTTGTTACTGCTGTGAAGGGGAAAGCAAAAATTGTGATATCTTTAATCATTATACCATCTCACGTGGATTTCTTGTAAGCAAACTAATGGAAAGTTGTTTAGATTAAATTACTTTAGGATGCACACCAAACTTCAACACTTTCAACACGTTTCACTAGTTGGTAGGTCTTACTTAGGCTTCACTAATGATGAATGTAGTAGTGAACATACTTAGTGGTCCACTAATACATTAAAAGAACACAGGGGTCTATCATTGGCCCAGGTAGAGGTTGAGATGATGAAACGGAAAAAAAAGCTTATAAGATGTGCAGTTTGCACTGAACTGGGAAGGTAGAAAGAACTTTGGAGAACAGACTTGGATTTGTTGATAAGTTGTTAGGATGAAATTGAGTAGAAATAAGTGTGAAATACTAGAGTTGGGGAGGAAACCTAATGAACAGCTACAATGTGAAATAATTGGCTAGAGCTCAGTGCTGCAGACAATCTGCGATCTGTTGGGTTTTAGTTAGTCATAAACTGAGTCAATAAATGTGATGCTATTGTACAAAAGCAAATATTATGGATGTACTAACAAGACCATTGTATGTAAGAGAAACACAAACTATTATCTTCTCTGTAGAAGAGTATTAGAAAGAAGTAATTAGTTATTATCTATTTCTACCAAAGATAGGACAAATAATTTATAGTATAGAAGACACGGACTAGATGCAAGGAAATGAACTCTGACCATAAGGACTAGATGCAAGGAAATGAACTCTGACCGTAAGTGTAGTGAAGAACTGGAATAGATTCCCTACAGAATTGTAAAGACACCTTCACTAGGCTTTTTCAGGGCTGGGGTTAGACCAACATCTGTCAGGAACAGAGTGAGTGTTCTCATTCCTCAGACAGAGACATTAACAATGGACATAGGATGTCTACTTTAGTCTAATATCTTATTTACTACTGGGAAAATTGAAAATAAGAAAATCAAATATATTGTTCAAATTTTACAGAAATTGAGAGTCAGGACCAAAATGAAAACATTGGTCTCATGGCTGGTATTTCCAAGAAATCTGTTAATTGACATTATCACCATTTTCCAGCAGAGAATTAAGGTAATTAGACAATTAGAAGTTGAATTCATACACAAAATGTTAACCATATCTTGATTCTTTGTAGCACTCTTGCATTTGAGCTAGGATATTTAATCTGTTTTCTGAACCCACTGTAACTCCAATTTTTGAATTCTCTCTGTATTTATCCATCACCAAATAAAAGTTTCTCTCCAGAAGATTTTATAAGTCTTATCAGTACAATCAATCTTGGTTTTGCTGAAGTCCACAGGAGTCCAGCCTTTGATATGTATAGGAACAGAATAAGCTTCAATGTCATTATCTGGTTAATTGTACTCAATTGATGAGTATTTCTTTGTTCTTAAACAGGACTTGATGGCTGAACAAGATTGTCAATATCTTATTGAACTGGATGGAAATCAGCAACCACATGATCTCTTTGTAGTAAGTAAGCTATGCACCAACTTAAGTTAATCTCCACTAGAAAATAATTTCTCAATACTGTGTATTGTTTTCTTTATTAAGGTGTTGACAAAATTTTGTGTATAAAACCCATTTAATTACTATTAGAAAACATGACCTTTGAAATGCTTGCTTTTGTTGGTCTATTAAAACAATTATAAGATTCACTGCCCTGCCCCCAGGCTTAAATATATGCTACATGAGAACATTTTCAGGCAGGCTACAAACTCTTTTGTATTGTATCCATCTGGTTTTAGCGCTTTATTTTGTGTATTAGTGTAAAATATCATTATTAATGTGAGAAATTAAAACATTTTCAGTATGATATATTTACAGAATTGGCTTATTTTGCGCTGGTGTCTAAAATAATGACAGAATTTTTATGAACTTTGACATTGTTTTACAATGTAATAGAAGACACTTCATTCTTTTAACAATTCTGCTGAGTGCTTGTGTCTAGATTTTTAGCTCATAACACAGCATCCTGTTGTCCCTATTAAAAAACTACAATGATAAAATTTGAAAATAAATAATCTTATCCTCTGCCTCAGAAATAAGAGTTGCTTCAAGTCAGAACCTAAAGTATGGGGTTGAAAATGAAGTGAGAGATTGTCTTTGACAATGTAGGAAGTGAGCTGCTCCTGCAGTTTCCCCTCTGTTGTTTGAAACAAATTGAATCAATTATAATTCTGTAAGTATTATTTCAATTTATGCTGAACTTTACTACCAAGAGTAGTCCTATGGGAAAAAAAAACACTAATTTTGCAGAGTTGGAACATAAAATTTCCTCATTTGTGATCTGTTTGTGAACATTACAACAGAAAATGTATAGTAAAGGCAATCAAGTTGTGTAATGATTCCAACCATTTTACCTATAAGTAAGGGAAAGACCTATTATGAAACTAGTCCAAACATGACAAAATTTGCTTTTTCATTTCAAGAACACTTGCATTCAAGCAAGATTACATTCAGGAAGTATTCAATCAAATTTAATATCATCTGATTCTCATTGGCAGACATCTGGTTTAAGTATCTTTTTAAATAAATTACCCAAAGTTGTATTACTTCCAAGTGTGCATAATCTGATCTCCTAAAGCGGCTTTCCTCCTTTTCAGATTGGAATTCATCTGAATAATTCCACTGCTTTGTGGGAAAGAATCACAGCCTATTCCTTTAGAAGGCTTGGGATTCACAGCATAATGAGGAGATATAAAGGCTGTGATTCAGCATTTTGCGCTGCCTGTATCTACCAAGTAGCTTGTTAAAACTCAGCTCAATAACTAGCATGATTCCAAGCTAGAAACTGGGCCTTAGTGTATATGTAGGCATTATATAAATAATAAGTTACAATTTTAAAAATACTTTGGGGGTCCTTTCGGATCACAAAAGCAGTTGTGATTGGTACTAAGTCAAGAGTTATTTTATCTTCAGTCAGTGGTAGTTCGACTTCAGTCTCTGGGTGTTCGAAATGGAGCTCCTATCACTAGACTTCAAAGTCAGCAAGAAGAAATGCTGGAGGGACTGGAAAATGTAAGTGTGCTTTTCTAAAATGTGATTGACTATAATAATTATAAAAATATTTTTTATTTTCTGCTGTAAGGTTATACTATAACATCTTTGTTTCACAGCAACCAGTTTGTTTTACCATGCAATAAGGGCGTTTTTTGAGCCTTGATTTTTCAGAAATGTGAATTTAAGATAATTCTGGAACTGAAATCTGCTTAAAAGAGTATGAAAAGAAAAAAGTCTGTCATTAAAAAAAAATTTAGATGATTATAATAAAATTTTGAACAAAATGTTTGTTTTACAACTAGAGGAAGAATGAATTCCTTCCAAGAAAATAAAGAAACTTTAGCCAAAGGATAACAATCTCAGCAGCTGACTCTTAGCTCAGCCTTTACTCTTTTTCTGAATGAGAAACAGCATGCTAATACAAAATTAGCAACATCCTGCATAGCTGAAATCACATACATTGTATTTCCTGTAATTAATTAGAAACATGACAAGTTAGTGCTGAATTTTGCTGAATCATGTCAATTATAATTTTTGTCCCTTCCAAATAAAACTGAAAAGCAGAAGTCTTTGCATAAATGTCTTCACCTATATTCACTTGCAGTCGTCTTTCCTATTTCTTAAACAAAACTTTGAATATATGAATGGTACTGTACCCAGGAGACCCCGCTATACATTTTCAGAGAAACACCCCCCCTCTTCGTTTTGGTGTTTTCTCAGTCCCTGACAAATTCACAAGTGAAGGACTTTCTGTGTCAGAGGTTGTCTGTATTTATTATTTAGTCAGTCTGTGTGTAAGCTTTTAGCATCCACACTATTTGGGGCAAGGAGTTCTGCAGCTTAATCGGACATTATATACAGAATTGCTTCCCTTTGTGTTGAACCTGCTACCTTTTAGCTCAGTCTCCTCTAGCTGTTGATACGCAAAAGTCAGTAAATAGTTTTGTTCTCTGTATCTGCCCTCTGACAACTCATGATTTCAGACTTCTGTCCTGTTCTTATGTAGCTGTCTTGTTCCTGAAGAGTTCCAGTCTACTTAATCTTATTTCTTCCTACATGAAAATCTTTTTGTGTGATTGATCAGTTGTATTACATTTTTCTGGAACTTTTCCAATTCTACTGCGTACTTTTTGAGATTAGGGTAGCAGAATGTACATAGTAGTAAAGATGAGGGCAGGATTTATTAAAAAAACCCCAACAACCCTTTCTCTTCTGTTCTCTCCTTTCTAAACATTCCTAACATTCAGGTTGATTTTCTAATTGCTCTTGGGCATTGACCAGATGTTTTCATGGAAGTATGTATTATAACTCTAAGATCTATTCCTGAGTAGTGACAGTTAATGACAACTCATCATTTTCTGTGTAAAACTGCTACTTTAGTGCCCAGCTTCCTAGATTCTGAAGGTCCTTCTGCAGTTCTTTACAGCCAGCACTTGTCTGTACTATTCTGAATAATTTGGAGTCACCACAAACTTTAGGATTCACTCACTAGTCACCATCTGTAAAAGATCTATTAAACTTACTCCTATCACATGACGTTTCTGCATGCCTAAAAGAGATATTTTGGCCTTGCTATTCCCCCACACAGATTGTGGTCCTTTCTTCATCCCCTTTAGAAGAAACCTTGGCCATTTTCTGTCATCTTCAATAAATGGCTGATTTGTACCTCTTTATTGTTTTAAACTTCTGAAAAGAATAAATGAAGCCTACAGGAACTATTTTTATTAAATAAAATTGAAAAACTAAATAATTTCTCCTTAAAATTGTCCTACAATTCTCAAATATGTAATTTTTTGTCAAGATTCTAAAAAGCATGATGTGGTTTTCTTTTTAGGTTTGCTTGTTTTCCCACGAAATATTTCAAAAAAGGCTAAGAACAAAGCATATGTAGCTTCAGACAAAAATTACATATGCCGTTATTGCTGTTTTAATTAACAGGATGAACTTTTCCGGGTTCTGTCATCTTACAAACTACTAGCACACAGATATCGATGGCGTAGAAGCAGATGGGGACGAGCATGTCCTGTGGCTCTAAAGGAAGGTGATATTGTAATGGGAAACCCAGACTTGGCTGTCAGGTTAGTGGAATTTGACACTTTCTATTTTTATTTCTATTTTATAAGATAACTGACTGTATCTGTTAGCTTCTCTTCTGTTTTAAGTTTTCTAGGTAAAATGTACGTACTGTCATCCCCAGAGGCATTGAAAACATTTATGTTGAATCCACGGCCTTACCTGTTACCACCAATGCCACTTCCTCCTTGTAAAGTACTAGTATTTGGTCCTCCATTCTCTGGAAGAACAACTATTTGTAACCTAATTGCACACAAGTATAAAGGAAAGGTGGGTTTATAAATGTCTTATGTAACAAGGGTATCAGCTGAGGCTTGGGAACCAGTTAAGCACATTCTTATTCCTGTTGTGTTACTAAGATACACATTGCAAACATATGGATTACAGAGGAAACATAGTAATTTAGTGAAATTCATTTATATAAAAGTAGCTAAATTTCAAAAATATTTTTATTTACCCTCTATGTAAGACAAATATTTGTATGTCAGTTATTTGTCTTAGCATAAGAATATTATGAATAACTTTTTTATTTAGGATAATTAAATGTAAATGCAAATCAGAAATTATTTTTTTCCACAAAAAAAACCTGCACTTGAACGATATGTAAATTTTTCTGAAATTTGCAGAGCTTTTCCAAATTCATTTCATTGTATAGAAGTTGGATCAGATGCTATATTTCTCTTCTGTGATATTTTTATTTTTTCAAATCATTTCACTAGGTTCTTGATATGGCCAAACTCATTCAACCCCATATGGAAGAATCAAGAGAAGAAAACATTGAGCAAGTGCAAAAGGATACAGTAGAAAAGGCTATAACAGCAGTGAAAAATAGGTTGAAATTAGAACAGTCAAGAGAACCAGGTGAATAAGGTGTTCCGTGGTCTTTGAAGCTACCTTATTTGCTTTAGGTTAACTGAAGCAATTGCTGTCACTTTGACTTATAAAATATTACAGAAGTTGTTACGGTTGTTGTGCATTAAATATGAACTAAAAGAATGTGCAGTGAATGGAATACCTGGGTAGAATTCAGTATTTTTGATCTTACATATAAATCCTTATAATTTTGTGGGGGTTTTTCCAAAATTATTTATTTTTAAATGAAAATTTTCCATTGAGTTGGAACTGCCTTTTCCAGTTAGCTCTAGTTATGGTTCAAATGGACAATCAGGCCATTTTGCCTTATTCAACTAAGCAAGGAATCACTGTATTTGACTTACTCATGGGTAGAAACATATCTAACAAGAAGTCAGTATATTCCTCTGGTGCTGCAAAATATAGAAGCTGACAGTGATACAAAAACCATTGGTGTTGCAGTAAGAATAGTGGTGAACTATGACACCAAAATTAAAACCATTAAACAGTGTTATGTTCCAGATTCCTGGCTATGTAAATACTTTTGAGGACAGGTGTGTGAAATCATATTAGGATGAATGAGACCTTAGTCCTAATTACTAACCTTGGAGAGCTCAAGTAATTGTATTGCAAAACAGAACTACAAACAGATGAAGGATGTAAATTGTCATAGAAAGGAAGAAAGCTTCAGAAGGGGATATTAAATATTTTTGGAAGCTTGAATCTAAATCTAGAGGTAACTATGCCAGAAAGTATTTCCTATTCCTAACAAAATTATTTAGTTAATTACCTAGTAAGTTCTGCCTTTTGAGAGAATTACAGAGAATCACTAAAAATTATGCAAAAGACATGTATCAGTTTAATTAGGTGAATGGCCCCCTTGACTGTCCTGAGTGCTCCCAAGTCCAGTTCAGGGACAGACAGTGAGGCTATGAAACTCCACTGAAGTCCACAGAGTTTCTGCCTACTGTCAGAGTAGGTCAGGAGATTGAAGCAGTTGGTGCTAAGGTCTCAATATCCATGTCATGCACGGAGGACTAACAGACTAGCTGTATTGTGATCTCATGGGCTGAACACTTAATGGTTTCAGGATAGTAAATGTGCATCTGGAAGGAATCAATTAGTTTGCATGTTCCAAGACTGCTTTGCCATGTGTACCAAAGCATGGGAAGGATCAGGAGAGTCACTTAAAACATACTCTTCTGATTCAAACTAAAAAGGTAATATATACATGCTCAGAGGGTCCCAGTCTGTTAATGTGCTCAGATGACATCCAGCTCAAACAGAACCACATTGTTCTGTTTGGGGAGAAACTAGGGGAGGGTATTAAATCTGTTGAACTGAAGAAGTGTTCAGGACTTGTGTATTTTTTAACTCTTTTCTGGCTTTTGTCATATTTCTGTTCAGGTGTCTTTTAAGGGGAGAAACAGGCGTATGGAAACTAGTACTGCTAGAGAGCCATTTGTGTCTCACAGGCTGATGGGTACTAGTCTTGCCTTCACTAGGGCTGGAAAAGTGCTTGTGATTCCTAGGAGGTGTGTTGGGGGATTCCACAGATTGGGAGGCTTGTAAGAACATAGTAGTGTCAAAGAAGCAGATCATTCTGAAGAAATCACTAAACCAGAAAGGGAATAAACTTGGAAGAGGAGACTGCTATAAAATCTGCCATCATCTGAAAATTAAAAAGTAAATCTTAGCTATTTTAAGCATGTCATTCCATGCCTTCAGTGTGTCTTGCAAATTAAAAAGTGAAAGATAATTATTTTTTTCCTCATTTACACTTGTAGGACTATTTTAAATTTTTTCCTTGTTGCCGATACCGTCGTTTTGAGAAACCTAAAATGAAATGGTTAATTTTGTCATTGAAAGATATTAACCCATTAATACCATGTTAGTCTACAGGGGAAAAAACATGAGCTAAGCATGTATTTTGATGAAAAGTTTGGTATTTTCACTTACATATCTTTTTATAGCATAAGATTGTTTCAGAATTTTTTAATAGATAAGGAGAATAGGTGTTAATTCACACACAAACAAAAAAAATAAGAGAGGATCTGAATTCAGGAGTGGGAGTTTTGCCACTTGAATATGAGAAATTTAAAAGTATGGTAAGTTTTAATTAACCTGTTGAAATACACTTGAACAAATGAAATATGTTTGTAAGTCTGACACAGTTTACAAATAGTAGTATTTTTTTCATACAGAACAGACTGACATTTTGTCTCAACCAAGGAAGATAGATTATTAGGTAGAACCAGTTAATGGACATTAATGAAATATATTTATAAGGGTCTAAAATGGAAATTAAATAAATGTGGATTGTGAGGTAGTTTTTACAAATTTCTTTGTCTTTTTAAAGAAAAACATTTGCTCCTTCAATTATATTCTTTCTTTAATTTATGACATTCTATACCAGCAAAAGATATTGAAGAGAGCACTAAAGAAAGATCTATTTCTTGAACTGGAGAAGTAGAATATAATATCTTTAGCTATGATAACTGTAAAGTCTGTTTGGTTTGGGGCTTGGGTTGGGCTGAGGTTTTTTTGCAGAATGGAAACAGTAAGATATTGTCCCTTTCCCAGGGAGCTTGTAACTTGGCAAAAATAACCTGATAATGTGTAAATTTGTGCATGTAAAAAGTATCAACACATTCAGTGAAAAGTTTTGGCATAATTACAGAAAGTAAATACAGAATTTTTTCCAAATTATACTCTTCACATAGTAGATATTACAGTTGCTTAAAACAGTTCTTCACCAAATTTTGTCAAATTAGTATGTAAACTGTGAACTAACTCTGAGTGTTCCTTAAAAAATTTTTAAACAATTACAGTCCATTGTGTCAGCAATTAATAACAAAATATGGATCCAATATGAATGTTTCGTGCATCTTAGAGAATGCAGGCTTCTTGATTGTTGACAATATACTGTCTTGATCTATGATTTGTACTGACTTTTAAATTAATCTGGTCAACCTTTTGATTTAGGAATCAAAGAGAAATCAAATCAAAGGAAATTCTCAGGTGCTGCAGGTGCCTGATTGTTATAGTACACAAATGTCATTCCATTCATATTGAAGCAATATTTCACTTAGTGGTAGAAAATACTGTGCAGTTAAAAAGGGGGGTTTTTGTAATGAGAGAGCAAACCAAGATCTTAAAACTTACCTTTATGAAATACCCTCTAGAACTGCATTCAGAAGAACTGCTATTTGATTCTTTCTCAGTATGATTGTGTAATATTGCTTAAAATGACTGCTGCACTGTAATTATGAAGTGCCTGGATTTAATTGCCTAGCAGTTATTCCTGACCAGAGGAAATGATTATTTCAGAATTTTGTGAAGCACTTTTAAAAAAAATCTATATTGTTAGGAATGTCAGAGATAACTGCTGACCACCCAGAAGTTCAAGCGATGGTAGAAGAAGCCATAAAAAGTGCATCAGTCTCTGAAGTTACACTGTCACCTGAAATATATGCTGAAGTACTGGAGAGAGCTATTGCAGAGGTAAAACTACAAGTACTATATAGCAAAGCACTTTTTTCTAAGAGCCACCTGTAACAGTTTGTACATTATTGATACATGTTCTTAATTTTTCCATTTGAAAGATCAGTTTAGTTTATATCACGTAGTCTGAAAGGTTACATAGGATTGAGGAGAGACTGAGCAAGATCATGAAAGACAGATCTATTGAGGACTACTATATATATATCTAAATTATTTCTGTCTTGCAAAGTACCTGGGCTACAAATCGTTAAAGGCTGGGAAAATTGTCTGAGGGAAGTATCACTGTATGCTTGCCCTATTCTTATACTCTTAGTCACTATTAAAGAGCTCAACACCAGATACAAGTGTTTAAAAATAATTGTATACGAAGGTTTGTCCGAGAATCTTGAATTGTTTTAAATTTGTTCACTGGTTTGCAACTATTGAAACTGGAATCTAAATTCTTTATAGGCAACCTTAAAAAATCACCGGCACATTAATCTCTTTGTTTAAAATGTTTTTATTTCATTTATGACATCATATGTCATGTCAGACATACAAAGTTATAAATGTCTTACTTTTTATTGACATGAAATAACAGGGAAAAATCATAACAGTCAGAAAATCATTTTGTATTGTGCAGTCTTTTTGAACAGCTCACAGACTATCTTAGTCTTTTTATGTTACTGAACCTGACATTTTATAACAGCTTATGAAGAAGAACAAAGACAGGTTTCCTGGTGCTCCAGAAAAAGGAGGATGGGTAGTGGATAACTACCCTCTGTCAGTAGATCACTGGTCAGCTTTATCAGAAAAAGGACTTTTACCTGACACTGTTGTCTGTCTGAAGGATACAGAAAAAGATGGTTAGTAAATGCACACTAATGAAAATTAATCTTTTCTTTTTTCTGTGTTGATATCTGTATATAAAGCACACTTACAAGAAAAACTAGTAGTTGTGTTCCATTTATAAAGTTTCAGGGGTCTAGAGAAGGAAGAATCCAGTGAATCAACAAGAGTACCCCAAATTTCTTTCAATTTGGATTAAGGGAATTACACAGAATTGAAAACAGGAATGCTTTACAAAAGCAACAAAGAAAATTCCTCCTATTTATAATCCTATTTACAATTTCCTCCTATTTACACTCAGCAGTAAATACCACTGGGCTCTTGCAGTTTCAGACTTTTGTATTCTGTGTCTGGCTGGCCACCAGCTTGCGATGTGGCTCTTAGTCAAATTTCTCTGCCTGTGCATTGGTTTCCCCACTTGCAAAAGCAGGTTATAGATACGAACTTTCTCTGCTTGAGAGAAAAGGCGGGGGGACAGAAATACCTGTATGCAGGTGTATCGTGTTCCCCATCCTGGGGTCAAAAAAAGTTGAGCAACTTCTTATCCAGACTGATACAATAGCTTAGTACCCATGAATTCAGAGGAAGGGATTTTTACTTTATTGTTTCAAGCAGGAAGGAAGGTTGGTACCAGGCATGAAAAACTGAACGGATTCATACACTGTTAAAAGTTTTGCCTGCCAAATCATGCCTTAATGGATTATGCCCGCTTGATTCGTACCACACCACAAGTTTCATTGCCCTGTGACAATGTTTGATCATTACCTGTTCAACCCAGTCTATTATCAAAAGGTCTTTCAGTAGTAGAAACTTCCCTTCAAGAAAGGAATGATAGGTGTATTCATACTTAGTTCAAGAAAGCTCACTAACTGCCCGATATTAGAATCAGTCCAGAGAGCTTTTCAAACCCTTATCCCTGAGTATAAAAATCAACCTGAGCAAATCAAGATTACACAGTTTACTCAGAACATATTTCTTTCTTTAAAAAAAAAAAAACAAACCACAACCTTTTCAGAAGCATGTTATCTGATCAGCTAATCATCCTCACAACTCATCTACAGTACCTAAACTACTTGGTCATATAGCTTTGTGAAATTTTGTAACACCTTAAACATGTTAACTAAAAGTCTTCCGGTGTGGCTGGAGCTCGTATACAGACTAAATACAGACTGAACATTTCTATGAGGAAGTTCTAGATCCAGTGTTTCAGAAAATCATATTTGGTGTTCCTATCATTCAAGAAGACCTCATCACAGATACTTCCAGAAAGAACTTAAGGACAAATTGCATTTCCATGCCTCATCTTTGCTTCTCAGACATTTCAAGCATATTGAAATGTTCATGAACCTAGTTTCTGGGACACAGTGCGTTGTCCTTTCTTACAACCACAAAAAGAACCTTATTCATGTAGTTGGCATGCAGTAATGTAATATTAATACAGTGTACTAAATAACAAACAGCAGGAGTCGAGCTCTAGCCTTTTTTGCAGGGAGAGGACTGAGGTGGGAGAGGTGCTTTCAGAATTATTTTAACTTTCTCTTCACTTCTGAGAATTTAACAAATAAGTGAATTAATTGGATAAAAGAAAAGGTTGTCTCATCATCCCTGAAAGGCTTTATCCTGGATGAGACACTTTGAGAACAGATAATCCTTCATGGGAACCATGTTGAAAACTGGTCAATAGTAACTGCCCCATTTTTTTCTTTCAGAAAGGGAAGAACTTGGGAGTCCATAGCAGAGGCTTCCAAATGAAGACCTTTCTAGGGCTTTCAAATTATGTGCTTCCTTCCTGCAATGTACACCTTTCTACCATTTCCACTAGTTCTCAAAACCTAGCTCTCAATTACTTGTTCTAATCTGAACAATCTATTTTATACTCTTGGAAACCATCTCTTTCATGCAATCTTCTGTTTTTCCAGTCTGATAGATGGCAGATTCTTTAAAGCATAAGTGTAAACCTTTCCTAGAAGTTAGAGAGGTCCTTCATGAAACCTAAATTTCGTGCTCACAACCCTGATGGTACCTCTGTTTGAACTAACACTGTTACAGTCTTTATATCACATAGCAAAAAAGACTTATTTCTTAATTACAGCGCATTTGGCCTTATGTGTAAGTAGATTTCAGGCTTGGAAGGAAATCTACCATTCCTATTTTTAATGTATTTGAGATGATAATGAGTCTATACCCTAATTTTATCCCTGGAGCTGTATCAGGCTTTCATATGAATCAATGACAATTCAAAGTTTCATTCACTGGTGGGAGGAAATGAATTAACATACTTTAAATGATAAAGCATGTATTTTTTACTGTCTCAGCTTGAAACAAGTCATGCGCAAATTGAATACAAGTCATACTATTTGTAGCCTATCATAACAAATCAAAGTGAAATATAATACTGGCATAGAGATTTTCTTAACAGACTTCCAGTTGCATTAAAACAGGACATTGCAAGAACATTGTTCTTTCAACCAGAATCAGCTGAGCTACCTACAAACCTGCTCCATTGGCAAGCTGGCTTATTTCTGGTTAATACCAGTAGCAGGTACTCTCAGGACAGCCACTTAGGACTTTGCTAATTTATTATCCGTTATTCTAAAGGCTTGTAGGTCACTTGCTCAATTTGATCAAGTAATACTAAAATCCTTCATTGATGAAACAATATTGAATCCTTTGAATGAGAAACACACGTGCTGGTGCCCAAGGAAGAAAGAATGGTTGGTTATAGTATAGTAATTGTGATTCTTCTTTATGTTCTGCATATGATAATTCTGTAATTAAAGCTGCTTCACTTCAGTTCAATGTCATTTGGACTCTGAATAATGAAGTAAATTAATGCTCTTTGGCATTGCTGCTTTTCATAATACTGTGAGAAAACACAAAGATGAGAAAGTGCATGCCTGGACCACCAGGCAAAGCCACTGAAAACTCACAACTTTTTTTGCAGAAGAATACCAAGACAGAATTATCTAAAGATTAGTTTACAAACTACATTTTAAAAAAATTCCCTTCACTCACCCTCCCTTTTTCAAAAATACATTTAATTGAAAGTATCGGTTTAAAATATAAACCGTTCACACAAAATTATCTTCTGCTTCAAAATAACACCAATGTTCCTAACAGGTAACGTCTCTCACAATTCAAATTTAGATAAAAATACATTTTATGTTAGTTGATGATAGTGATCATGTGAGATATGGGAGGAACAATTATGAGTAAAGTGAGGTGAAAGAGACAAGATTGTAATGTCTGCTATAGGGTTTGGCTAAAAGTGTAGCTTTTTGCTTATGGATATGTTTCCTTGAAATTAGCTATTTTGTTTCTTTTTTTTTTCTTTTTTTTTTTTTCTCCTTTGGACAATTGCGTTAACTTTTTATTCGATTCCCACTAATTTCTGTCACTTAAAGAATAATGTAGTTGTGGAGTTTACATTTTCACAGCATTCTGAGTCATTGCTTTGTAAGCTATTCCCTGAACTAGTCTAAACTGGCATAACTCCACTGATGGAAATGGATTTCAGCCACGCAGCCATATATCATAAATCTATTTGCCAAAGTAAATAAGTCAGTAGAGTTCCTAGTAGGAACAGCATATTCTTCATTTCTGACAACCAGCTGTAGTAGTATAGGTATGTACATTCTTCCTATTTTTATTTGAATGTTTTTCATTTGTTTCTTCATAGTTTTCTTTGCACACATACAAACAAAATAAATGCCAGAGTAATGCATGATATACAGAAATATGAGATAAATCCTTTCAGTGCTGTCTCCCCTTATAGCCTTCATCATAACCTTCCCATATCCCAGACTCTGTTTATTAGGTGCTTGAAATTGAAAACAAAGCTCTAAAACCTTAGAAAGCAGCAGTATAATAACATTTCAGTGGTATATATGCCTTTTCTTGGCTTTAAAAAGAAGTAGGAAAGTTGTCTATCATTTATTAAATAATTTTCCTAACTCAAATAACCTTAGTTTTATACAGATGCATAAACTCATTACTGTTGTGTAATTGTACTGCAGGAGTCTGTATACTACGCAGAACATACTTAGCAAATAGGGATGAAATTAATTCTAAGATTTTGAAAAGACTAACAGATGAAGCATTAGAAAAGAAAGAAGAAGAAGAAGAAGTAAGGTAAAATATTCCAAATATCTGAATGTATAAAATGAGCGCAAGAAAATTCTAACCTTACTTTGTGTTAAAGGTATCAGTGCATTTATCAACACAAATGTGCACTAAGACTAGTTGTGATGTATACGAAATAATCCAGTATGTGTTAACTTTGAGGAATATCTCATTTAGATCAGTGAATATGGTGGCAGAAGATTCTCTTGCTAAATGCATTTTTATTAGCCTTTCATTGGTCCAGCCTTTTGATGCAATGAGACAATAACATTTTAGATGATAAAATATATTTTATTTTTATTTTGTACAACCCAAATTATGTTTCAATTCCCACTTGTATATTGTATAGTTCCACATCTATATTGTATATTTCCACATCTTTACTTCACGTTTAATATATCTGCAACTTGCTTCAGTAGTATTTATATAAGTCTTAAGATGAAAAATCTTTTACTTACAGAAGAGAAATGCAAGAAATACTGACATCAGAGGAAGACCAATCTCTAGAGGCTGCTGTGGAGAAAGGTGAAAGTGTGTATCATTTGACTTCTATTTTATCAATTAGGTGTTTCAAATCATTTAGCAATTTAGTTTTTATGCAGATTTTACAGTTTTGATTTCCTTTTTACATTCAGCATCTAGAAAAATGACTTTATATTACTATCTTTGCTGATTCAGGCACTCATTTCTATGTCATTCGTAATGGATGTTACAGAAGAGAGACGTGTATTAAATCAGCCAGCACAGTTGCACTTTTCAATAAATCTGAAGGACAGGACTGTCTATCTCCTCTAGTAACTTTTCTAAGTGGGTTATTAACTGTATTGAAACTTCCTACTCATCAAAAAACCTGTATTCCCCTCACAAGTTAGAAAACATTGTTAGAACTTAGACGAGCTAATAAGAAAATCGCAAAACTGTCTTATTTTCTGTTCTTCCTCCAAGAAGCTCAGCCTGAAGCAATTAAAGGGGAATGGAAATTATTTCAGGAATGGCTCTCTTAACATGCATTAAGAATTGCTGAATCTGGTAGCAATATACATTATGAATTGCTGAATCCAGTAGCCCAGTGGAGGTGGGGCTGCTGCAGCTCCACATCCCCAGGACCATGCAGTAATGTACTCCCATTTCCCCTTTCATCCTCTTCTTACTCTATTACCCATGCTTGTTCCTCCCCAATCCACTTTGATCCCTCCTTCTCCTTGCCTTTGGTCCTTCTTAGAAATGCCTCATACTATTGTAAGTCTCTCACAATCCCAGACTGCTTTTCCTGGCATCCCCTGATGAATCTCATACCCTGTAGACAGTAATCCCTCTCAGCCAGGGAAAGCCTCTCTGGTTGACTCATCTCAATAGATCTCATACCCAGACAATACCTTCATCATCCTCTTTTAATGACCCTGAGGGGAGCCAAGTCAAAGTTATGTTTGTTCTGATTAGGTTATTGGGGTTACCCCACCTGTCATTGTTCCTCCCCTCCTTTGTGCTTATGGAGATTAGCCTTTAATAACATAACCTAACCACATTAAAAAAATGGAATTATGTGTATTACATGAGGTTTCCCCTCTAATAACAATATTAATAAAACATTTTGGGTAGAGACTTTCTTACTTTGCTTCTTTCTGTATTGACAGAACCGCATATTATTTTTGTTTAGCCACTCTTTATTTCCTGGGAAGATTCTACTTTTATATCAGAATTGTGCTATACTTTGTTTCCAGCAATGAAAGTATAATTGTCCTGGGCACGAGTGAATAATCTGTGAGGAGTGAGATTTTGCACCTCAGACAATTCTGTCAGTTGGGTCGAGGTTTAGAATTAATTCCAGTTAGTTTCAACGTTTTTGAACCTCAGCAGTCAAAAAAGTTGCAGGGTTGTACTTTCCTTTTTGCCTTCTTTAACCACTGCCTACTTTCTTAGAAGAATGTTGCTGCCTGAATTGGATCTATTGTCAAGATGAAGTACCATGCACGAGTATCTGTCTCTACATTAAGAACTAGGTTGAGGTCTTTATAGAGTATTTTCTTCCTCTGCTATGGGATCTCAAGGTTTCTCCATTACAGCCTAAATTATCACCTAAGGCCTGGAGCTGAAATTAAAAATTGAAGCGCATGAATTCCCACCTTTTTTTTTAATTCTCTCAGTAGTGGGGGCCTAGACTGCCATTACTGTCTTCCTTTCAAACTTAACACACTGGTTTCTGTAGAAACTTATTATGGCCAAGTTTAAGTTCTGTGTTGTCAATATGTCTCACACACACTTTCTTTCATTATCCAGTCTGGCGTTTATTTTACCTATATATAACAAGGCCTAAGTCGTAAAGGTAGTGTAAGATAGACTGAATATGATAACATGCTTTTGATTTTTAATTAAGTAATGTTTCACCTACTCTCTGAAAAAAATACTCTAGCTTTGTAGGTTTCTTTAAATTACATATAAACTTTAAAAAAATTCTACATTATAACTTTTTATAGTTTCTAATAAAGCACACAGCTCTTCTCCAAAGTGAATGAGTTCTAAAGTATTAAATATAAAGGGTTCTACACAGATACTCTATTATCTCTGTCTCAAACAACAAAGTTCATCTTAGTTTTGTATATCTAAGTCATTTTGATCTGAGTGCTTCAAAACAACAATTATTAAGGATAGAAGTAATAATGTCATATACACACTTGTGCTCTTAACACGTGATAAGCCCTTGTTCAGAGAAAATTGTTTTCCTGCGCCTACATTTGATTTCAATAATCAAATACTGACTCACCAAAACACTTCAGTCATGCTGCTCTTAGCCTGACATCTGCCATCAGCACATTGACTGCAGCTTTTCTCCCATGTGACATGTCTTTACAAAACTATAAATGAATGATATGTTCACAGTTTGGGGTTTTTTTATATAGCGGTTATGGTATAAAAATGAAAACTCAGAAAAATACTCCAGAGTCCCAATCTCGCTCTTTTAATGTCTTATATATCATATCATATGGGAATGGTTCAAAGCTGCACCGGGGGAGGTTTAGACTGGACATTAGGAAGCATTTCTTTACTGAGAGGGTGGTCAAACACTGGAACAGGCTTCCTAGAGAGGTGGTCGATGCCCCAGGCCTGTCAGTGTTTAAGAGGCATTTGGACAATGCCCTTAACAACATGCTCTTACTTGGTCAGCCCTGAATTCGTCAGGCAGTTGGACTAGATGATCGTTGTAGGTCCCTTCCAACTGAGTCCTATTCTATTCTATTCTATTCCATTCTATATAAATAAATGTGCATTTCAATAATTGCAACTTTTGTAACCTCAGTGGGACATTGAAGTAACTGGGATGCTTCAGGACTGAATGTATTCAAATTTATAATACCGTTTGTGTTTAAAAGGAAAAAATGGTTCCAGTAATGAGCAAGGTACTTACACGTCTTAATGAGAGTGAAAGTAAATGGAGAAGGAGACTTCAGGTAAATTTAACATGTATTTAAATTAATTAGGAAGCTAAGTTCAATGCTGAAAATGTCTGCTGAAGGTACACAAAACAATTTATGTGGAAACTCTTGCTTGTAGTGTCTAGCTGAAAATTATAGCCCCACATCTTTTTTCATGTCTGTTGACACAATTATTCTGAGCTTAAATTATTTTCTTACTGTATTTAAGCATTTTTGCAGCAGCTTTGCATGAGTATGGATTTATTTATACTAGGAGTCAGCTATATGATTTCGTGAGAATGTATTTCAGGCATTGTAGAAGACTTATACAGCTTCAGGTAGATCTGTGGGTTCATTCCAATCTTCCTGAAGTAAAACTTGGCGTATTTCTTTCCTGCCACGTTTCATCAATAAAATGTTCCATACAATTGATCTTATCCACTGAAGCAAACAGTTGTCATGGTTTAAGACTTCATTTTCTGTACTTTATTTGTCAGCCCTGCTTTTCTGCCAGAGATTACCCCCTTTCTATAGCAAACTCCACTGGAGCACACCTATGCCTATGCCTCGGTCACCGTAGCTCAGGGTGGTGTGTTAGCACAACCCCATCTTCACTGATGTCTCTTCTGCTACTCTTGCTATTTTGGCAGAAGGTCTTGCAAGAAATAAATGAGTAGCTGGAGCTGATAATTCCAGCTGTCGGCTCCCGTGCTTGTCCTTCACAGCTGTTAATACCAATATTTGTTACAAACTCTTTCATATTGACCCCAACCCCCCGCCTTTCTCATATTGCAGATGGTGGAGGGTTGAATCAATACCCATCTCTTTAGCTTTTATTTTATGTTCTTGCTTTTTTATTTTTATCATCGTGTTAAACTCAGTAAGATACTTTAAACAACAACAAAAAATAAATATAATAATTATAATAATTAAACCTGTACATGTTAGGACATTTCCTCTTTAGTCTTTGAAGATAAATGTTTTTTGGAATCAACTGTAATTATAACATTTACCAGGTAGTTGACGTGTGCTCAGTCCTACAGCCTCTAAATAGATTTCCTTTGTTTTTCTTGTCTGGC
This sequence comes from Pygoscelis adeliae, assembly GCF_000699105.1. Classification (NCBI taxonomy): domain Eukaryota; kingdom Metazoa; phylum Chordata; class Aves; order Sphenisciformes; family Spheniscidae; genus Pygoscelis; species Pygoscelis adeliae. The sequence goes on along the minus strand of NW_008825052.1, from coordinate 744,566 downwards.
TTGCATCCTGATTTGTTTTTTTTCTACCTCTAACTGGAGGCTTTTCAGTGAGAGAGTTTGAACACGGACAATTTATTAATCTGCAGACAAGGGATAGCAAATTACTTGTACCACGAACTTCAAAGCAAGCTGTAGTGATATTAACTTCACAGTTTGTTCAGTCTTTGAGCAAAGTTGCATGATCTTCAAAGCCATTTTCTGCCCTCCTTCGTAAGCCAGATATGATAATTACATTCTAATACCTGTAATCACAGCATTTTAGGCAGAGAAATTTTAAAATTTGAAACAGAAAGGTTATGAACAACTTTCTCAATTAGATTCCAAATACCTTCAGTTCTTAAATTCTTTTAATCTCTCATTCAGAGAAATAAAGGCTAAGGGATATTGGTTTAGTACAGCTATGCACTCCTTTGCAGAAAAAAAGAACAAAAGCCTATGATTAGAGCTATCAGCCTTTCTGAAAGCTCTTGTCACTTTCTGAACATCTATAAGGAAAAGGACATCTTCTTAATTTACTTTGTTTAATGTCTGTCCATCTGTCTTCCTTGACCCTATCCAGCACCAGTCTTGTAAATGGAATCTCTTAAGTGTTTAGACACACTGTAAAATTTAGACATGCTTAGCTTCTGTGACATAGCTATTTCCATCAAAGTCTCTAGGACTGTCTGTGATTAAGTTATGCATGCATGTGAGAATTTGCATGTTGACAGCCTTAAGAAAGTGTCTTCCATTTTGCATATATTTTTCTGCATGTCATTTTCCTCTTTGTGTATATTATGGACTCTTGATTTATTTATTACAGAGCATAAAAACTCATTTTGCTTGACTGCATTCCTGTATATATCAAAAGAAAATAAAGAACTAGAATAAGTGAAGAATTTTCTCAATTTGACACATGCAAAAGGTTGTGGGTTTTTGTCTGCTAACTATATAAGAAGATGCTTGTTTGCGAGATAAAGTTTCCCAATTCTGCATAAATCAGAAATTCAATGTTTCCACCCTGTTTTTCATTATGTTTGTGGTTTCTCTGCCAAAAAAGAGATGTACATGAAAACATATGCCATAATTTCAGATTTTTAAATACATTCTTGTTTAACATGATTTGAATATTGGGTAATCATAACAAGTTGAGATGTACTAGTGGTGTTTTATTACTCTAACAATGGTCTAAGGACATAAGCAAAACAAGGCTTGTAGGAAAAAGTAATATTCTTTATTGACCAACTGATACAGTCGGAAAAATTACACCAGCCTTCAGGTGCACAAACCCTTCTTCAAGTCAGAAGCACTTCTGCCCAATAGGAGCTGTTCTGGAGAACACCAAGTGCGCTCTTTTGCAAGGTCTTGTTTTTGAGCGTAGTTTGAGCACAGAACACATAGATTATAATGAATGAAAAATTTTCTTACATAAAAGCACTGAATTAAATAAAGTACTTCTACACTTTATTCACAGTCGTGGCATCTGATAGATGGTCTGCCTTTCCCCACAGATCAGGTAGTTGATCTTAAAATATTTTGGTCAATGTGCAACACCTGAGCATTAAAATAACTAACTCATTTTTTGCAGGTGATCAAATATAAGTTTTGCAGTGTGATCCAAAAATATCTTTATATCTCTAGTGCCTCCATCACCCCTCAATGGGTTTGTTAAAGTTACTAATTATTTTATTTGTGCCAACAGAATTTGAGGACAATGATGAGCAGCTTCCACCTGAAACGGAACAAATGCCCCAGAAACAGTTCAGTGACTCTGCAGGTTATAAAGAAGAATCTAAACCTACAGGTTGGCCTTGTAGAACATATAATCTCTCTTACTTGCTAGTATCAAGAATTGTACGCCTTCCTTTTCTGCACGCTTTTGCTATTGGCTGTAAATATCATTCCTTACCTTAACTTTTTTCTTTTAAAGAAGTTTATAGTGGAATAGTCAGGTTCAAGTTATTTAAACACCTACAAATGCAATTAAAGGCATGTTGTTATTTCCTGTTAAATGTAATGCACCAGGTATTTGCACTTTGAAAAACAACACAATCCCACTATTGCCTCTACTGCCTAAATACCAAATTATAAATCTGTATGGGGATCTATGGAAATAACAAATAAAGTGAGCATTGCTGAAATTCCAGGTTGACATAACCTCTCATATTCAGAAATCCATGAGCACTCTCTACAGGATGAAGTGATAAGGGAGGGAAATCAGAGGAAAAAAGCTTTAGAAAGTCACTTTCATGGATTCTGACTCCCCAAAAAAAGAAAAAGTAGAAAGAAGAAAATACCAGGAAAAAATGGGGGGAAAAAACCTGGAAATAATCAAATTGCAGTATTCACAAACACCTGCATGTGATTTCAAAAAACCTGTTCTACAGACCATTTTTAAATTAATATTATATCCACATTAATCAGAAATTACTAGTCCATTCCCTGTGGCAAGGGGTCTTGGGAAAAATGGGAATGGATGAATTTTAACATTGGATGTGAATGATCAAAATATGTCCTGTACTTTCCTTAGTCATCCATTGTCCTGCTAACAGCTTGCTAGATTCCACATGGAGTCATGTTTTCTTCTTTTCGGTATAAGGTAAAATTCTGCAGCACACGGAACTCCATAGAACCATAAGCTAATGAAAAGATATACGAAATCCTATAATAGCCCTCTCTCAAAAAACACTTTGAAGGCAACTCATCTTTAATGGAATCAGTCTGCTTTAGTTTTTAAAATATACATTCTAGCTTTTATCTACTAGAATTTTTAGAATATGTTGAAGTCCAAAAGAGAAATAAAACATTTTATTTTAAATAGCAAGTTGTTAAAAATACACATTTTTATGCATTAGAATTAACTTAATCTGTAAACTGAACTGCTTTTTTTTCCCCAAACACCATAAATCAGTACACACAATGTAAGTTTGTCTACTAAGTACATTTCACTGAAATATGCTGAAAATTACTTGACAGCATATATTTATAAGTAATGAAAAGTCTGTATAAACAAATGACATGGTCTGTTTCAAAAAGACAAATGAAAATATGTTCATAATGAAATACATATCAGTTCCAAGGAACGAAAGTGTCACTGTTATCCTACATTTTGCCCTTCTGTTTATTTTGATAGTTAAACACTAATGAAGAAGACATGCTGGCTTCTGGTGTCTCTGTCTCAGCTTTGGCAGGGTTTGAGAGGGGAGGAAAGAAGGATTTTTTAATCTTTTTTATTGCTGAATATGGACTGAGGGCAGAACAAGTCATATCTAATACTAGCAGAACACTGGAAAACAAGTCTGTCCTTCCCCAGCAACTCACTTGGAGAACATGGGGGCAGAAAGCCTTTGAGGATTGTTTGTCTCTATGGTAACTATGATCAGTAAAAGCAAAGAATATGAGAGATTGCCAAACAGAGCAAAAGAATATGAGAGATTGCCATATAGGCATTCCCTGTGAAAGCTCCAGATTTAGGGCTGGGGAGGATCGTTTCCTATCACTTCTGTGATAAGGAAAAGAAATTAAGAACAGCACTGTTAGATAGACCGCCACCTCCTCTGAAGGAAACTTGTTTGCATTTTTAGATCCAGTTATTTTTAAACCATTACTGTCTTTTCAAGTATTTTTCTTTACTATGTTTCTTATTTCTTTAAAATATCTTCTCACTGTAAATCACCTCTGCAAGCAGAATTATTATAACTTATATCTAATAGCAAAGGTACAGCTGCCTTACTTACTTAAAAGTATTTTCAGTATTTTTGATCCCCGAGACCCAGTTTGAAACAAACCAAATGCCAGGGAGGCAACACTTTTGTTATAGTAAGGTTCAAATACCTGAATCAAAATCAAATAATGTTTGGGTTGTCCAATTTTGGGTTGTCCCTTTTCCTTAGGAATGCAATCCTTTTTTCTTTTGTTACTTCTCCCCTCTTTCCAAGGGAAAGTTTCTCCGGTTCACTTAGGCCTGTGTAATCTATTTAAGAACTCCATAAGTATGCAATGTTTGCTGCTAGATATGTTTCCTTAAGAAAGAAAACTCTCAGATAGAGGTAATCTGATGGAATTATGTGCCTAGAGTAGAGAATCAAAGCTGGAACACATGCTGGTACATCATTTGCTAAATACGGCCTATCAGGAGAGGTGTAACGTGAATTGTGTTTCTGAGATTAAGGTTCATACGGGAAGCACTCTATTGAGTGGATTTGTTACCGTGTTCAATATTCTGTCTCAGATGATGTCAAATACTCATTTAAATCCATTATTAATTATCCCTGTATATTTCCAAAGTTTCATGACCTACTTAGAACGGAGAGGTTTTTGAAGGGCAGGACTATAAAAGACGATCTGTTGAAGGCTAGATCCAGACAGCCCACATTACCATCTTCCATATGTTATTGCTTTGAATAGGGCTGTGGTTCACAAGGCAGCACATGTGATTTCCACAGTGTGAATGTGCCAGGGATAACACGTGCAAAAAGCGGTTAGCGTAACCTAGTTATTAATGTATCCTTTGCTTATTTTCTTAAAATCTGTGTTCCTAATGGCATCATCATTACATAGTGCATTAGTGCTGCCCAAATTTAAGCAGGTTTTACTTGGCTACATCTCTGTCTCATTTGGAATACATCACTGCAGAATACAACATAATTAATTGTGACATTTACACAACATCTTTTAATGTACATAAAAAGGGAGGTATTTTCATGTTCCTATTTAGAATCATGGCAAGAGACAGAAATGTCATTGCACGGGATAACTAATGTAATGATGTATACAGAATGAATGTGTAGTTTAGTAAAACGCAAATGTTTATAAACGTTTTCAAGAAAAAAATAATTTCTAATTCAAGATCAGACTATTTGAAATCTGCCAGGTGTTTTTGCTTAACGATATGCCCTTTTGCACTTTTGGTTTATGTTCGGACTAATAATCATTCAAACAGAGGGAAGGTTAGCCACTGAGGTGTCAGGCTATTAGTTGTGTTGTTCAAAGTTGTAAAAAGAAGAGAGGAAACATTAAGTATTCTTTGTTCTAAAAGATCACAAAAATACTTGCCAAAATGCTTATTTGTTAACCTATCATTTAAAAATGGCTCAACTAAAATAAAGTTTTGCAGTTCATCTTGGGGACAGCATGTCAGGACACTGTGAGGGCCAACTGCTCCCAAAGGAACAGGGAGCTGGGAGCAGAGTGTGGTAATACGGCCATCAGGACAGGGCCCAGCAGCCAGAGCCCGTCCCACCACCCCAGCCAGGAGCAGGGCAGCTCCAGCCGGGGGCATTGGGCACCTCCCTGGCGACAGGGACAAGCTGAGGCCGGGCTGGGATGTCGGCCTGTGGGTGGGCCCAGCTCGGCAGAGCCCATGGCTGTGCAGGCCCATGGGGAGGTAGGGAGGCAGACCCTGCTGCGGCATTGCTGGGGGCAGGGGCTGACGGCCCCGGGGACTGACATGGGGTCCTGGGCCACGGGCAGGTGGAGGGAGCCCCAGGGGCCTGGGCAGGGACAGCCAGGCCCGGGGATGCCCTCGGGTCCCTGAGCCAGCATATGAATTGCCATAGAGGGCCTGATTTATTTCAAATCTCAGTTTATCATATATATATAGTAGAGGTAAATAGGGGTATTGAAAGAATGAAAATACAGCCTCATAAGTGGAAGAATAAAATTCTTAAAAGCACCCAAGTATCTAGAAATTTACTATGTTTCTAGAGGACTACCCATTAAGACCCAGACCCAGGAGATGTAGACATTGCAGTGCCCAAAACTGCCATACTAACTTCTAAGAGCCTGGCTTCATATATGGAATTAAGGGTTGTAGAAATAAGCACAACAAGTAGCAAACTAGCAAGGGGCCAACCTTAGTAAGCCACAAAGGAATGTCAAAAGGAGGCATGTATTTGAAACCCCACATCTTTTTAAATTTGGCCAATGACAAAAGAATGGGAGTCCCTAACTCTAGCTCTTTGGCAATTAACTCACTGGAGGCAGGGGACTGGCTTGCTTTCTTCTAGAAGACAGTAGTAGCATGGACCTTTGATATAATAGCTTCATAGGTAGCTTAGCCATCCAAGTCAGAAAAATTTGTTAGATGTGTTCCTTGTCCTGCAGGTGCTCACATATCCCAGCTGCTATTGACACTTGCAGGTAATGCTTTAGTTGGTAGCATGTTAGACAAAAGTTAGGCAGCATCTCTACTCTGACCATTATGTTTAGTCCCGTTCCCTGCTGAATCTTACTGGTACTTAATCACTGAAAAGAGGAAAAACACCTAGTAGTATGCATTGTATTTCTATTCACATAAAGAGAACATACTCCACTTGAAAAAGATACCTAACATGCAACCTGAACACTCCACAACAGCTTCAGTAACTGAACCTGAACCTGGTCAGAACATGAAGCTGCTTCTTTGCAGTGTATGCTAGTTTTCCTACTCTTTATTTCTTCCTATACTGGCATGTTCCATATGAGGCATGACCATATGGATAGCCTGTCAAAAACTGATCATCATTAAATCATAATTTTTAAATTACTGTATATTCCATATATTTCTTTGCAGAAAGAGTCATTATATTTATTTGTGTGCTGATTTAAATAACCGTATGCTAATTTAGTTAAGTAATTTGACCTTGTTTATTTTCCTGGAGAAGCATCAGTATATACTATATCAACATAATGAATTTGGCATTTTCAAGGTGTCTTTGTAAACTACTCGTATAATAATTCATAATTTCATTTAAAAAATTCATTAAAAATAATTGCATTTAAAAAATATACCACCATATTTGAGGGAAATAAAAATAATCCTAAAGCATAATGATAATTTTTAAATGCAAACCATTTTAGAGGAGCATTGCCTTCTGTATGCTATTTGATTTTCAGAAATCATACTACCTGAGTTTGCAGAGGATGATTTTCCAGATATACCAGAAATGGAAATAATTAAAAGGAAGATTGACCTTTTCATGCATGACTGGCAAACAGTGGAGTCAGAAATCAAGCAGTCATCTCTAGTTCAGGTTGTTGTTTTAGAGATTGCTGAGCAAACTCCAGAAAGTCTGCTTAATCAAACTACGCTGGTTATGGAAAGTAAGTAGTACTGTTTATGTGATTTACACTTAACCTACCAAGAGGGATTTTGGAGAGCTTGTACGATGAATATATTGGGGAGGTAGGTTATACTCAGTTCTGTATTGCTCACATGAAGTGGGAACATGACGTGCTGTGTTCTGTGGGTGAGCTGAAAAGCACACTAGCAGCCTTTAAGACATAGGAAGAGTGGTGAATATATATATTTGAAAAATACATATATGGCTACACAAATATGTACATAATAGCTCCCTAAACATCCTGACAGCGCAGTTCCCCAGTTACTTGCTCTATCTGTTCATGTCAGGATACTGGTTTGAGAAATGGACAGATAACAAAAGTTCACTAATATACAATATTCATTGAAGTCAATGAGACTTTCAGGGTGTGTAATAACTTAATCTACCCACCTGCACAGATTGTGTTTCAAGACTGGATTTTTAGAGCCTTGATTTTTTTTTTGCAAATTACCTTTCTCACTTGTGTGCTCAAATCTCTAACAGTTTTGAGTAGTGGATAAATAATATTAATACTACATTTTTCCTATCGTTACTACAATGCAAGTGTTTTATTAACAAAAACATCTGTTGTGTTAGCTTTATAATCAAATAAAATTTGACTGATGATTTTCCCCAATGAACAATAGGAAAAAACCTGTTGCAGTGATGGATGGCACTATCTGTTTGTATAATACTTTTGTACTACATGTTCCCCTTGAAAATACCAATTTACTTCAACCAAAAAACAACCAGTAGAATTTCCATTTTTGGAGGAAGCAATATATTAATTCTGTGGAGAACATTTTGCTCTATGAGTAGAAGAAATGCAATATACAGTTGGCATGATTTGCTTTCACATATGTGCTTACTTTTGTGGACAAAGAGAATATATTCTGGCATAGCCAAATGAAAAATATTGAAACAGAAAAAAAAAATTAACCTTTTCAGAACCTTTTAAATATCATGGTTGGGAATTATCTGCTGAAGACTTAGATGAGGAAGCAGAAGATCTGGCTGCTGAAGGGGAAGATGAAGAAGAAGAAGATGAAGAAGAGGAAAATGAAGATGAAGAAGTAAGCATGCTGGCTTTGTCTATGCTTTTATTTTAACTCATTTATTTTCAGTTTGAACATAACCCCAGAAAAGTCAGATTTTGCACCTGATTTTGTATGATCCAGTTTCAGCCTTCTTACAGAATAAATATCAGCATATGCTTCAAGAACACTTTCATTGTATTCCTATGTTCTGGCTGATAGTAGTTTTACTCCAATGAGAAGCATAAATAGAGGGAATATCTAATAGAGAGAATGAATGTACCTAGTTTTGCCAGATGGCAAAGAGGGGTTTTATTAAAGAAACAAATGTGAACTTTGATTTCTGTCAACTAACAATGATTCTGTGAGCCATCATGTAAACATCAGAAGATGCAGAGTCCTAATGTGCAATCCTCTGTTTCATCTCAGGTATTGATAAAATTTTCAAACACCTACTTTAATGAAATTAAAGGTCTAGCTTCACCTTTCTTTTATTTTCATCCTATATTGGAAGATGCCCATCTCCAAATTTAACAGTACAAGATATCCATATACTGTCCTGGAGCAGTATTAAATAGATTTTTTAGAAATTAATTTTATTGGATAAGTAATCTGACTTCATAATACCAGTTCTTATTGTCTTTTCTGAAGAGGTCTACTTCTGCACATTTAGAAGCAACAGTAAGTGAATTTCAAGAACGCAGCAGGAAAAGGTTTTATCATAGATACTTCTAGCTTAATTTTGGTCTTCAACTGCTAACTATGACATTATTTCAAATTTAAAATGGTCATTCTTTTCTCAATAATTGTCTCACTAGACTGGACAGTTTGTTTTCTGACTCTGAATCTAAAAAGTGTGTATTTTCATAGACTTATATTCAACTTACAAACTATCTTGAGAATCCCATTCTCATTCAATCCTCAGTTGATGTATTTGACATTACTTAATCAGATCTACTTGATCTACTTAATCTAAGTGAACTACTGAATTCAAATAGTTTTTGAAAATTTTCGTATTATTTTCAGGATGAAGAAAAAACTAAGGAAAAGAAAAGGCACATGGGAGACACAAAACACTTTTGTCCAGTCAGTCTGAAAGAGAACTTTGTCCTCTACCCAGGACTCTATGAACATGCAGCTAAATATCAAGAAAAGATTTATTACTTTTCAACTTCTGAGTACAGAGATAAATTTTTGAAGAACCCTGAGGAGTATGTGGCTCACAATGAACCAATACAGGTGAGAATCTTTGAAATTGTTTAAAGCAGATAACAACAGATTAAAATCACTTTTTTCCATTCCCATTTATAACTGTTTATTATTGCTGATTTTTTTCTAGGTAAAAATAAATATATTAGGCAACTCTTTGAAACAAATAAAACACATTGCTTCCCTAGTGACTTTTTAGTGTACATTTAATTAATTACATCATTAATTAACACATTGAATTAATGATGCTAATAAAGCAGAAAAGAGAGGAAGATTATAAGGGCTTACAATAATCATAAGATGTGATTAACAAATCACAAATATTGGGTTTTTTTTTTACTATCTTTAAGTCTTTTTTTATAAGTGGAAGAAGGGTGAAAGAAGGGAAGATTTACCAGAATTGTCTAATGAGGTTTCATTTTTACCTACTGGCATCAACTGTCATCGTGTATTTGTTCAGTATTTCCAGAGACCAGGTAGTCTGTTCGGAACAGCAGTAGAAGGCCTGGAAAAATTAAAATGCAAAACGATGTGACTGTTTTTGATGCAGTTTTTATAATGGTATTTTGGAAGTGAAAAACAATAGGGGGTGCACTGTAGACTCCAAATTGTTATAAAATATTACAATTCTTTCCTATAGGCTCCTCCTTTACGGGTGTGCTTACTTGGGACGCATGGAGCAGGTAAAACTACTTGTGCACGGCAGATAGCAGACAAATTAGGCATTTTCCATATTCAGTTTGAAGAATATCTACAGGAATTGATCTTACCCAAAACTAAAGAGAAAGTTGGGCCCGATTTTGATGAAGAACCTGAAGAAGATGACAATAAAATGACAATTCTATCACAGGAACTGGACAACTTCTCTCAGACCATGACTAAAACTGAGACTGAAAAAAGCAAACAGGTAATAATCTCATCTTTTTTATGTCCATACACCAAATAACCATTTTCAGACCAGAATAGCCATTTCCTATAAAATTTTAGCTTGATAAAAATCACTTAAGTTCAAATATTTAGTTGATGAAATGTGAAAACAATAGTTCTTGACAGTGTTTTCTTATGAATGCCACAAACATTCTTCAAAACATTTCCAAGAATTATATATAGTTTTTTTTGTAAACAGTAGAGATAGACGCTAAATGGGGCAAAAGAAGACAAACTGAGGAAAAAAAAAAAAGAAGGTCAGAATAATAATGGGAAGGTATGGTTTCCTTCAAGTATTTATAATATGCAGGTTCAGTCTGGTGCATGTGCTCCAATTGCACAGGAGTTTAGAAATGTTCACTAGCAGTGCTCTGCACTCTCTTGGGGCAAAAGAATAGAATGCCTTTACCAGCCCTTCAGTGTGATCATACCTTGTCAAAAAATCAGAAATATTTCAGTGTTCGTAACAGGGTAAACTAGTATTTATTTAATACAGTAGGTTTTGTAATCTGGATTGTAGTGTTGCCTTTGCCTATTGGCAGCAGAGTTTCAAACCAGAAAAACCTCTTAGGTAGCATAAAATATGCCTTGTAGTTAGAAAACTGTTTAAAATAGCTGGATATTCATGATACCGGTAAAATAATTAATGAATGATAGTTTTCAGAAAATCAGGTCTTTTTCTTAATCAGATTGAATATTGGTTGAAAATTGTTATAAATGTACATTCTAAAACCCATCTCTTATGGGGTGCAATGTCCCTGAACAATAAACATTTACATAAATGTTTATCAGGAGAGAGTGATTTCTTTTATTAGACAGTGATATATTGGGAAAAACAGACAAGGTTTCAATGCAAACGAATTCTTCTTTAGACAGCAATGGAGATGATAAAAGCCTTTATTGTGTGGAGAAGTCTCAACACACAGATGTGCAGTGTATAAATCTTTCAAAAAACGCACAGTATGAAGACATTGAAAATCTACCTCCTAGGCAATACAAATAAGGGTTTATCCAACTCTCAAAGCTTCAGGAAGAAATAAGTTTCTGCATCACATTCTAAGAGCCTTTTTTTTTGTGCCCCTGATACCTGCTATGCAAGTTACTAGTCATCAAAGACCTTCAAAGACTTCCTACTACAGGATCTAAGGAAGCATCCAGGAGGGGAGGCAGGCTACAGAGGAGGCATACAGAAGCAACATCCAGGCACAGTATTAGGAAGATGAGCACTCAATGGAAGTTGAAACTTGTGAGGGATCTGAAGGACAGCAAGAAGAATTTCTACAGGAACAACAGTAGCAGCAGGAAGACCTGGAAAATATGAGTCTTCATCTTTTGATGAAAGACACTGAAAAGGCTGAGATGCTCAATGCCTCCTTTACCTTGGTCTTTACAAATACAGTCTAGTCTGTGGCCTTCTAGGTCTCTGTGCCTAATAGGAAAGCATGGGTAAAGAGTGGTACTACTCACAGCAGAATAGGATCAAATTTGGGATCATTTATGTGATCTGGACATATACAAGTCAATGGGTTGCATTCACAGGTGCTGAGGAAACTGCCAAAGGTGCATTCAAGGCCACTCTCTATTGTCTTGAAAAGCGGGGGAGGTCCCTGATAACTGGAAGGTAGTGTTCCTGATGAAATAATACAAGAGCAGGTAATACTGGAAGCAAATGCTTCAACACAGATGGAGTACAGATCAAAATCATGGATGTCAGAACAAAAATCCAGGTTTTCATTAGTTAAATCTAAGTGGAGGTTCTTTTGGCAAGTCAGTTTACAACTTGGCCATCACAGCCAAAAACATGGCAAGTGTTCCTGGCACTGATGGTTATGGCTGGCTCTCTCAGCTTTATTTTTTTGGCATCAGTACATGTTTTACGCTAAGGCACTCCTCATAGTATTTTTTCCTCATAGTCTTTTTATCTGCTGGTAAACAATCGTCTTCTACATTAGTATTTTTTTCTCGCACTTCTTGTAAAGCACTTTATCTGATGGCATGACCAAAGCACAGCTGATGCAATTGCAGTTCAGTTTAGAAACCCATTCATTGGTCCATGCACAAAACTGTAGAGGATAATTTCCAAGGCTGTGGACTCCCTAAGCATTTCTCTGAGTATGACTACCACCAGACTGTCCGACTATCCTGCTTTTCACTGACCCACTACCTCCTCAAAATAATGTTATTTAATTTCATTTGCATCATTCTCTTTTACTTTGGCACAAGACACTATAAGCGTTATCTATCAAAGCTTAAGGTAAAGGTCAGCTGTAATAGTCAAAGCAAAAATACTAAAGGCAAACAAAGCACACCATGCAGTCTGGGAAGTTTAGCAAAAAGATATCATCCTGGTTGTTTTAGTATGTGTCAACCAAAGCCTTCACGGCATTGACAGGTCTGGGGAGCAACCTCGTCCTTCGAACCACTGCTATGTGGGGTGTTCTCTTTTCTGTACCCGGAATATACATCTCGTGTTTCTTTTCTTTTATTAGACACAAATGCCATTTCAACAGTTCATCTGCAGTGGTGATGTCAGCGATACATTTTTATATGGGTTTTACTGTTTTCTCCCACTTCACGCATTTCTTTCAAGATGCCTCTGTGTTACAGATCTGGCTACCGCTTTGCCTTCTTAGGTATCCGTTATGCCATACTAACATCTTTTAATATATACGCTGTGTCAGGCACCAGAGAAAATATTACTCACACACACACTACATTAGACCTGTGGCTTCCAGCATATTCTCAAGTTCTTTTGGCTACATTACCAAAATAGATGTCAGGCATAAGAATTCTTATTCAGACATGTCCTTGCAGCAAGCAGCTCCCTACCATCATTTTGAGGGTTCCTCAATCACTTTGGAACCTTTTGTTAAAAATGGTTACTCCTTTATTTTCTGACAGGTTATGCTAACAAATTCTTTAGCAATTTGGGTTAATATGACTACTACATGAGGAAAGGACAGCAGAACTTTGTAATGAATTCACAAAAGAATCTCAGGGGACAACTTAAATCCATTTGCTGAGAGGGACAGGAGAATACCTAGCTGCATATTAAGTTTTCTCCCCAAGTGACTTTGGATGCAACTTAGGTGCATGTTTGCTGGCCACTGACACTTAAAAAACACACTCTTTTGGTAGTGTATATCTAGTCTTCTTAAACAAATATAGATGACTTTTTACAAATGAGACCTTTATAAGGTATGGCAGAAAAAGTATTGAACTCTTTAAAGGATACCAGATACTTTTCTCTTATGAACTTTGCCATTCTGTTCACAGGGGGGAAAAAAAAATCAACTAACTAGAAAATAATATTCTCTTCTGTGAATAGTACCATGAAAAATTAACTTCTAATGTTGTCTTTTAGCCGGTATACTTGTAAAAACATGCATTTTGATATTGTGACTGATGTAAACTAATCCAGAATCACCAATCGTTACCCTCTTTTCATTCTTTTTTACTGTGGTTTTTGTCAGGAAGCCATTTTATGAGAAGTGGATCCTCAGCCGTATCAGTCTCACAGTGTTACATATTCTGAAAAAACAGTTTTTCACAAGAACTTACAGCTAGATTTGGTATTTGAATGCGCTGCATTTGACTAGTCATTAATACTACTACAGCTCTGTAGAACAATGCTATCTTTCTGATTTCTCGTCATGTGCCTATACCCAGTAACTTTACATATCTTTCTTTGACATCTTTCTTTGGATTCCATCAAAAGATAAAAGTTGCTTTTAAAAAGTAAAAAAAACATTCTGAGGTAGAGCAGATATTCTTCCAGCATAAGAACATGTATAACTAAGTGGAAAACTTCTTGTAGGCAATTAGGAGAAACTGTGATCATTTGAGTTTCTATTCCTCTGAATTGAGCATATGTATAATTAAATACTTAACAATTGTGCTTGGGTTTAGGTTTCATTAAAACTCATACAGCAGGATTGCCCCAACTCTAGGGAACTACCCAACCCCAAGCACGCGGAAAACATCCCAAAACATCCCCACTATAGTACAGTGAAATGTGGCAAATGAGTTTACTTTGTTTCTGCTGGTTTAAATCAAATGAAGACAGTACCTTACTTAGTCAAAAATAAATAAATGTGTCAGGTAAATCTATCTTTCTTTCTGGTTGGGTTCTTTTTTCATTTTTTGTGGATTTTCTTTATATAAAGGAAGTGGAGTTAACTGATGAGGAAGAAGCAATCAAAGCAAATCTAATGGATAATGAGGCACTGCCTCCAGAAGTCCTTGATAACATTGTTCTTGACTGGTGGAGGAAAGAGCCATTCCGGTAACTGTAATTAGATTCTCTTTCTTTAATTAATCTTAGGAAGTATTATCATCCATTGTGTTCACAATTACAAATAACTATTGCAGAGATTATTTCAATGCTCTTGTACTTCTTATGAATCATGACCTACCTCTCAGTCTTGGTTTTGTTGCTCTATTTTGATTGATATTTTGACAGTAATATAATGTCTCATGCGCTCTACACAGGACTGGACAAAAGTCCTGTGTAGAGCACTTGAATTGGATTAAATCTCCTGAATAGCCAGGTAGTTTTCGTGGGCTTACAGGATAGATGTGTAAATAAGCCTTTAATGTTTTCATGTAATTAATAAACATGGAGAGCTGGAATCCAGCTGTAACTATTGGTTTCCATATATTGTAAATATTGTGTGGCAAGCAAAGACAAAGTATCAATGGTTTCCAAAATAACACAGAATCAGGTTATCTTGTGCATTCATCACAATCTGTACTCTAGTGATGTATCCACAACAGATTTCCTTTCATATCAGAAAGTACATCCACAACACTGTGATAAATGTGGATTATTGTTGCATAAATAAATAAGATCATCGACTCCTAGAAAGCAGACTGGCTTTTTAGGATGTAATTTCAGCAGGGAAAATCCCTTTTTCCATGTCCAATCTCTTCCATCCATTTCCGTCCAGATCATAGCTGCTGGCAGCTTCACCATTAGGTTTCAATTCCTAACAGTATGAGAAATGCCTTAAAAAGAATAAACAAGATCCTCAAATAAACTTTTGTCCTGTCAGCCCACAGATAGAGGACGGCGTTCTCTTAATGGTGTAAAAATAGGGAGATTGGTTTTAGGAAAAAAGAATGCACCAAGACGAAAAATTACCCAGCATTACACATAATGTTGTGATATCATATTACATAAATTCAGTTTCATCAGGGACTGTATAGCAGAAGAGAACCTTCATCACAATATATATCATGATCGATACCCTGCCCCCAACTTTTTCCCACAGCATCTAGGACCACCTGGTCTTCCATCCACTCCCACTCCTTGTAGCTTCTTTGGTTTTCTGCAGTTTTACAATGTATTCTATTAAGTTCTAAAGTAATAAAGAGAAACATTAACTTCTTATTAATGCAACATTCAGCTTTACAGAACTACTCCTCTAATTTGAGATTGTAAGAACTCCCAACAAGCCATAGAGCTTTCCAGACATATCTGTCCTGTTTTTAGTATCTGCAGGAAGGGAGATGTAGGTCATGCTGAGTGGCAAAATTCTCATACTATACTAGAGAAGTAATTGTCAGGCATTTTTGAAAAATAGATTTTCAGGCGACAAGCTTTCTGTGGCAGATGTTACCAAAATAATGTGTGGGGGACCTTCTGTTTTTCTGAGAGCAGTGCCTAAGAAGTACTGGTTTTAGAGTCACACAAGCAATACTAAGGAGACAATTTATTTTGGCTTTTTAAAGTTCTTTTTAAATAATTAATCTCTGCACATTAAAACCTCAGAATAAATACATTTGTTAGTACACCAATTAAAATACATAGTGAAGTATCAGTTTTACATTGTCAAAAGATAATACCTGGAAGTATTTTTTTAAGTTTACTCTTAACATATACATTTAATAAGGGAGTTTAATTTTTTTTTTCCAAATTAATTGCATTTTCACTGTGTTCCACTCTAAACTACATTACATAATGATAAATATCTTATTTTCCAATTAGGTCCACGGGATTTATTCTGGATGGTTTCCCTCGTACTTTAGATGAAGCCCAGTATTTGTCAGAACGAGGACTCTGTCCTGATGTTGCAGTTTATATTCAAGTAGAAGAAAGTGATGTTCTTGACCGTCTTTTTCCTCCACGTCTGAAAAAATGGAAAGAAAGACAGTATAGAAAAATGGAAAATAAAAAGAAACTGAAAGACCTGAAAGCAAAAATAAGGGTAAGTTTTCAGTCCTGTCTCCTTGTTTGTAATTTCAGCAGCATAGATCTGAACACAGATTCTAAAACTCCCAAAGCAGTGAAGAGCACACAGAGAAACAGATACGGGAGCCAGGAAACACATCCGCACACATTCACAGCATTCCTAGATCTACCATAGGAACCAAAAACAATTTAGGGCTCCTTTCCTCCTCTGTGCAATTAATTCATTGGGATAGGAGTTTAGATATCTTGCAGCCCAAGAAAAGTAGCTGTGCTGCCAGGCAACTGGCAGTCCGACAGAATGCCAGACATCTGGAAAGTCCTGGACAAAAGGCAACTAGATGGAGAGAGTAAATATGGCCATAAAAAATCAAATACACAGCTCACGCACAGTACTGTTGTTGCATCCCGGATTCCCTGAGCACGTGCTGTTGAGTTGATCTGCATCTCCCATAGGCTGACTTCACAGGTACTGTATGGTATATGTGTCTGTGTTTCCAACTATGATACTCTGCACAGAAATTTAATAGCACTAAGCCACGTTCTCAGTGCTGTTGCAGCTGCACAGTCTCCTATTTGAACAAAGCTGTGCCTACTACTGAACAGGTTACAAGTTACTTGAATTAACCTGAAACCTCTTTGCGGACATTTACAATCAGCACATGCAACATATTCAAGGTTCTTAACTTTCTATAAAAGTGAGATAAAGTACTTCACAGGTACTATCAGAAAAGGTCTGAGCATAAGTTACTACAGAGCAGCTGACACACAGGAAGTTAGTACAACGGAATTTGGGACAAGGTTCATACAATACCAGGAAGTTTTCTAAACTGCTTGTGCCAGAGGTTGGCTCTGAGAATGCATATAATCTAGGAGAGTTAAAATATTTTTTCGATTTAGTCTTTCCTGAGGCAGGTTGGAAATCTTGCTGGAAAAGGTGCATTCTAGTGACCAGTCTACATTGCTGTACTAAGCTCACCCTGTAAGCAGTTACTCTGATAATTCAAGTGGCAAATACCTGTGCTACAGATCCTAGGGTCCAAACTTCTCATGAGCAGAGTAGGCATCGATATGGCTCCTGATGACAAAGGAAAATAACAGGTTCCTATTGAAAACACATACACAAAACAGTGATACAAACTGATAAAGGCATTAAGAAGTAAGGAAAGATCAGAATCAGGATTTCCTGAGTAACAGTAATTTGATGTTTTTGCTTATGTGTATTGCAATATAGTTTTTAGTTACACATTGAGTATTTTTCCATAGCATCCAGTTGGTGAGCAAGTCGGATGGTGCTGTGAGAATGCAGCGTTGCTGAGTGTACTGTTAACCCTTCTTTTGTTGTTAAAGCTGGAGGACATACAGAGAGTCTGGGAAACCAGTTGAATGCTACCCTAGAGTTTCCTTCTCCACTGAAAGAAGCTGGCAACAGGACACTGAAAGCAATGAGCACACCTGCAGTGCAGTGTCATTCAGGAACACTGGAATTTAGTCACAAGAGTAGAGAAAATTAGTCTGTGCAGAGCTTCTTGCTGCTCTGCTTAGAATGCTCTGGTATCCAGGCCACTCCGCTTGGAGTTAACATGGATTTCTCAAGTTGCACTATTGCCTGCGTGTTGACATACTCAGTTTCTCTGATCTTAGTTCAGGTGACAGCATTACAGTGTGGAAGAACAGCAATTACAGGTCGAATCCCCATCAATCCCACTGGCCTTAAGTAGAATGCGTCTGCATCCTACTTCTGAGTTATGATTTAGCCATCAGGTATTTGACATGTATCTACTGAGTATGTATGGGGGATTACGTTTCAAATGCTCATAACTTGGTGAAAATTGGGCAGCTCTAAACAGGCATAGGGAACAGCACACATTTAATACTATGCTCAGTCACCCCCTTGCCAAATGGCAGAAACCACCTGTAAGTTTAGAAATTCTGTAGTTTACCAATAAAAATACTGTATTTTCAGTGTGATCGGAATCAGTGTCTTTTTTTCCCCCCTAATCTCAATCTCAGCAGTTGCCAAATTAATTTTACTAAAATTTACTTACTTGTTCACCTAGTAGAGAGGTATGTCTGGTCTCCAAAATTTCAAGCTGCACAGATAGTATTTTTTAACATTAGAAGCAACTGGAAACAGAGTTTTAAGGTGGAAAGAACAACATTAATTCTAGGTCACATTACCAATTTTCAGAGGAGAGCTTTTATTAGCAAATATCATTGTCATCCTATCTTTTTTTCACTAACAGGATGAGAGGATTGCTAGAAGAAGGGAAGAACTTTTAGCAGAACAAAAACAAAAGAAGCAGGAGGTAAGAAAACAAGCTAATAAGAATGATTTTAAACATTGCATGCATATCTTAGAAATTCCTAGAGCTTTTAGTCACAGAGTTTTCAAGGCAATGTAGAATAGTAAATATGTGATAGACGGTCAGAAACTTCTACTTTCAAAAATAATTTGACATGATGTTTAAATTGTTTTAGAAACTATTGACTCATGAACACTAAAAACAATTTAAAAAGAATTCTCAATATGTGCTCCGATTCAGCAAAATACTTACGAATGTGTTTAATGTATCTAATTTGTAAGCACAAGAATAGCCCCATTAATGGCAACTAGGCATGTATTTTAAGTACCCTGTCAAATCCATGGTTAAACCAGAATAGGATTGTACCACGATTTCTGCCCAAACTCAAATACAAAGCATATTTATAAATGCGTTAATGTACTACTTGACTGCTCATGAAATTCTGTCAACTACACTTTCAGCTAGCGCACTTGTTTATAACAAAGTCCTGCCAAACTACAATACCATATATGAAAAAGATACTCCTCTTATCAAAACTGCAGCATAGCACTTCAGATTTTTAAGCGCTCTTGGAACTGCTACAATGCTTCGCTGTATGCACTATGCAATACCTCTGTATTTTCTTCTGAAATATGATTCTAGAATTTACTAGATTTTTGCATACGATAAAGAATACCCCAAAATGAGGTTTTGTTGAATTAATGATTTTTCTAATTAAAAAAGAGACAAGAATACCATATGTTCCTTCAAAACATCTGTATCGTAGACATAAAACAAAAAAATATTTTACCTTTATAGGCTTTAGCAAACAAGGAGCATTATGAAGCCACTGAGGAGGAAGATGAGAATGAAGATGTTGAAGCTATACTTGAAGAAGAGTTTTTAGAAGAAGAAGAAGAAGAGGCTGAAGAAGAACAGGAGATTGATGCTGTTGACCGCATACAAAATGAAATTGCAGAAAAGTTTGATTCAGAAATAGATGGTTTACAAGGTGTACAGGTACCTATTCCATTGCTTATTTTGTTAAATTATATGATCACATGATGCAAGAAGAGTTTTCAGTTTTATTTGTCAAATTTAAAAGTTATAGCGCTCAAACAATAGTGCTGCTGTACTCATGATCTGAATATGTGAGCCAGATGAAGGCTGTAGTGAGAAGGTATATACTTTAAAAAGTATATAATTTATGAGACTAATATTGTGGGGAAAAAACCAAAGGAAACTTTTGGGTAGACCTACCCAGTCTTGGTGTCCTTATTTCCCTTTTGATAGGTCAGTTGACACAAACCAAACTAAAGAGTCATAAATATATGAACAGTATTTCAAAATCATTTTTAAGGCAAAATTCTTATTAGACAACTCTGATTTTTTTATACAGTTCTTAGTAATGTAATTTTCTTGAAATCAGTGCAATTACCTATGGTGAGGTAACCTCACCTAACTTTAGATACTTGCAACGTTAATGCCCACATCTAAAGCAGTAAGTAGATTGGTGCCATTTCTTTACTATATACTAAGTATCTTACTTCAGGAGGAAACTAATCATGATTTAGAAGAAACTCTATCCACTGACCAGAGAGAAAGTTTACAGAAGTAGATAGCCAAGACATAGATGTAAGATTTGCAAAATGAATCCAACCTTTACCAACACCATTAAGTGTGACTGATTCAAGGTTCACTTTATTTTAATAGTTAATGGATTAAATGTCAGATGAATCAAGAATAAACTCCTAACATTCTCTGCACTACAAGGAAGCATAAGCTGTGTGGAGGAGATAAATGTTTTGTGCTCAAAGATTCACCTTTCCATTAATTTTGGAAGAAGGTGAATTGAAAGTATATTCAACTTTCAAAAGTTACCATAAAATGCCATATTTTTATTGAACTATTCAATTCATAGAATCATGTATCCCAATGATAATCACAAAAATAATTTTAGGGGCTCTGAATGAAGCTTGTGGCTAATTTCACTTTTCTGAGTATAAGCTGAATTTTCAAAATAGAATTGGAAAGAATTTAGGATAAGGCCCATGAGGGACAATAAACAAGAAATCCCGGTAACAGCCTTAGCTCTTTACGTGAACAATACAATCTTTTAAGTTAAAGCTAGTGGAATACTATAGTTCTTGCAGCATTTTCCTCTCTGTCATTTGGGAGCATATCGTTTGTTGCATTAGTAACCTGATGAAAAATTTGATCAGAAGAGGAACAGGCAATTGAGAGAGTCAGCAACTTTTGTTTCTCTCAAGAAGTACATAAATCGCAGCGACAAAAGAGGTGACTGGTGTTTTAGAATTCGTTATTATATTGAGTTCTGCTTATGACAGTAAGTGGAAAGATCCAAGACTGTGGATCTACATAGATATATGTAAGCTGAGGAATTACACAGTAGTATCATATAATAGAATTCCATATTGGGACTAGATACTACTAAAATCCCCTTGCTCAATATTTTTCCCATTTTTTTTTTAATTCCAAGAATATTTACACCTTTATACATAACTTCAAATAACTTACTATTTCTGATTAATTATTCAAGTCTCTTCTTTACTGTTCTCTAATTCTTTAATTGTTGGTCCTCTTTGACATTGTGGAATCTTGGTCTTTTATTGAAAACTAAATGATGACATTAAAACACATGAGCACTTGTAAAAGTATTAGGTTGCTAGAAAAAACTCTTGTAGAAAATGGATTGGGTTTATATTTTAGTTGAATAAGCTGGTGAATAATAAGTCACCAGAGAGCCGCAATATTTTTGGAGAGTAATTAAATAAGCCATCCTAAATT
>NW_008825052.1:708405-723035 GCF_000699105.1 Pygoscelis adeliae | reverse complement strand
AATGATATTTGATTATTTTTTAAATAAAAGATACTTCTCAAGCTTTAGCTTCATCATAGTAGATTCCTCAAAGTTAACTGTCAGATTGTCCTCTTTTTTTTTTTTTATAGTATGATACTTAAGGTAAGCTGGGTAATTTAAACTTCAATGGGCAGGAAGACCAATTCTCGTCTCAAATCAAATTTTGCTGATTTACAGTGACTGAGAACATGCTCAAGAAATCCTTGATAGTTCACAGAAAATCTTGCTGTCAGTCATTATTAAAAATCTGATCGTGTTTATGATTCTAATATTTCATTACATTTTCATTAACCAGGAAGAACTTGAAAAATTGTTAATACCACAAATCGAGATCAATGGAGGACGGAAGCCTCACATCGTACGCTACCAAATATATAGCAAGCTGAATTCTCTAATGGAAAACCGTGGAAGCATTTTTGAGAAATGTTATCCAATAAGTTTGCCACTTGCACAAAAGATGCTAGTTTTCTCATATAAATTTCCAAGTTCTTTTGGTCAGTGGGATCCAATCAAGGTAATGTTCTTAAATAACTGACGAATATTTTCACAAAGTAATACTTTAAAAAATATATTTCACATTAAAAAAAATATTATCAGGCAGTAGCAACTAATACCAGAAATATTTAATGAAAACTACATTACTGAATCAAGACTACACCACTGAGTATACACAAAATACAGCAAGCATTGATAATAAAAGGTGCTAAGTCTTTTCAGTGTTGCAGCTAAATTAAGGCCGAGAGGCATTTAGTAAAATCTGTTACATTAGCATTGGCAACACAATTAAAGGTGGCACTGAATCAGAAAGAAATGCCTAATTCTTGATGATATACAAAACACAGGGCAACAAAGAAGGTCTTAAAACCTTCCAGAAGCAGCAAAAACAAACTAAAAGGATTTGGGGTTTGAGTTTGTAAGAAGCCACACGGGTGGCCACCAACCCCAGCAGTGGCAAAAAAGTAAACCAACAAATGTTAAATGTAATTCATCAGCAATAATTCTTTGTTGTCAAAATTTACAAATTTTGAAGAGCAACAAATCTAATTCCATAGTATTTTACTAGAGATCTGGAAAGTCGAGGTCAGAAAGTACATGTCTATCCCCAAAAGTGGGCTGATACAGTAGCAAGTGAAATGTTAGCGGGTAAAATTTTGGTTTTAATGCTAGAAATAAAAGCAGATTGGATTGTGAGCAAATCAGAAATAAAAAGGTGGGTTGATTAAAAAAAATTCCAGTGAACAAGATACACAAAACAGGAAGATCCTGAAGGAAACATTCTTTGGCCTTCATTTTACTATGCTAATGAATCGAGTAACTTTTATTCCCTTTTGTGTAGTCATCATGTTGGGTCTTCACCTGTTCCAGATCGTGTTTATCTTTCTTTGACCTTGGCAATGAGAATTGTATACAGATCAGCTCTTATTACAGCTTTATATAATCAAAATTCTTACTTAAGATGTTTTAGGATCAGAATTGCCTCTTCCATGGCTGCGTCAAATTGGCATCTAATAATCTAGGGACATATTAATACAAGTAGATATTTCTTCTCTTCTGTCATTTCCAATTACTGAACCCCAGCTTATACATTTAATTCTTATTAGTCCCTACACACTAGACCTTGCACTTTGTTCTATTAGATGTCACTACATTTTTGTCATTCCATTTCTCCAATTCATTCATTTATGCTGTATAGTGGTTTTTTACCAACCAAAAAGTACAATTCAGTTAGAAGAAAGAAGTCATAGAAAGCTATTAGATAAAATCAGAGTAGTGTGCTGACAGTGGAAATGTACATGCTGACAATAATGAAAGGGAAATAGGATCATTTTGAGGGTATTTTAGGATATAATAGAAATGATGAAATTGATTACGGACCGGAGGTTTTTTTGTAGAAAGGCAGATAGAGTACATGCCAATTACTTTTAGATTAAATTGGGGGGGGGAAGGGAAGTAGTTATGCAACTGATTAGATAAGCAGAGAATAAAAATGATGAGCTGAGGGAGAAATGGGAGCAGATATACAGACTCCTGACATCTTATAAATTAAGGGCAAGCACCCTGAAATGACTTGGTGCAGGAAGAGGAACCTAAGAATCAGAGAAGGGTCTGGCAAGGTAATGCCACGCAGTAGAACAGTCCCATCTCTTACTGTAACAACCAGATCAACTTATTTATATATTTACTGACTCCTTCAAAGAATACTAATAGTTTTGTGAGGTATGATTTCCCTCTACAAGAAGCTGAGTTGGCTCTTCTCCATTATTTCATATATATGCCTGTAACTACTGTTTTTTTTCCTTAATATATTTCAATTTGCTCAATACAGGGTCAGATTTACTGGACTATGTTTGCCTGGATCCATCCTGGAGGCCTTTTCAAAAAATGGTCACTTTCTCCACCTTCCTTTTTTGTGGAAGGCAGGCCAACGTGAGCAATAGGTTACACATTAGTCAGTAACAATTTCACTTCTGAGGCCCTTTAGAACTGTAAGGTGAATGCCATCTGGTCTGGGCAATTTTTTCTACAGATGTCAACAGTTTGTTCTAAAACATCTTTTATTGACACTTTAAGGCAGTTCCTCCAAGAAGGGCTGCAACAGGGACATGACTAAGTTCTTCCATAGTGAACAGTGGTGCAAGGAATTCATTTAGCATTTCTGCAATGACCATTTCTGCCATTAGTGCTCCTCTTACACCTCAATCATCCATCAACACTACAGACTTTCTAGTGGGCTGTCTGATGTGTTTGAAAAG
This sequence comes from Pygoscelis adeliae, assembly GCF_000699105.1. Classification (NCBI taxonomy): domain Eukaryota; kingdom Metazoa; phylum Chordata; class Aves; order Sphenisciformes; family Spheniscidae; genus Pygoscelis; species Pygoscelis adeliae. The sequence goes on along the minus strand of NW_008825052.1, from coordinate 720,261 downwards.
ATTTCATCAGCAGTGTATGTATTCTACCAAAAGCTTTTTTGGCTTGTCTTGTTTTGGTGGTTTTACACTTCACCATAATGTAAGTATTGATATTCTTTTCTGTTTTCTTCATTTCTACATGACTTCTGCTGAATACAATGTTCTCAGTGCATCTTCTACTGTCAGGCAGATAAGTGGTTTTAATTCACAGAGGAATAAAATTATTTTCTTTATTCTTTGAAAATTAAGAAAAGTATTATGTTGTACCTCTCTGACTACACTCTCTTGATGGACAGAAAGTGTTACGGTACCACCTACTGGAAATAGCGAATATTCTTTCTGTCTTCAATGTTTACTTTATCTTTTTGTACAAGAATTGCATATGTATGGAAGTTCCTCAGACTCGGACAAAATATTATGTTCATATGTATGAATTTCAGAATGCTTTGATGGTTTGTTTCATACAGTTGGTACTCCTCTTCTAAACGCCACTTCTGTAGGATGGAGGGAGAAGCGGCTTTGTCAAACCTAATCAACTGCTTCCCATTTTGTATATGCTACAGCTAAGTGAAGGAGAGGTAATCAAGCCACAACAAAGCCATGAAAACACAGTCTTTCCTGTAATCCATCGACAATATATTTATTTCTTTTCAAGTAAAAAAAATAAAGAAACATTTATGAAAAATCCCATCAAATATATTCGTCAGCCAAAACCTAAACCAGCTGTGCCACTTAAGATTGCAATCGTGGGACCTCCAAAATCTGGCAAGACTACAGGTAGGAGCCAGTATTATCTATAAAGCAAAATCTTATCTAATCACTGAAGCTGTATCTGTCATTACTGCTATTAAAAAATCATAAACCATTAATATTGTTGGTCTTCCTGCTTTTCTCGCTGGGCATGGAATCTTTTAGTTACATTCTCTAGGGTCTCATTTGACAGTCAGATACTTACGCATTGTCCATCTGAATTTTATCCCAGCTTCTTAAGAAGTTAGTGACCTGGACTGGCACTTAGAAAATCCAGACTTACACTATTTATACCCCTTGTATTATTTCTGATTATTTTCTAATTGTTTCATCTTTCTTTCAGTGAATATGATCTAACGTAAAATGAAGAACTACTCCTAGGATCAAGGACCAGAACCCCAAACTCCACATTCCCCAGTCTGCTTCCAAACTTCTAGATCAAAAAAACCCAAGACTTCCATCTTTCTCCCCTCTCCTCCTTCCTCCATGACTCTTTCAATCCACAGGTCTCTGCCTTTAACTGGGGGAGGATAAAATTCAGCTCACACCATAGCTTAATGATTAGAATAGGGTGTTAGAAAAAGAAGAGATGGGTTCAAATTATTTCATATTAAGGAGGAAATTTTAACCATATTTCCCATTTCCTCGATAAATGATCTAACTTCTAGGCTGTTCTGTAAAAGGGGCAGCAGTGGAAGCATATTTTCTAAGATACTTTGTAATAATGTTGACTATTGCTGCTAAGGTTTGTGCTGAATTGAACACTGTTAGTGTATCGGGCATGCTCTGCACGTATGCAAAGGTTTGGGCCCTTTAGGGGCCTAAGCAGGGTTAGGTACCCACTTACCAAGATTATGCATTGGAAATGACCCAGGGAATGAGCTGAGCAGTTAGCTTCTAAGACTAAGGACATACTTTAACAGACTGCTAGGTTGTGAAGTTGCTTATGTTAAAGTTGTGTGTTGAAATCAAAATGTTTTGCAGTTGCCAAGAAATTTGCAAGTGTATATGGGTTACTGCGCCTGAGTATGGGAGATGCCATACGGCTAGTGTTAAACAATCAGCCAGAGAGTGAGCTGGCACTTAGGATAAAGTGGCATCTTCACAAAGGACTGACTGTACCTGATGAACTGGCCATCCAGGCTCTAGATGTGGCTCTGATGAATCACGTGTGTAATACCACTGGGTAAGAGTCTCGTTTGGGTTTCGGGGTTTTTTTCAAGACATGCCAGTCCCTTCACAGGTAGTGATTCCCATGTTATCCCTGTAAACCAATTTCACTAAAACACATCAATGGTTTACGCATTAAGAAAATAATCTGTACAAAATGAGGTTCTTCACGTTACTCTGGGAAACCAGACTGAAGCATAATTTTCTGCAATTTTCATGTAAGTATATGCCAGTAAATCCAAGTAATATGCTTTATGAAAGTTACCTTTTTTCCAGTCAATAAGCCAGTATTTTCTATTATCCTTTGAGAACTACCATTTTATCTCTCATATCAACTCCAGTACCAACGTGGACACATCTGATTCTCTTTGGTCATGCAGACTGGTTCAGTACTCAAGGTTTTTTCTGGTTTTGTTAACAACTGAAGTTATTAAGGAGGAACTGAAACCAGTGGGTCCTTCCACCTCGTTCATATGTGATCCTGATTTCCTAGGCTCTTTCTCCACCACTGAAACACCTTCCAAACCGGGCAGACTTAAAAAGCTTCATGATCACGATTCCATGACATGCAACTCCTCTCCCCAAAAAGGAGAATCGTTACAGGGAAAGGCAATTCTGGAATAATCTCTGAAAATTATTTGAGCTTGAGATCAGAATCCTTTCAACTTTTCTTTCATGTTAAATATTGGAATATTGTTTCAGTATATTTTGCCCCAGTATTGCCTAATATGTGAAAAGCATTTCTTCTTCAATATGATTAAAAAAACTCTTCAAGTACTGTAAATCATTTTACTTTTCACTTTGAAAACTACTCCTCCCAATCCATATGGAGATTTCCCAGAGTTAAAATTATGCTTCTGAATGACTGATGTGTCAGAATTTTAAAGTCCACCGTTTTTATAAGTCAGAGCCATCCACGTCCATTCCTATACCTTTTGCCCTTTGTATATTTCCTATACTCTTTACTATTTCTTATTCTGTCTACTTGATTTTGTTTTTTTTAGTTTGATTGTAAATTCTTAGGAGTGAAGACTGCGTCTGTCAAGTCAGGGCAACGATAATTTCATGGCATGGGTGTAGACTTTTGTCTCTATTGAGAATGTACTAGGAATATACATAGTCTTAATGGTTAACTAGAAACTGACCTCTCAGGAAAACTGTCTTTCTGTTTCTGTTTGTATGCAGAGCTGTAATTGATGGATATCCTGTAACAAGAAAACAAGTAAACCTATTGGAATCAGCTAGGATAATTCCAGTGAAAATCTTTGAATTAGAAATGGATGCAAAGGAAGTGTTCAGAAGAGCACTGTTGGATAAGGAAAGCGGAAATAGGTAGTGATGCTCCCTGACAGCAATATTTTTATCCACACGATACTGTCGTTTCTCTATTTATGCGCCTCAGTGCTATACCCAGAGAGGCTGTATCTAAGCAGGTGCATAACCCAGCTGTCTCCGAACTCCACATAAGAAAAGACACGGGCACCAGTCCCTCCACATTCTAATGCTTTGATTTCCATAGACCAGAAATGGAGACATAAGGAATTTGTGGCATGCTCTGGCCAGCTCCCCTGATTGCATGATTGAGATCACCGATGTGCAATGCTGTGCATCCACTGCTTAGTTAAATTGGTTTTAATGAAACCAATTTATTATTCATTCATTAATGAAACCAGTTTATTATTCATCAATTCAATTATTATCATCATAAGGGAAACTGATACTTCATCTAATAAGCTCTCTTAAGTCTTAATTGGAGTTCTTTTTAAAAGATGGAAATAATGTATATTTTAATAACATACACAATTCACAAGTTACTCATCTAAACTTTCAATTCAGCTCGCTCCCTTCTTTGTTTTTCTAAGGAGATAAATATTCTGTTTAAAGAGGTGTTGGTTGTTTTTGAGGAACAGCAGTAAGTAGTTTATAAACAGACGGAGAATTAAAAAGAACAGAACATTCACCTTAAAATTAAATTGTATAAGAACATGGTTCTCATTAGAGGAAGTGTTTCTAAGAAGTTCCAGATAGCTTAGAGCATTATTGCATGTCTCTTTCATTTTGTCTCTTTTTATCTAGTAATCAGTACAATGCTTAACTGTTTACTGAAAGCCTAAAGCAATTTGCATTGCAAAAAATTAAATTAATGCTGTCTTTTTGAAAGTATTTACTTTAAACTTTTCATTTTAAATACCAAACTAATTATATTTCATAGGCTTAAATACAAATCAAATGTGCAATATCAGATACTTCTGAAAGGTACAATTACAGAGAAATTAATCCTATTAAAGCAGAAGTTTCTCCTTTTTTTTGGCATCATTTAAATTAAGAACCAAAACAGGAAATGCTTCTATGTTCTAGTCAAAATATCTCTTCTGGTCTTGCATAATATTTTTAGAGGATAGATGGATTAGTTTCATTTATGTATATGTAAATATGACAGAGTTTTCAAAATATATCAAGGATTATGGCTACCTCTTGATTTCAAACAACAGCATAATTCAAAATTAAGCCTGTTTTTCAATAAACAATTGACTTCCATTTTAGAAGTCTCATAGCATTTTGTCTAGGGCACCATTTAATGGTGTATTGGTAGTGTCTGTCGGTTAGTATGTGCTTATACATTCCAAATCCTTTACAAAATTATTGAGTTATATTTAGGACATAAAGAGCAAAAGTTTTCTTCTTTGTTTCTGAACATAACCGTCTGATCAGAAGTATGCTGCTTTTTATATGTAACTGGTAATATCCTTAATAAGGAAGTTGTATTTCTCAAATATGTTCTACAGTGTCAAATAAGCAGACTTTTGTAAAAAGGACTTAAAGTGAACTCTAGAATTTTCACTTGAAATTCAATGAAATGATCTAATCTTCAGACTTAACTCAGTGTTATTTTTCATTGTCTTCAGACCTCCCTACCCTGAACATGACAGCTCACAGATTCTAGCTATTAAAAATTCCTGCTATAAACAGCACATTGATGCAATTAGGACTTACTATAAGAAGGAGCATCAGAACTGGTGTGTGATTGATGCCTTTCAGAGCAAGTGGTGGATCTGGAACAAAGTACTGCAGGAAGTTCAAGTGGCTGTTAAAGAAATCCAGATATACCTGGAAAGAATAAGAGAAGGTAAAAGAAAAACAAAGTTTCTCAGAATAATATTCTTTTCTTTAAGAAGCTGCAATGCAATGAGTGCATTTCAACTTCAACTTGCTTTGGATTAAGCTAATTCTTGGCCACATATGTACCCTCAAATTCTTCGATCTCATCTGCAGAGATCTTGAAGAGGTCTCTTGAAGAGACCAAAGACAAAACCAACTATAGGACAGTCTGAGGCCATCCTCCAAAGAACAGGGTAACAGAATACAGCTGAAAGAAGTCAGAGGTCTCACGGTCCATGGCAGATTCCTCAACATTGGGTGATAAATCACAAAGGTTCCCCCGAAGTATACAAGGGGAACCGTGACTTGCAGCTTCACTTCTGTGTCAGTGGAGGAAGAGGGAAGGAGGGGGAAAATGTTAATTATAAGTTCAGAATTAAGGTTAAATATGCCATCTGAGTTAATTTCTGTGCTGTGGGAGGAAAACCACTTTAGTCTAAAAATGACACAGTTCCCACTTGAATTTTTGTGTGTCAGCATTGGTCAGGATTAAATATGCCTTTTAAACATGCCTGTACAGTTTAACTACAGTTCCTCTGAAGGGCAAACAGACTTCCTTATCTTACATCTACCTTTTCGTTTTAACTTTTACAGCTCTGTGGCTGCACCCTTCTTAAAAACTGCAGTCATAAGCCAAAAAAATTTTAAAATACATTTAACTTTTTCACATCAAGGTTTAAAAGCACAATTTTTAAATAGTTTGGGTTTTATATGATACTTTATTCAAGATTTTGAATATATTTCATCCAGATAGACTGCAGCATTTGCAAGCCATGGATGAATAAAGGGGAGGCTTTCATCATACACACCTTGTACTTTTTCACCAATGTAAAGAAATAAAAGCTGAAATGTTCCTTAGCAACACAAAGGAGTAAAACAATCAATCATAAATAAAACTGTCCCAGCGAAAACAGACTAGTAAGTTAAGCATGCAGAGTATACCACATCATTAATAATTATTATATTTCTTAAGTGCTAGAAAAATGTTATTAAAATTAATTGGTAAAATGGGTTGCCATTTCATTTTAATATCCATCTATAAAAATTGCTATTTTGTCATTATATAATTTTCACATGATGAATTATAGTATCTACTAAACTGTTAACATTTCTGAATTTCATTAATAAAACATTATCATTAATTGCTTTTATTAACAGGAAAAGCAGCCGGCATTGCTGATTTATGTATCACACCCGAAGAGCTGCAGGATCGGCTGGGGGAGTTTGGACAGTACTGTCCCGTCAGCCTTGCAGAAAAGGGTGAATTGGTTGACTGCTCTGTAACATCGTCATTGCAGTTTGCTGCAGAATTTCGAGGACACTATTACAAAATGGCTTCACAGGAAGAACTGGACGTAAGTCTCAAAAAGCAGGTCGGGAGGGGATTACGGGAAGAGGGAACATCGTCGCTTAGATTCTTTGATTCCATCCAGAAACAAGCAGTATGTAATCTGAATTAGTTAGTATTCAAGCTTTTGTTCTGTGTATTTCTGCTATCAAACATCTAGGCAGACAAAATGCAGCAGAGAGTCCGTTCAAACCAAAGCTCCTCTTACAAATTGTCATAGATCAAACATTCATTTCGAAACAACCATTTCCTCCTTTCTCCATCTGTTTTGGGGAGACTGGGGGTAGAGAGTGGCTAATGATAGCAATGGATAGGAATGGATGGTGGGCGGATAGTGATGACTAAGTGACACTCTCAGAGAGGTGTTGTAGAAGAAACAAGTATCTAAATTGTGTGAGCCAGTCCTCCAGAGTTTGACTAACAGCCTTACACTGCTTCTCTCATGATAAAAACATTTAATTTCTTTTTCTACAGAAATTCTTGAGCAGACCAGAGGTTTATGTGCCACCACTGGCACCTCACCCTCTCCCACCCCCAGATACGCTACCAAAGAAACTGACTGCAGCAGAAGTGAAGGCCTTATTCCCTGTAACTGCTGAAATGCAGGGATACTGTCCAGTCACTTACCTAGATGGAAAACAGAGGTACATCACCGCAGTTTTCATAATCTGAATTACAGACTATGTGTCCTATATTAACATATTAATAAGGAAATACTTTCAAAGTACTTTTTAATAGCGTTCAGCGTTTCGACAGGAAAAGCAATTACAATTCTCTATATTGTGCCTGTGGCTTTGAAAATCAATGTAAAATCACCTTTTGAAAATCAAATGGCTACAGGTTCTACAAGGATCTGTGTTGGCTTACCGTCTTGTGATGAAGATTGCTCAGATACAGCTTGAGTTTTCTCTATCATAAGCCTTCAAAAAGTTCAAACAAATCCCACAAAACCTTAGTAGATGCAAAACTAGCTATTACAATTTTTATGAGATCCATAAAGCTCCACCATAAAGTCCCACTGATCTCCTCAGCGTGCGAGAATTTCTCATCAAGGTAGAACCATTAATAGTCAATTCTATGCTGTCCCTTCTTAATCTCCTGAACAACTATGACTGGCATTTTAACCAGAGGAGCTCTAAAGAAGCACTATAAAAGCCCCTTAATAAGCAGACTTTGAGACAGAGACTCTCAGATTTTGAGCCTTGTAACTGTCAGTCATGGGGGGGAAACTTGGATGATCCAATTGCTACTTTTTTGTAGTTCCTATACTTGCTAAATTACCAGATGGCTCCCAGTAGCTCATGAATTTATACCATACAAATGATGTTTTACACTTCCTGTGAATTAATAGTCTTTCTTGCGCCGTCTCTTCAGATATGAAGCTTTGGTGCCTGGCAACATCGAGTATGCAGCGAAGTATCAAGATAAGGTATATATTTTTGAAAGTGAAGAAAAACTTCTGAAGTTTATGAGGTGAATATACTAACTGCCTTTTAATCTTTAATCATGTCACGGTTTATACATCTTGAAAGTGCTTACTTTTTACCTGGTTAGGTTACCAGAGAAGTACCGGAATCTGAAGCTTCCACGTAAACTCCCTCCAGTAAAGGAGCCAATACTACTCACTGCACTTCCTTTGGCTGGATACCTTGAACAGGCCAGTTTTTGCTTTTCTATTTTAAAACATGATTTTGCCATGTATAGTATATCCCACACAGTTTATTTCATTTTTAATGCAGTATGAGTCTTACATTTATTAATGGGATTATATTAAATTGAAAATTGTGTACTTACAATTGAGAGGAATTTTTTAAAAGCTTTAACATAATAGATATTTGTAGCTTTAATGGAAAAAATGCAAGTAAGACCATCAGAGGGGAATAATAAACTGCAGTATTATAGGATGGATTTTCTGACTCTCGTTTATCCTTGTAAGATTACATTTTGCTTTGATTTTTAACACCAGGATAGACACAAGCCTATCTGGAATCATTTAAGGATAGTCGGTTACATTCTGAGACACGAATATGAAATAAAAAATGATTCATGGTCACTTCCCTCCCTATTTTATACTATTTGTTATCTTCTACAATCCACCAACTTAGATATCATCCTATATTGTTAGATTTGCATGACAACAGGGTCAGACTTTGAATATATTTTTTCCCTAGATTTCTGTAATGGTCTCCTAAAACTGTTTTCTTTCTTTAGGGAGTCGCAACTTCTCTAGTAAAAGCTCTGAATGAAGTAGGCTGCTTAAAGCCAAAGTTTCCATTCCTAAGTGTAAAAAAAACTGCTCTGCTGTTTGTCGCCTGCCATTTAAAAGGTAGCGTATAAAATAATATGCTATAAAAATAATGAAGTATATAAATGCAGTAAATCATCTGATACAACATTGATAACCAATTTGTGTAGTTTTCTCATGTCCAGCTTGGGAAAATACTATTATATACTGATTTAAATAATACACACTGCCAAGTTTCTTGGAAACGTGTAAGGACCAGGGAGGAAAATGGGGTTAACAGGATAGGTAGATAGGTTAAGTGATCTCTCGCAAATCATGAGACTTTAATGACATTTTATCACCAACAACCTGATGGCCTTGAAAACATTTCCAATATGCATTGTTGGAGTTTTTAATCAGAAAGTAAAATGTTCTAAACTAGGTGGTACTACATTTTAAACTAGTCATAGACAACCTGAATTGTCTTAAAAACTGACTAAAATTACTGTAATAAAAGGCTGCTGAAATACTATCTGAGGAATGGCTTAGGTGCCCGAATGCTTGCCTTTTTTCGACTGTATCAGGTGGCCAAATAAAACTTACTAACAAAGCTTGCCTTGAGATAACCCGAAGACAGCTTTCTGATCATACAGATCTCCAACACCACCCCAGCGAAATATGTAAATGAGAGGCCTAATTGTATTGAAAAACAGCTTAAGTGCACATAGAACACCTGTCACTGTCAAAAAAGCCCTTCTTTTGCATGGGCTCAGTACCAATACACTAAGTTACACGGTACAAAAGAATAGATATCCATGCAGATTTAATTAGATTTTTAAGTTTGTAGCACAATGAAATGTTATTTATCAGTCTGCTTATTTGTGAAAACATCTGGGAAGATCTGAGTATTAATGTGATTCAGAGTATCGGTATGTTGATTATTTTTAACGTCTTTTTTTATTTACTCGACAGTCCAATCGACCACCTTCCTTTTCCATAACCAAGATAAACAGTCCAAAATTAAAATTAGGTGGTTTGTACTCAGCCCACAAAATTCTGACACAGTAAAACATCTCACGGAGCTACCAGAGGTTAGGACTACCTCTTCACCGGGAAAGTTGCCCAAGCTTTGTCTCCTGTGTTCGTATTTGCTATTTTTTAGACTTTTTGCTTGTTTGTTGTTTTGCAGTCCAAGATAGCAGTTGCAGCTAATAATCTTTAATAGTCTGCAATCAGGCTAAATAGTGCCAGCTTTCAGGATTTCAACAGCCTAGTTTGCAGCTCTGCTGTAGCTTCGGTCTGGCTTCCAGTACTGCTGGAGATCTCTGGAGCAAGGCTGCCCACCTTTTATAAGCCAGCCTGTTCGGGTGGGCGAACTTTACCTTGCCTTTTGGTATTTCGAATTTTTACTTACTCTTTTAGATAATGGCAAATCTTCGTTATTTGTCTGAAGTTCTTCACATCCCGTGTTTCCTCGTGCAGTTTCCAGAGCCCTCCAGAAGTTTCTTGGACTATCACAGATTTTTGCTGGCATAGCTTTGTTAAGGAAGACCACTGAACGGTGTCGGCACACGATAAGCCCCTGTGTAAATGTACAGTTCTTAAGCCAGCAAAACTGCTTTTGTACTGCAGTTTTTGTTTCATCCACAAAGGCTGTTTTCATGCTATTGCTAGCACAGCTTTGCTGACATTAACGATGTCCACGCTAGGAATGCTTTGCTCATAATATTGCATCATTAAATCATTATCAGCACTGGATGATGAAATGGAAAGGTTATGCAAGTGCACAAATCTCTTCTCCTCATGCAGTGACAAACAGTTTGACCGTAGGATTCCAGGAAAACAGATTATCTTCTTCTAGCGCTGGGCAGAACTGCTTCCAACTTTAAGATGCAGCATGCCAGTACACGGAAAAATCTCCTTTGCAAATACAGCATTATTTATTACTGAGTCTCTCTTCAGGGTAGTCACGCCGTCCTTGATCAAAGTGCTTCACGCTGTGGTCCCTAAGAAATTTTTTATGTCCTCTTTCTATCTGAAGTAAGACCTTCTCATCCTCAACTTACGTCACTCCCTCATCTCACATTTAAATAGGGGACAAGAAACAGTGGTTTAGTTGCTCCTGAAGCTTTTCTAACAATACTGGATCGCTGTCAGTGTCCGAGAAGAGAAGGTACAGGCGATCAATCATAAACGCAGAGAGATTTACTCCTGGAAAAAAGAGTAGGAAACCATACATCACTAGAGAGATTTAGTGCCCTTCAAACTTGACTCCTGCAGGAGCTCTACGTACAGCTGTGCTTGAAAAATCACGCAGAAGCTGCTACATGCGGCTGTCTACAATTTACAGCTAGCGGGCTGACACATCTCATAGCATAGTTCTTTCTTCATGCTGTCCGGTTTTTGCAATGAGATATAAAGTGCCATTTACAGCAAAAAAACGGGTTTGATTTGGCTGTCTTAAATCACCCCTTCCCCTTTGCCTCAGCGTAACAATCAAAATAATAAAGAATACTCCGAGGACTGGCACTCGGAACTGCTGTACGCCAAAACGCGGCTTAGGGCAGAGAGGTAAGACAGAAACGAAACAACGCTGTCTTCATCGTAGCGTTCTTGGCCTTGACCTGTAAGGGCTGCTCTCCCCTTACATGCTTCCTTCCTCCTCCGAAGCATCAGTCGGCTCTCGTTTTTTTATGGGCAAAGCATTTAGGCCATAGGACAACCGTGCCAAGGTCGCAGCGGCCCAGTGCCAGCCACGCTGCGCCCGGGCTATCCCCGTGCAGCGCCATGTCAGGGTACGTGCCCGATACCCAAATTTCTCATTGCCTCGAGTATCACCAGCGCCTCGCGGCCCGAGGAATGGGGAGGCGATGGCAGCTGAGCGGACGGTTGTTGCCTGTTTACAAAAGCCTCGGCCCTTCCGAAGATCATCACCCTTTTGGCGTTAGGAACCTGCCAAATACCAGACTTGATTTTTCTGCCAGTTTGGCGCCAAGAGGCGCGGCCCACGGCAGCTTTACCCGTACCGCGGATAAAAACATCGGGCGTAGGCTCGATCGCTTTGAAAACTTCCGTAACGCGATTCCGCGAAGCTGACGGGGGGGGCACTAAGTCACCGCTTAACTTCTTTGCAGCGCACAACCCCGGGAGCGCGGAGCCGGCGCGGCAGTCGTACCGGAGGAAGCTGGCGCGCTTCGTGGAGCACTGCCAGCTCGTCCCCTACCTG
>NW_008825052.1:699547-707421 GCF_000699105.1 Pygoscelis adeliae | reverse complement strand
CCCCGAAACGCGTGTGTTGCTCACGAGCCCTTCCAGAGTTGGCCGGCAGATGGGCTGGAGCGTGTCTGACCAGGCTGCCGGCAGCATGGCTGCTCTCCCCTTGTATATACAGCCTTACTCCAGAGTTATTACTGTCGTTACTATTATTATTTATCTTTTTTTTAGGTGAGCATGCTGTTTGGGATTTTGCAGTCAAAATAGTGACGGTGTCACCTCGTGGTCGAATACCAAAGTCCTTCCTGTGATCGAAACGCCTCCTACCCTACCTGAGGCGCACGTGGGTGTTAGGGGATGCCTGCATGCACAGCTGGCAGCAGCTCCTCGGGAGTTCCTGTAAGGCAGGCTTGGGTCAGACCTACAGCCACGCTTTAGGGAGCGCCAGCGGCATCAGGCTCACGTCCTTCAGAAATTAAGGTCCCCAGACACACGATTTGGCTCCGGCGTGAACTGTTTGGTCGCTGAATGGGGCTAACGAATCGCTTGTTGGCCACCTCAGTAGCATTTAGGTATCGTCTGTAAGTAGTCTGTGTTATTTCTTACAGCATTCCTTCAGTAATCGGAACTGTTGTGCTCACTGATTGCTGTGTTTAAATATCTGTTTGTATTTAAGATGGCAGCTTTATATTTTAAGATGGCAGGTAGCTAATCTGTTTCACGTTTGGCTCAGCTGATCCTCTTGAAATGGACATTTTTGGCACATCTCTTCTGTAGCATTCGGTGGATTCTTCTGAAATCGCTGGATTTTTTTTTTTTTTAATTTTAATTTTTGCATATTTACAATTGAAGAAGCTTAGCAAGCCAGGTTGGTGGTTAATAGCACAGTCAACCCTATTTTGGACAGAGCTCTTAGAAAAAGCTGCTGTTTTTCCGCTTTTATTGCCCACTTCCATAGGCTGAAGCTTAGCAGGTAAGTGTTCTGAAAGAGAAGTTTTCAGAAGGATAGAAATGGATGAAAGAAGGCATGGAGTCCTGCTGCGCCGATGCCAGTCAAGTTTTATCATTGATTACAGGATTCCGTAGCCTTGTCCCTGACTAGTCTGAAATGTGGCATCTGCAGGGATGAAGCTGCAGTTGACCTTTTTTTTTTTCTTCTTCTTCCCTTTATTACTTGTTTCCACTTAGGAGCTGTGAACAAAGAGTTCTTTTTGTTCGGTTGTTTTAGTTGTGAAAGGAGTTTTCAGAAGGGATAGCCATTTTTTTAGATGCTATGCAGTTCACAGCACATCAGAGAGAAACAAATGAAATAATAGTAATTCTGATCTAAGAAGCATCGATCTGTAGCCATTTCTTAGGATTTAAAAACACTCTGAAGAAAGTCTGTGTCAGCATTAGTGTTGATTTTTTTTAAAGAGAGTTCAGAGCCTTCAGAATTGCTTCAGAAACTGTTGAACTCTGTTGACTGGTAAACCAAATGATGTTTGGTGTGTTATAGTGCAGACTTCTACAATATTCCTTAATTAAAGCTATTCTGTTCTTGTAGGCACCTCCTTTCATATGCGCAATAAAAATGGCAGAAACGCCTCCTGACGCTTCTGAGGAACTGGTTGTCATCCACTCCAAAGCTCACAAAGATACCATTCTAGCTAATTTTGAAGAACAAAGGAAAAAGGATTTTCTCTGTGACATTACCCTAATAGTGGAGAATGTGCAGTTCAGAGCCCATAAAGCTTTGCTTGCTGCTAGCAGTGAATACTTCTCAATGATGTTTGTAGATGAGGGTGAAATAGGGCAGTCAATTTACGTGTTGGAGGGAATGGTTGCAGACACGTTTGGAGCACTGCTGGAATTTATCTACACTGGCTGCCTCCGTGCCAGTGAAAAAAGCACGGAACAAATTCTGGCTACCGCGCAGCTGCTGAAAGTGAATGACTTGGTATGGGCCTGCACAGACTACCAGGCCAGCCGTAGCCCAAGTAATGCGTTACCAGCTCCGGCTAACGGTGGAGCCTCTGTAGCCGTTGCTGCAAGCGACAAGAAAAATGAAGAGCCACCAAAGCGAAAGCGAGGGCGACCGAGGAAAGTCAAGAATGTCCAAGAAGAAAAATCGGCCGCGAATTCTGCCGAAGATGTGCAGCTGAGAGAGAACAACTCCATGCAAAATAAGCAAAATTTTATGAAAAAAGACACCGCAGAAGAAGAAACGGTTGTCAGCGAACAGGCTCCAGCGAGGAAAGATGCAGAAGAAACTGAACCTGCTTGTGGCTCAGAAGCTGCTGTCGATCTGTCAGCTGAGAAAGATGAGAATTACGATCCCAAATCTGAAGGAATACAGAGCACTCAGAGCCGTTACAGCAAACGTAGACTAAGGAGATCAATCAAACTGAAAGATTATAAGCTTCTCGGTGATGAGGATGAAAAAGGACTGGCAAAGAGAACCGATGGAAAAAGAAAACGTGCGGGTTCCGAAGCTCGCTGTAAAGACTGTGGCAAAGTATTTAAATATAATCACTTCTTAGCTATTCATCAGCGGAGTCATACAGGTAGGCATTAAGAGACTGCTGCGTTGGGGTTAGGGTTTAGTGACTTGTTGCCAAATGCGAGCTAGTTGTTGAAGTGTGGGCTGTTGTCTGCAGCAAGAACTGTCCAAAACAACATGCTGATCTCTGAGACTGTGTTGGCTGTTTTATTCTTGTCAGCAGATCTCGTAGCCTTTATGTCTTACCTTGATTGTAGTTTAGATATGGCAATACTTAAAGAACTACTTCGTTGCCATGTGGAGCTTGTGTCTTAATTCGCCTTATTGCTACTTAGAAGTCATTTTTCAGTAGCTACTACATTGCAATGCATCTCACTATCAGCTTGGAACATCTAGCGAGAAATAATGCATCTATTCTTACAAATGTCGTCTCTTGCTTTCAGGGGAGCGCCCTTTTAAGTGCAGTGAGTGTGGCAAAGGCTTTTCCCAGAAGCATTCTCTTCAAGTCCATGAGCGGATGCACACTGGAGAACGGCCATACACATGCACCGTCTGCAGTAAGGCTCTGACAACAAAGCATTCTCTTCTGGAGCATATGAGCCTACATACAGGTAAATATTTCAAGGCAAGTGTAATCTCTCTTCCCCAAGAGTTTCCCTTTCTGAAAAAAGATATTTCTGCTCGCTCTCGTGTGTGCTGGTTTGTTTGTTTGTTTGTTTATTTCCTTATGCTTGCTTTGGATGTGGCTTCTATTTTAATAAGTGATTTTTAATTTATTTTTTTTTACAGGGCAGAAGGCTTTTACATGCGATCAGTGTGGGAAATACTTCAGCCAAAAGAGACAGCTCAAGAGCCACTATCGAGTACACACAGGTATAACACGGTTGGGTGGAAGAGCTGGCTTACAGTCCATGCTGATTTGTCCGTATAAAGATTGACTAAGGCTGAAAGTTCTTCAGTGATGTATTTAGTCTCTGCTACCCTGATGTGTGGTGTCGATACAACGATGAACAGGGTGAAAAAGACAAAATGGTGTGCAATAAATGGAGCGCTTAGAAAAATAATTAATTGAGAAGGGCTCTTATGATGGTTAAAAGTTAGTTATGCTGTATTTGACATACAACTTGATTATTTTAGCCCTGCTGTCTGTGTTACGTAGAAGCTAGGAATTGTATAAACAATTGTGTCTGCTGCCTGTTGTGGGAAGCTACAAGGCAATTTGCACTACTTTGGACTAGCAATGGCAAACAAGCTTTAAGAAGTGTCCTCCTCACTTCTGGAGCAGGATGGAGATTAAGCTGCACACATGGGAAGTGGTGGAAAAAATCAGAATTTACAAAGCTTCGAGAGAAAGCGTGTTTGGGGGGGAGCAGGTGACAGTCCCCTCTTTTCCCATTGTAATACCAAATAGAGAAATAGGGATGTGACAACTAAGATAGGGAGGAGGCAGTGAATCACCTTTTGTTTTATCTTTATATTATATCAAAGTGGTTATTTTACAGGAAAGTGCTTTAACAAAGATCACTGAAGAGAGATAGAGGGGATCACTTATGCACTGACACTTTTTTTATTATTGCGACAAGGCCATTCACTGCCGGAATGTAACCAGTGTCGTCGCAAATTCATGGATGCAGCTCAGTTAAAGAAACACCTAAGAACACATACAGGTAACACTGTCCGTCATGTTTTGTTGTGGTTTGTTTTTTCTTTTTTTTTTTTTTCTTAAAGTAACACAGACAAACCGGTGTTGGGCAAATGACACTTGTCTCTGTGGGTTGAACTTCTGCTCTACTTGCACATAATGATGCCTCTATCGCTAATGAAGAGATTTGACATCAGGAATGCAGGAGCACAAAAAATCTTGTGTTACAACAGTGCAGAAGCAGTGCCTACTACAGGAAGAGGGTTTTTTTTTCTCATTCTTATAAAGCCTGCTGCTGCCAGTTAGCTCTTCTGTGGTAGAATCCTGGACTGGGAACTCAGTTTATCAGGAGAGTCACATCCAGCATGTACGGGGCTTGAAGTGAGCGAAGTAGTAACGGAAAGTGTACGTCCCCAATGAGTTGGGCACCCCTGTCTGTGAGGGATGGGTGCTTATGAAAAATGCTGCTGACCAGAAAAATAATTATTTCCATTTACCTTTTTATTATGCTGTAATAAACCAGATGTTGGCAGGAGATGGGCTGAGGGGGATGATGTAATGCAAGTGCATCAGAGCGTGTTTTAAGAGATTTAGGGGGCAAGGTGATACTTGAATGGCTGGGTGACAGGGATAAAAATGTTGACCTACCATCTCGTGATAACAAGGCATAAGCTGCTTAAAATAGTTTTCTTTGAAAGGGTGTTTGTAAGATGACACGTAACTATTTTTTTTTCTTTTAAAATAGCTACAAGCAGTGGCAATCACTTCTTCCCCAAATCAAATTATTCTTAAGTATGTTGCCTGTGGTTGTAATAAGGTATGCACAAGATCAAGTGATGTATCTCATTCATTTCCTTCTCTTTCTCAGTGACAATAACACAGCTTTAAATTCCCTGGGCTAGGATGAGGGTCAGAACTTGTGCCTTTGGGAGTTTTTGGTGTACCCAGGGTAGTGTTAACTTGCGATACTTAAAAATACTGCATTTCCTATTGAGGGGAGCGTTGTGTTTGTTGACACACACAACGGTTTTGTATCTGAAGCTGATACAGCTCTATAAATGTAGTGGGAAATGAGAAGAGGAAGCATAGTAGCAAGGTAAGTTGCAAAAGTAGATCCATTAAGATGAGTTCTAGCAGAAACTGGCTTGCAATGTATTTTGCTTCCAGAAAAGACAGGCCAGTATTAACGATGCAGAAATAAGAATTGATCTGTCCCATCTCAAAAAGCAAGAAGTAAAATTCTAAGGAGTTTGGGGACAGATGTTAACATTGATACAACTGTTCTGCTTTGGCAGAAGAATGTCATAAGAATACAGTCTACTTAGGAAGTTACCGCTGTTTTCAGTAGGAGGCTGGGACTAGATGATGAGAGGTGCCTTCTGACAAAGGCACCTTTCTCGTTCTCTCATACTTTGCCCCTGCCCTCCGAAGCCGTATGAAAGCTGATAAGCGTTGCAGTTCGATACTAAACGTGAAGCTTCCTTGGAAACTGGCTGCTGCCCCATCCCCAGTTCAGTGTGCTTGGATGGTGTGAATTACCACAGGGGTGATCCGGATTCTCATGTCTAGTGTCTTAAAGAAGCTCAATGCAACAAGAATATGTTATGGTGTCAATTAGGATTTGCTTTTGTTGGGTAGTATCTGTTTCTTGTGAACCTTTTTGTTATTTAATTTGGCTCCTCTGCTTCTACTCAATTAGACGCAAGAATTCCAAATGCGGTAAAAAAAAACCAAAAAAACCCAAAAAAACCCCAACAAACCCACAATTTATTCAACTCCCCATAATTTAATTTCTCTCCGACTGGTGTTCCCAGGATATCGTAGGCCTAGAAGGGAGCCTTATAGGAAGCCAGCCGACTTGTTAAGACAATGGATTCACTTTTCAGGTTTGGAAATACGGGCTTACTCATCTGCATGGTGCTGCACGTGAGCCTAGCATTAATGCCTACTAGTTCAGGGTCAGCCTTTTTCAAACTTGTCTGTTCAACGTGGAACACCCGCATCTGTATCGTAGGTGTGTGTTTTGTTGCTCTGAGGGCTTGGATCACCTAATCCTTTATCTTCAAAGGGGAGAAGCATCAGAGATGCGCGTTTAAAATACTGTACCCTCATTTAACTAGTGAGTTCATTCAGTTTCAGATATCTGTCCTGACCCACGGCAGAAGCGTGAGGATTTGACAGTACACACTTGATATTGTGTATGGTAAAATATAAAATGTTTTTTAATGTATTGATGGGAAGCACTATATAAAAAGTGATGTCGGATTTCTTTTTGATAGGTGAGAAACCCTTCACTTGTGAAATTTGTGGCAAATCATTTACAGCTAAAAGTTCTCTTCAGACTCACATTAGAATTCACAGGTACAGTATGTCTAATTTTCATTACATTCTTTAAAAATGTAACTTCTGATCTGATACCTGTAGGTAGTACTTGTTCAACTAGAGAATGGTCAGGGCTTGTTTGCATTTTGAATGGATGGTTGAAGATTGACATTTTTCTTTAATCTATTTAAAGAAATAATTGGTAGTGGAAAGCACTCCACTGTTAAATACTAGTGTGCCAAGACACTGTAAGATTCTTTTTTTGTGTATTGTATCTGTTTAATGACAGTGTACTTACTGCTATATTATTTATGCGAAAACTTTGCTGTGAATTTTTGTTTGACAGCAGGACAGTAGCCGTGGTGTAACAAGGTTCTTGGAGCGTTGTCCTGTTTCCCTGTAGTCTATCGTGTCTCTTTAACAGCATTAGTTATCTTTTACCCATGTCAGTGTGATGTATTGCATAAAGGCATGTAAGATTTTAAATCATTGGAGGACTGTTGTGGGCCTTATGTAAAAGAAAACATTTCCAGTAAAATTTCTCGTCCCTTTGAGTCGGGCAGCAAGTTAGGATCTGGACACTTCTTGTTTTAAAACCCACACTGTTAATAAACGTTCTTTAAATGGTCGGTGCTTACAGTTGTGCAAAGTAAGTTGCTGCATTCTTGTCAAGGTCTAGGAGCATAGAATTTGTACCTCTGGTATTATGACAGGAGGGCAGTTATGTTATCTCTGTAGTTCTTGAGTGTATAGTAATGAAAGTACAGTCTGTGAAATCAAATAGAAATAATTAGGAAGTCAAATAGAGAACGCTTTTAACGTCACTATTCTTAAGTGCTTATGATTTAGCAAAACAAAATAATAATTTACGTTTTTTATTCTATAATAAGTTGCAGAAAGCAGCACTGTCAAAGTGAATATTTTAATGAGATCAAACACATTCTTTTGCAGAGGAGAAAAGCCATATTCTTGTGGTATATGTGGAAAATCCTTCTCTGATTCCAGTGCTAAGAGAAGACACTGTATCTTACACACAGGCAAAAAGCCTTTCTCCTGCCCAGAATGCAGTTTGCAGTTTGCTCGTCTGGACAACCTGAAGTCTCATTTGAAAATTCATAGCAAGGAAAAGCAGTTTCAGGAAGCCAGCGCTGCTCCAAGCACCAACACTAATTCAGAAGTGAGAAACATCCTTCAGCTGCAGCAGTATCAACTTGCCACCTCTGGGGGGCAGGAAATTCAACTACTGGTTGCAGATGCAGTACATAATATCAACTTCATGCCCAGTCATAATCAAGGCATTAGTATTGTTACTGCAGAAAACGCCCCAAATATGACAACAGAGCAGGCTGCTAACCTCACGCTGCTTGCTCAGCCTCCACAGCAGTTGCAAAACTTGCTGCTGTCAGCTCAGCAGGAGCAAGCGGAACAAATCCCAAGTATCAATATGATTGCAAACCAAATAGAGACTGCCCAGCCTGAACAAATGCATGTCAT
>NW_008825052.1:693960-699459 GCF_000699105.1 Pygoscelis adeliae | reverse complement strand
CGCTAGAACATCTCCATGCTCATCAAGGACAAAATGAAGAAATCCACTTAGCAGGATCTTCGCATCCAGCTCAGCACGTGCAGTTGACCCAGGGATCAAGTCGACAGTCTCACTCTAGCCAAGATACGGTTCCTTCCCATCAAATCAGTGAAGAACGGAATCAAAGTGTACACGTTTCTGAGTCCCATCAGCAGTCTCTGTCAGTAAATGAGTCATCTCATGAGCATCCTATTCAAGGACAGGCTTTCTGAAATGCTTATTTGTCATCAGAGGGCTAGGCTATAGCATGCTTCTCATCCAGGCAGCGATTACACGTATCGCACTTCCTTTTCTGCAGCATAATCTGTCGGAAGATGCATTTCTTGGTGATTTTTGATGGGTGGCTTTCAGTTTTCTTAACCTTATTTATTTTGGACTTTTTTTTTTTTCCAGATTGGTATTTCTCTACCACTTAGTCCATACCTCACGAGCGATTAATGTGGGGTTTTGTGCCTCATACACATGCATGCCTACTGCGGAGATATTTGGGCCCTTATTTGCATTTCTGAGTGAGTCTCCAGAGAAGTGTACCTTGCTGGTAGAAGAACAGTGTTTAAGATGTCTGCTGATCAGAAAGTACGACTTCTCTGATGAAGTCAACATTACCGAACTACTGTCAAGCTTAAGATAACCGATACTTTTTGCAAAGCTAACACCACGTGTCTTAACGTTTAATGAGCTTTCTTTCTGCAGGTTAATGTATAATTTTCTATGTGATCATTCCCTTAAGTGCATTTTGATTTATTGACTACCGGGTTTGTTTGTTTTGGGTTGAAATTGTTGCAGCCTGTGACTGGCCCTGGATCGCCCCTTCTGTTTACTGTATGCTGTCCAAGTTTTGCTCCTCAGAAAGGCTTTAGCCGTTGCACTTGAATAGTGGCAATGAGATGCGGTGGTTACACTGGACAACAGAAAAGCGCAAATTCTGCTCTGTTAGTTCTGCCGCTCACTCTCTGTGTGACTGTGGGCAAGGTAGTTGACCTCTGTGCCTTAGTTCCATCATCTAGTAAGTGGGGATAGCGTTCACGCGCTCTGCCAAGCACTTTGAAGAGCTCTTGATGTTGAAGGCACTGTCTATTGAAGTGCAAAAGTCTCTTCCTGACAGGACTCAGTCTAAGCTTAGGAGCCAGTGTATATTTAAACTGTTATTTTTTGTACTTTTGAGAGCAGAATGTAATGGTACTTTTAATATATGTAAAAGCTGGTAATTGTTTTTGTGGGGACTTGAACAATGACTAGAATCATTTCAGAGCATAATGAGCTGTATAAATGGGGCATATCGTGTTGAAGTTGTACAGCTGTTTTCGCTGACTAGATTAGATGTGTACAGATTGTTTTCAATGCCTGACTGACTGACTGCTAACACAAAAGATTCGACATCTTAATAAAATGCCATGCCAGAATACACGCTTTGCGTTTTCAAGTTTGGCTACTGGTAACATCTCCCATAGTGTACTAGTGTGTTAAAATCCAGATGAAATGCCTCTGGTGCTTAAAGCAACGTGCTCAATCATCACTTCCGTTTTAAAATGTCATACTTGTGATTTACTTTGATATTTTATGTTTCGACAAACGAAAAATGTAAAAATGAAGGAATTAGCAGGTGAATTTAGAAGCAAAACAAAAAATCTTTGTACGTGCTTGGCTTATATGACTGCCCAGAGAGAGTCACTGGCATAAAAGCCCAGTGCATAGAATGATGGAATAATTTAGGGTGGAAGGGACTTCTAGAGGCCATCTGATCCATCACCTTCCTCAAAGCAGGTACGCCTAGATCATGTCGCTGTTGTCTGGTTGAGTTTTGAACACTTTCAGGGACGGAGATCCACAACCTCTCGAGGCCACCGGTTCCAGTGTTCGACCATATTGGCCGGGAAAAAAATGTTTCCTGTATTTAATTGGAATTTCCCACATTCCGGTTTGCGTCCACTGCCTCTTGTCCTACTGCTGCGCCTCCGAGAAGCGTCTGGCTCTGTCTTCTCTACACCCTCCCATTAGGTAGCTGAAGACAGCAGTAAGGTCCTCCCAAAGCCTTCTCCTCTTAAGGCCTGAACAAACCCAGCGCTCTCAGCCTTTTCCATCATGTGCTCCAGCTCTTTAATCACCTTGGCAGCCTTCTGCTGCCCTCAGTCCAGTATGCCAGTTCTGTCTCGTTCTGGGGAGCCCAAATTCTGGACGACATTCCTTCTTCCAGTCTAGACTACTCGGCTGGCTCCCGACCATGTGCTGCTGGAGTTTGGGTAAGTATCTCCATTTTGTCGAAGTACTAGATCAGTTTTTATACAAATGGATCATGAAAAGGGTAGGCAGTGGGAATAAATCAATGTAAAAAAAAAAAAAAAAGTCCCACAGCAAAACTCTAGTTAGGCTTTTCATCTTTTGTTTTTTCCTCTCGGAATGGAGAATTGCAGTTTGTATGCTGCTGCCACCAAAAAGAACCAGTGTATTCTGCAGTTGCACTTCAGAAGCTTGAAATCTTGATGCTGCAAGAACAGATGTAAAAATGCAAGTGAAGCTTGTTATGACATCTACGAAAATCTTACTGATCAATTGTATAAATTTAAGTTTATGATAAATATTATGGAGGTTTCATCCTAACAACTTCAATTTTAGTTGAAATACTGTAATGTGCGGCCATAATACTGTGGTCGTAAGTTTGCAGGAGCTTGCGCTGAGTTCCTTCTCTGCCATGTACTTATGAATCCTGAAATGCTTAAAAGCTGGTTACAAGCTAAATTCTAAGACTACCAGTAAAATAACTTCAATACTTTCTTTTTTTTTGAACTTAGATTTGTTCATTATGACTTTCTTGCAGGATTAGGTATGATGCTACAGTTACGCTTGAGCCACCAGCACATAAGTGATTGCTTGATGCTTTCCCTATAGCTGAAAGGAATGAAGTTTTGCGTTTGGAATTTTCTTACGCTTTTCTACCAAATCACCAGTGAAGAAACGAGCTGCTGTGAACAGCACAGCAGTGACTCATCTTGCACCTTGCGTTGCTTAAGCTCTCGGCACACATTGTAGCTTGCACACGAGAAGCTCACGTGGTTTCTCATACCACAAATGTTGCTTTTTTGACACCATTTGCTTCCTTTCTAGTGAACGCATTTCTATTAAAGATGAAAATAAATCCCTCTCTGTGTGTGCATTTTTAAGGCTGCAACTGAAGCCTAGGTTTGCTTTGAATTTGAAAGGAAACCCTTTCAGCTTTGCTGTTTAGTCCTGCTGCCACTGAGAACTATATAGCAAAAAAAATGCATGCCTTAAAAATTACGTTTCAAAGCAGCTCTCTAAATATCTGTACTCCTTAGCCAGTAAATGCCTTAACTTCTCATTTTCTCACAGAGTAACCTTCTTAGCAAATCCATCTCACTGCTTACTGTGTTAAAATGAGATTAGGATTTTAGACATAAACGCAGGAAAGTAGACTACAGAAAGATCCATTTTTGTGAGCAATTAACACCATTGTGTGTTTCTTCTACTCCATTTGTGAGTTACCCTGTGTAGTTGAACTCTAAAAGGATTTTACTATTCTTTTTTCAAATGCAAGTTTATGAAATTTTGGCTTTTTCTGAAGATTTTGGCTGATTCTCCAGGTGAAAGTGGAAACAAATTCCTGAGGGGTAGAGCAAACACGCTGTGTTAAGCGTGTATTTGACTACTGTGTGTACACTTACTCCGCTTGCCAATGATATTCACGGTTTAGCTGTAAATTAGCATTTCTTGACCTCGGCACTCAAGTTCAAGAGAGTTTGCTGTTCTGTGCCTGAAAGCCGAGACACTGGCAGTGTGGCTTAGACCGGTGGGCCTTCCAGTCCAGCATCTCATTTTTGATAGATGAATATCAGATTATTTCTTATGAGCCGTGAAAGCAAATCATCCTGCCAGTAGGAGAAGCTCCATCTTGGCATGTGTTACTTTGCAAGGTGGGGTTTTTTTCAATACTTGTTACGTGCTCTCTTTTCTGCTCGGGGACTAAAAAAGCACTGCTAGGGGCTTTACAGCAATTGCCTCCTAGTGTCCAAGTGGAAGAGGAGATGACTGCTTCACCATGAACTCTTTCAAACTGAATACTTATTCACCGGTTAAGCTGGGGTGTTGAGCCTGGCATCGATCTTGCCAGTCATTCAGCCAGGAGTTTTGCTTGCATCTCTTTATTTGTGAAACGCTTGTTTTACTACCTTAGCTGGTTAGTCATCATGATCAAGCTCATGGTTGGTGTTTGCTAAGACCTATCCTAGTGCGCTGGGATATTTTTTTTTCAGTCTTTTCCCACTTCACCTTAAATGAAAGCTAGCATGGGATTCGTTCCTAATCATGGGCCCAGTGCCCACGTGGGCATAGCGGCCCGGTACACGGCCTGTCTCCCCACGTCTTCCTTCTCTGCAGCAGGCTATCTCACTGACTCTGTAAGTGTCCACGGAGTGGCTGGGAGGAGACCAGTTTGCAAAGCAGGTGTGCCCCGGAGTCCGGGCAGCCGTCACGGGTGCTGCCTGGGTACGCTTATCTTCCCACGGCCAGAAGTCCGTCTGTGCAGGCTTTTTCCCAATCCTACTGCTATTGCAGGTTTTCTTTAAGAGTGGAGAAAGAACTGGCAATGCTCTATCTGCCATAGCTACGGTTTCAGGACCTCTTATCTATCGTTAGAGGCATTAAAGAGTCTGCTTCTTGCAGGCCTGCAGTCCTGTGAGCTACGACAGTCCTGTGTGCTCCACCCTTTTCAGATCCTCCGTAAACCGTGGCAAACAATGAATGGTTTTCTACAACAGACGGACTGCTGTTCATCTCTGGCCCAAGCAATTCTTCTGAATGGAAAAAAGCATCCAGGCACATTCTAGGTGAACCAGCTTCTCACTGTAGCATGCTTACTGCTCGTTTCTGGCTAACATTGTAATCCTACCTAACGGAATGTATCTTTGGAATAGCACGGCGCAGAGCTTTGCGTTAGTTAGCAACTCCCCCCTCTGTCCTGCAAGTTTTTCCGACAACCGCAATTGTAGCCCGCTGTCTGTGCATTCCTGAAGGGGACCGGTTCTCAGATGTGTTCATGGGTCTTCCCTTCAAACCACTGGATCCTCCTTGCCCTTGAAAGCAGCATGCCTCGTGGCTATTACAGCAGTCACCTGAGAACTTCAGGTGGTTGTGGACAGCCCCATTAGTATATTGCCATCTTCAAAATCAGGTTATCCCTCTGGCTTTGCTTTAAATTTCTTGATAAAGCGATGTCAGTTTCTGCCTTCCACCTGGAAGATTAAGTTCATGGAGGTCTTCCTTCTTTCTGGAGCTGAACCTGTCCTTCAGTCTGGCAGTAGGAAGACCTTTTTTGAAGTCTCCTGCGTTGTTTGCTTTGGCTGCTGGGTGACCTAACAGCTGCATGCTATCTGTCAGAAAGGACTTGTGGCAGCCCAAGGACCTGGAGCGAAACAGCAGTGGTGGCTCTCCCCCTAGTCATCACAG
>NW_008825052.1:682480-693940 GCF_000699105.1 Pygoscelis adeliae | reverse complement strand
AGCTTCAGCAGATAAGCTGTGCAATGTTTCCTCTGCAGGTATTTGCTGTGAAGTTATTTGACATTTGCGTCTTCAACAAGCACGGCATTATTCTTTACGCAGCTTTCAGCAGGGCGATGCTTTAGTCATTTGACTCGCCCTTCACCGAAATGTCACTGGATGACCCCTATCAGTTCTCCTGCCAGAGTACCTTCACATGGGGGCTCTCCCTCAAGTGCTGGGTTTATTTAATTAATCCAATCTGCCTTGCTGTTCTCTTTCTCAGTCTCTTTCTGATGCTATCTTGGACTGAAAGGAACTGAAGTGGCCGCAGCCGCAGCAGGTGGAGAGGTTTGGAGCAAGGAAACCATCTGACAACCCCGCAGAAGCAAAACTCTCGGGTCTCGCGTCAGGGCACGTGTACACGTTTCAAAGGACTTCATGTTTCCAGGAACATTAGCTGCCCGGCCTTTGGAAGGGTTTCGGTATCGTTGTTTAAATGTGCTGTACAGCTTCTTGTGCTTTCCATACTTTTCTTCACGATAACCGTCGCTCTCTGCAAACCGAATGGGGCACGGCACGGCACAGCACCCGCAGCTGGCGGAGCACAGCGGTACCGGCAAACTCCTCTCTAACTCTTAACAGCAGCAAAACTTCTATGCTCATCTAAGAAATACGAGTAAGCTTGCAGAACAACATCATATCGTCATAAACAGGTAGCAGAAAGAGGCTGAAATGAATAATGATCATCCAGTTTAAGATTTTGAGATCTATAGTTTTGATAATTGGCAACCTGTTGAATAGATTTTAAGGTACCTGAATTACAAAGTGATGCAAAAAGAAGGGGAGAAATAAAAGCCAGAATGGATAGAGACAGCAAGTAATCGGTGGCTCTTGGCTTGCTCTTTTTTTTAAAAAAGCCCCTCATAAATTTGCAGAAAACAGTCCTGTACAGCTAGTGATATTACTGGCTTGTTGGCTAATAATATTATGCTTGTTTGGCTAATTGTTGCTTTTCTTTTTGACTTTGACTGTTAGTCGACAATTAGCAGCATGTTTATAGTTAATTCCCTTTCTTGCCCACAATGACAGTAAGAATTTCCGTGCCTAGAAATTATCAGTAAAAAAACCAAACAGCTAAATATTAAAAAAAAAAAAAAAAGAAAAAGGAATAACAGGAGCCAGTCGTATGTATGTGCAGAATTAAATTTCAGGAACAGAATTTGTGTGTAAATTTAAGCACATTTACGAAATGCAGACATCAATCTTTTTTTGACAATAATATGCAGTGGATTGCTCTGGTTTTAATACTTACGTTTTGTAGTACAAAAAGGAGGAAAGAGACATTTTAAAAGGCCAAATGAACTTCAGTTGTATTAATCTCTATCAGGCTAAAAATATGGATGTAGAGAAAAATAGGTAGCGAAGAGAATATTTTCTGAAGCGTTACTGATTTTGTATTTGACTCTGGGTATGCTGCTTCTCTTTTTGACTTTACCTAAGGCTCCCACAGACTTTTGTTGGCTACAGCAGAAGCCATATGGTCTGGCTGCTAAAATTAGGTTCTGCTTGTCACAGCCTGCAGAGGCTCCAGCAGTCGTCGTGCCGGCCCTGGGGAGGAGGAAGGAAAAGGGCTTTCCTTTGCGCCGCTCAGTCACAGGCTACAAAACGTAGCTGCAGCTGCACACGCTGCTTGCTGCGGTCAGCTACGGTCACACCTCGGCTTGCCTGCTGCCACCACCCAGTACCTGTGTGTAAATTAAAACTGCCTTGTCTACCATAGGATTTTAATACGTCCCATTGTCCAAACTGTTTCAGCTCCTTCAATTTTCTTGGTTTTTTTTTTTTTTTAAGCAGGAAAAAATCGTAACATGAAATTATAACATCTTGTGCACGGGTCTTTCAGGCAAGGGAGCAGATGCGGTAGCTAAACCCTCAGAATCTGATCGTCTTTGCAGTCTTTGGTAATGCAAGGATGGAGCTCTTCAAATCCAACATTGCTGCAAATCCCAACAAAATCGTTACAAAAGAGTTGCCCCTAATGAATCGCTGTAAGAAAATGTCACTGAGCCACACACGGACCAGAGAAACTTCAGGGCTGCATGGGGGAGCCCTTCTGCAACCTGTGATTTCTTTCTCAGTCTGAATTTTTTACGGGCATGGGTAGTTCAGAAACATCGAGCTGAGAGGCTATAAGCTTTTTGGTTCCGACTCTGTGGTTAGGTACAAATTTAGTGCTTTATAAAGCCATTTTGAAATACAATTGCAAAAAAAAAAAAAGAGTGCACATCATTATTAAGATGAGAAATTAATATAGTTTTTGTGGTATTTAACGTAGGTTCTGCAGAACATATTTTTCGTAGGAAAATCACAACTGTCTCATCTGCAATAGGATTTTGACATGCTAAAGATGTATTTTTCCTGGGGATGTGATGATTATTGCGTTGCTCCGTGATGTCATGAAAAACTAGGCAAATTCTTGACGTGACATACAATTCGGTTTTGTCACTTCTAACACCCAGCGTCTCCTAAAATTCACCTTGCTCGGAGAGGAAAAGTGACCTGACCCAGCCGTGCTGACAGAAGCCCGTGCTGAACCTGCAGCTGTCCCACAAAACCGCTTTTGCACATGCTGCGTTAGCCAAAAGGGAGCAAAGCTGCCGCGGTGGCACAAAGCTTTGCTGTGGGAGCCATGAGCCCTCTGGGACCGCTCCGTCCATGCCCCGTACCGCTCCGTCCGGGCTGACGGCGGGAATGATGTCTCAGCAGCGCCCAGCGAATACAGCTGTGGGTAGGAGTTTCTGCGTCAAAAGGAGATGCACGCTTTACACAGGGTGTAATTAAGCCGTAAATTTCATTGCCACGGGATTTTGTGGGTGCTGGATTTTTACATATGTTTGAAAAGCAAAGAAATTCACATGAAAAAGAGCCACCAAGGGGAATTAAATGCAAAGACGCCGGGAAATCCTTGAGCAGAGGCTC
Organism: Pygoscelis adeliae; assembly: GCF_000699105.1. NCBI lineage: Eukaryota > Metazoa > Chordata > Aves > Sphenisciformes > Spheniscidae > Pygoscelis > Pygoscelis adeliae. Next base: position 690,979 of record NW_008825052.1, on the reverse strand, counting down.
ACCCGAGGCTGGGAGAGTGACAGGGAAGCACTGCTGTCACGTTTGCTTATTCTTACCACTTTTTGCCAGGCATCTGCTATTAGCCACCGTTAGCAACGAGATAACGATCCCGTACTGACAGCATCCGTCATGAGCTCTGGAAAGAGCTGGCTTCAGTCCTCTGCTCTGCCACACACTTCCCTCTAATCTGCTTTTCCTTCCTTCAGGGGAGAAGAGAAATCAGAGCATTTCCCACCCTCCCACGGGGTTGAAACCCGCTTACGTTAGGCTTGGGAAGTGCTTAGAAGTGCCGGGGCAGGGAGGGGGTGTTGGTGTCCGGCGTTGCCGTGGAGCCGGGCTCTGTTGACGGACTCGGACTGGCGGTGGCCAGGGCGCCATGGGCCCGCGGCGGGCGGCGGTGACGGTGGCGGTGGTGGGGCTGCTCCGGCACCCGGCTTTCCACGTGGCCAAGTGTGCGGCAGAGGTAACCCCCGGGCTCCAACCCCGGAGCTGGGTTGGGAGCAGCAGGGAGTGGTGGGGGCTGGGAAGTAAATAAGCAGAGGTATGCCTGCGCCCAGCGGTGGCTTTTAGGAAGAAAATATTCCAATTTTTGGGTTTCTGCTCTTCTTCAGCGCTACCAGGTGCAGGCGCAGGCACCGAGGCTTTACGGGCTCCCGGCTCGGCGCTGCTCGGGGCGGGGGTCTCCGCTGCAGCATCCTCGCCTCCTTGTTTGTACACCGCCAAGAAATTTTACAGCTGTGCAGCGCTGTATAAGATGTCATGCACATCGCAGCTCTGCCTGACTTGCTTGGCAACTTACTCGGCAGCTTACGACGAGTCCCTTAACGCAGCTCTGTCGGTGCAGATGAGAAAGAAAAGACCTGCAAACCTCACGGGGTTTCGCAGACTTTTCATGAGAAGCTCAGCCGTGCAGCGGATGCACAGCACGCAGCCCAACGTGGGGTGCACAAAGCTGACCTTTATGCCCTCGCTGCCCGTAAGAGTTTATATGCCAGGCTTGTTCCCCAGCATTATTTACAGCTGACAAAGCTCTGCCATCTCTCAGCAGCCCTAAGGACAAGCCAAGCCGATAGCTGCAGGGGGAGCGTGCCTCTTGGCTTTTTTCCTTTTTTTTTTTCCAGCCACGGATCCAACGATAGCAGCAGCGACTGGGAGCTGAATAGAAAGTCACTTCTTTGCTTTATTCTTTTTAAGGCCAGCTGGGCTGGCTTTAAGCCCCAGCTTGGGGCACGTGTTTACAGCCCACATGGAGATGAGGCTAAATCCATGGACAGGAATGTCCCGTCTCTAAATAGCGGTGTGCTCCTGAGGCAATGGTACAAGCAACAGGGGCTGGAAACGTTCACCTTGCAGCTTTCACCGAGCCACTTGCGTGGTCCGAGGCCCTGGGCCCAATCTCCTGGGACAGGAGAGGACTGCAACTCCCCATGCCTGCAAAATGCATGCAGAAATGCAGTGATGATGCTCAGAGACATCTTTGAATATCTCACTGCTTACATCCATGCGGGGGGGGGGGGGGGAGTACCAGTATAATTCAGTAATATTTGTGAAGCAGCCCTTCACAGAAAAACAAGACACCCACTACATCTGCAAACAGGGATTTAGAGCGATTTGCGTGTACTTCTGGAAGTGTCGGGAATTACGCCGGAGGCATGAGGGGTGCAGTGCAATAACTGGATTAGAATGTGGCTTAGGTTGTAGTTCATGAGGAAAATACAAGCTGTGATAGGATGGGGTGTGTATGTGTGTGTGTGAAACTGCTCGTAAGCAATTTTTTGTCCTTACCTTGAAAATCTAGGCTCTGAAGCTGAAGTTTCCAAGCAAGTTTGCAGATCCTGTAATACAGCCTTTAGTAGAATTTGCATGGCATGAATATTTACAGGAGAAAAAGAAGGTAACTCTCGTTTCCTCAGGTTGTTTCAGACACAAGTCCTCCCCCCGGGGCTGCAGCGTCTCGCAGCTCGATGCCATCCGCAGATTTTGGAAGTGGGCTTTTCCACTCTGCTTTATTTAATGGCCTCAGAGACCCTCGGAGCAGGATGGGGCTCTGCGGGCGCTTTTCCTGTTCAGACTGAGCTGCCCCCAAAGTGACACCCACGTGACTGTCATCACGATAATGTCCCGTAGCAGCAGGATCCAGACCTTTAGGGCACGTAACTGCGTGCGGCATCAGCACACCTCACAGAAAGCTGCTGCCCAATCCCTTCCCGTTGGCGGGATTTGTGGTTTGAAAAGTAGGAAAGGCATAAAAATATCACGGGCGTGGTGGATTATTACTGATTGCTTCTTCACTGAAGGTGTAAATAATCCCTGGAGGCTTTACGTTGTCCCTCTGAAACACAGGAACTGAGGGGTGAGGTGTGGGCATATGCCTCCTCGGTGATGTGCTTCGTTGGTGGCCAGCTGCTGGGGGACGAGAAGGAGCTGCTCAAGTGGTCTTACCATGAGTGGGACTATCGCGACTTTAAGCCCGAGGCACTTTACCAAGCGATTGCTGAGGATTTCTACACCAAATATCTGAAAAACAGCCAGGCAAGTAGCACTGTTTTACGAGAAGAGTACAAGGTCTGTAAGCGGCCGGAGAGGTTGTGCGATGAAAGGGCACATACCACGAGGAGGAAGGAGAGCCAGCACAGCCGTGGCAGTTTCTTGGTTTCTGCCCTGCAATGGCAGGGCCAGAGCTGGGGACGGAGAGGCCGGCGGGAGCATCCCCTGCCGAGGACGAGGACAGCAAAGCCTCCACGCCTCTCGGCAGCCAGGAAGGGACAAACACTAGCCCGGATGCCCGACGTGTATTAACTGCTTCAGGGCGGAACAGTCCAACAACAGCACGTTGCTGACCATGCTGCAACTGTGCTGCTCCAAAATCCCAAACCGCCCAGCCCTTGGGTACCCTTATTCTTGGGTACCAAAAGCCCAACTGCCAAACCTCTCCTTTCCCAGCCGAGACCCCCTGAAGTGCCATGGTGTCATGAGGTGTGATGCGGCTGGCGCTGACACGGTAGTGAGAGCAGAGAAAAATAAAATGTCATACTAAAATGAGTAACGCAGAAGATATGGCATCGGTGACATGCAGATTTGAGGCTGGCTGGGAAGAGCGAGAAATGTCCATTTTGGCAGGGTGGACGGTATTCCTGCGGATTCATTTATTCCTGCCTGTTTTGTATGGGCTGCAACAGGCAATGTACGTAAATGCAAGAGGAAGAAGGAGGCCTTGCCCAGTAGTTAGCTTTAACACACTGCTAGGATTATTTCTGCCCAGAATGAAGTGAAACATCCTCTACTATTTTGTCTATTTAAACAAAATAGTAGGAATGCTGTTGTGCATTGACAATCCCGCGGGCATTTTCTGAGACCATTCGTGCCGGGTAGCTGGACACTGGCCTGCGTTAGAAAGCGAGTGCAGCACGGGCACGGAGAGCTGGCCTTTCCCTCACTGCATTTGTTTTTCTGCTTTAAACAGCACGTGTTTGTGTACCTGGAGATAGCCATTGAGGAACAGCCCATCGGGAGGCTGCTCTTTGAGGTACGTTACAGAGGAGAAAAACAAAAGCGAGGAACAAGTCCACCCAGCGCGGTGGTTTCACCTGCCAAAGGAGGGGCGACAGAAATCTGGCCAGTGGACGTCGGCTAGGAATTTCACACGTTGTCAGCCATGAATTCCACACGTGTTTTCCCCTTCTCGCTTTTGCAGCTCTTTTCGGACGCGTGTCCCAGGACCTGTGAGAATTTCCGTGCCCTGTGTGCCGGAGGAGTAACGTCTCCCCGCGACGGCCGAGAGCTCACCTACAAAAACTCTCTTTTCCATCGCCTCGTGAAAAATGGGTGGATCCAAGGAGGAGGTGCGTTTCCAGGTGTCCTGAGTAAAACCGAGTTACAGCACAAGGAGGGGGGCTGATCTGCGTGAATAACAGTCTTCATCCACGGAGACATAACTGAACTCCAGGACAAAGCTAATCTCTTAATTAATATATATATAAAAACCAGAAAACTTTTTCTCTTTTAGCCATCTCACTTTCTAAACATAGGAAAAGTTTGGATAGTTTGTTCTTTTGATTACCCAAGACCTTTTCAAAAGAATTTAGGAAACTAATTGAAAACATTAAAACTCCTTTCCATGAAGTTCTTTGGTAAGTAATTAGGAAACTAATTGGAAACATGAAAACACTAAGAATATCCATAGGAAAACACATTACTTGCTTTATAGAGAGATTAACTTACGGAGGCATTTAGCCAAGCGTCAGAGCCCTTGCAGACGTGCTGGTGAGTTTTCTGAACATCAGTGCTACGTTTGGAGTGTGGCACCGAGGAGAAAGCACCACGAACGATGGGTCGCACAGCTTGCCCCACTGACATCCCCAGGGAAGCGGAGACAGTTAGGTGTTATCAGAAGGCATGTCCTTTGCTACTCCCTTTTGGTCTATCATACATCTTACCTACCTGTATTTCTTACCTGTGTTTGCCTTGCTCCAAATGTGAGTGCTTAAATCCAGTTCAGGTTTATACTTTGAAGATACACCTCCTACTTTTCATGAATAACTATGCAGATATCTATGTAGTCCATAAAAGCAACCTAAAATTACAAGCTTGCTACTGTAGAGGACTAACCATAGCCTGACTGGTATAAGACAATGTCTAAATAAAGTAACAAAACCAGACTTCTTTAAAAAAAATTTTAAAAAATAGACGCATCATGTTTCTTTAGTGCCTTATTCATTAGAAATCTGGTTCAATAGGAATTTCTCTCTTATCAAATCTCTTTTCTTAGACAAGGTAGTGGTCTTACCTCACCATCATATCACAGCTGCATTTTCATCCTTCCTTCTTCTAACCCTGCTCCCTCCGACAGGCGTCTTTCTCCAGGACGCCCCTTCCTCGGCTGGCCGCTGCCACCACAGGAGCTCTTCCAGCAGAAGATGCTGGACCTTCTCAGAGGGGCAGCGATTAAATGCACCGTATGAAATAGTTCTCCATAGAGAGACCGTCTCTTGGGACAGAAGCAGAGCTCTTCCCAAAGGCCTGATAAATTTTCAGTAGTAAAACAGAAAGATGGATGCCGTTGTTCCCCCAGGCTGATGCGCAACCCACATCTCTGACCTCAGCTGAGCTGCTCACTGACAACCCCCTGTGATAAAGCTGGTCTCTGATGGTTACTTTTATCTACCCTGCAGACATCATAACTGGAAAGGGAGACGGAGGAGAGTCAATTTATGGTCCCACCTTTGAAGGTATGGTTCCTCAGCTATCTTACTGCGCAAATGGCAAATTTCTGCAAAAATCAAGTTGTTCACCTGATCTCATCCACAGAATAACCGGGGAATTTCCTTTCATCTCCCTAAAGCAAAAGGGTTTGCTTTTCAGTCAGAATTATTACCTGCTTGCATTAGCATGAGCAGACCGCTTTAGCGAGGTCACTTTTTGATCTGTAACCTTGGCCCCCTCCTCTGATGTCCCCTGCCTGACGCTCAGCTCCACCGGCCCCTTCTCCCTGCCTAAATGAGGGCTGACGGTCACCCACTCTCCTACTTCAAACTGCGAATACTCACCTTGTGGCTAGGACCTTAGAAATGTAGAAGTGGATTAGCTACAGATGTCCAGGCACCCGATACCACTTTAAATGCATTTAAAGTAATGGAAGTAAGTTGGCTTTAACTCTAGATTTCCTGGACCTCAGGCAGCTTTTCAGGCTTGGGGACACCGCAGGCATCGCTGCCAGCAGCTACGTGACTCTGCTGATGTAAGGGGAGTTACTTCTCAATCTCACATAAAACTGTGACAGTCAAGAAATGACAAACACAAGCTAAACTTAACAAAAAATGTTCCCCCGTACTGGTATAAAGTAATAAAATGTAAAGAAAAGAGAACATTGTAACTTGCGGTATTTAAGAAAAACAACCCATATAATTGACATAGACATTTGGGATCTTCTGTTTAGACTAAATGCTACCCATAAAGACGTTTTATGACAGTTAAAGCACTTTTGAAATTAATTTATGTTCCCTTATATAAAAGCCTTCCCACTGTCAATGGCACAAATGATGCAACATTCGAGCAGGCTGGGCAGCAGCCAACAGAGAGATCAGAAATGCCAAGTTGTAGCTGAAAACTTTCTTTCCCAAGACGCTGAAGAGCCTACTCGCGAGGAGAAGCCGCTCTCACCTCGAGGCCCCGGGATGGACGGAGCAAAGCCCGGCTGGAGGCGGGTCGCTAACCCACTCTGCCGGGCTGAGTCACAGCGCTGGCAGGCAGGAAAGCTGCTGGAAGTGGAAGCCCGGCGTGTGGGATTTAAGGCAGTAAATGCTACGGGCTGCCTAGAGTGGGCAGGAAAGAGCAAAAGCCACTTCTTTGATGCTGGACCTCCTGAAATAGCAGCAAGCCTAGTCTCTCGAGACACACTCATCTCAGAAAGAACATAAGCTGGTATTGGAAAAAACTAGGACTGGCTGTTAAATTGTTTGCAAGGCGAATATCACTGAGGATTTAGAAGTTTGTGAATTCTCTTTTCCAGCAACGCTACCCAATAGATTTGTGCTAGTGCACATCTCGTACCCTTCGCACTTTCTGTTAGGGTAGAAATCGTCTGCAGAGGAAAATGAGTTTGAGCGTGCGTAGGCACCTCTGCATACAGGAGAGCTATGGCCCCACGCACGCTGCCTGGGCTGCGGCACGAAGGCCCAGCCCAGCGCGCACCATTTTAGTCCCGGCTCCATCCTCCTCCTCCAGGCAAAGCTTGTGCTTTCCCTGTGTTACCCAGGAAAGAAGCTGCCATGTCGTGTGGGAAGGTGACAATGCATCAAAAATCGCCTAAGTACTTTTAAGGTGGATTTAATTTGGAATCCGTCAACCTTGAAAGTGTCCCTGGAAGAGTTTTATTACCCATATTGCACATACTCCACGTGTTGATGTATTAAAGGAGAGGATTGCTAATTCTTCTTCTCCCCCTTTTTAATTAAAAGTTGCTTTTCCTCCTTGAGAAAGGTCTTCACTTGGGTATGCCTTTCTATTTTAAGGCTTAGATTGCTCTCCCAGTACTTCCCGCCAAACTATTTTACACCGAGGGCAGAGAACAAATATCTTCGATATCTGAAAAGGGTGAGAGATGCCTCTGTCAGCCGGTAATGTTCTGGGAGATGCCGTGCTTGGCACACGTCCGGGCACCGCAATGCCTGCTGAAATTAATGGGACGCAACCACATTTTACTGTAATGAGCTGCAGGGACTGAGGTAATTACAGAGAATCGCTCGGACTGGAGTGCCGTGTCATAGGACAAAGCATTCTACTCCAAAATTAGTCTGCTGAAGTCACTTTGCAAACCGCAAGGCAGCGGTCAGGGAGTAACTGTTTAGTTAAAATTTAATTACCATTTTTATGAATCAGTTTCTGAGAAGGGCACTCAAACTGGGTAAAAAGAATTAAAAAAAAATCAGAGAACAATAAAATGTAAACATTTCTACAGTTCCCTTCAAGCTTGCTGAGAGTTCCATGGGGCTTTTGACGGCTCAGCGTGATCAGGTAGGAGAGATGAGCAATGAGGGGGCCAGGATCAATGCACCCCCTGCTCCCCACCTCGTAGCCAGGCTCCCCTCCACAATGGAGAAGGAATCAAGTCCTTGCCATCATCCCCCAAACCCAAGCACGCCTTACGTCTATCTTTCCGCAGTCATCCCTCATGAGAGCCGTTTCTTCTCTCCCTCACCAGTCCTTCCTCAGCTGGCACGGAGGATCCTTTTCACCTCCTCGTGGCTCTCACTTGCTCTTCCCTTGCATCTCCCATCGCCTGCCTCCTCTCCTCGCCCTGGAACAAAGCTTCCGCTCTGGGAGCACCCCGGCCTCCTTAACTAAATATCTGCTCTCCATTTATTCAGCTCTGTCATTTTATTTGGCTAAAGAAGTCTCCTGCTCGCTCTCCCACGCAAGTCGCCGAGCGCCGGGGGCAGCTGGGCATCCCGCCCCAGCCAGGCGTGTCCTGTCCTCACAGCCCTCTTTGTGCTCACAGGGGATCTTGTCCTCTTCACCGCAGGCAGCGGCATGAGGGGCGGCAGAGCCAGAGGCTGTGCTTGGAGCATCCCCTCTGCCTCCCGTCTTCCTCATCTGTACAGTGGGAATAATCCCAAGTAGCCGCAGGGAAATGCCGTGCTAAGTGCCCCGAGCTGCTCCGGTGACAGGCATTACAAACCGACAACGGGGAGCCAGAGGCATCGTTGCTGTGGCTCTAATATTCAGAAATACCTAGAGCACTTTTTCATGGATATTTGTCATTAGCTTCTTTACTGGCTTAAGCACTAGGCAGTAGTGGGAAGCGCTTTCTAGGAAGGACATTGATTCAAACCAGACTTGGCTCGCATGAGACTCAATGAGACCTTTGGGGGAAAAGGAGAAGGGAAAGGGAGAGCGCGGAAGAAGGAAAGGGGAGCTTGCGGGAGCTGGCAAAAGGGACCTGTACGGTGAATAGCAGCAAAGGGAGCGACACGACTGCGGCCTTTCATCCCCGAACTCTTT
>NW_008825052.1:673063-682465 GCF_000699105.1 Pygoscelis adeliae | reverse complement strand
CACAAGGGAAGAGGGGTCCTCGGGATGGCCAACAAGGGCCGCCACAGCAACGGCTCGCAGTTCTACATCACCCTCCAGCCAGCTCCCTACCTGGACAAAAAATACGTGGCTTTCGGGTAGGTACGCACAAGCTTGCCGCCACTGCACTGCGTGAGAGGTCGCCCTGGCCCCGCAGGACACAGCTGCCCGGGAGGAAGCGTCCATGAAATCCTCACGGCAGCTGCTGCCTCTGGCCAGGGGGAGGATGGATAACTCAGGTCTGAAGTACCTAATGACACCCATCCCTCCCTTTCTCTGCCCTGGCCTGGCTTGCTCAAGCTGGAAAACCCTATGGCAAAGCTGCCGGGGCCTCTCCAGGATGAGGGCTACAAATTGATGGCTGCATGGCTCGGTGTCAGCCGAAGGCGGGCCCTGACAGACAGAGGGGTGTTGAGCAAAGCCTCCGGGCTCTGCTCTGCCCTCACGAGCTGAAAGAAATTATTTTAGCGAATGCATGCTGGGAGTTTGTTCTCCGTAGGTCAATGTATAGGGCTGGCCCTGTTAAGATTTTTAGATTTTCAGGAATATAATAGGGAAGATTATTGCTCTGAGCAGTTTGCTTGATGTAAGAGAATAAAATATGTATGTATTACCACAGAGCGAGAAATTCACAGTGCAGTTTCCATGTAACCACCTCATGGTGAAAGACAGCATTTTTAAAGGAAGTGAAAAGCACAACTGCCTCACCTACAGAGAACAAACCAAAAGCGATCGCTGGCCGGATATATTTATAACCAGCAGCATTCACCTCGAGTTTCAGCCTTGCCACCGGCTCTGTGTAATCTGAAAGGTGTGGGATCCACGATCTGATAGCCAGGCCCTCTTGAAGCTGAGTGGGGGTTTAGTTCCGAGGGAGCAAAAAGCAGCCACAGCATAGGATGAGGACAGCCGGGCACCTTCCAGCCCTGCACTGGCTCAGTCCTTCTGACGTCCCTGCTTGGGCAAGGGCTGCCTGCAATGTCCTCCCCGCTTGGTACCACTGTGGTGGGTGGGATGGGGTGGGATATGATATGAAGCTTTCCAGAGCACTGCTGGCATCCATCACCGTGCCTGTGTGTGCAGGAGGCACAGCTTGTGCTCCTGCAGCGTGGGAGCAGGACAGGCTGAAAATCGTAATGATTGCAAGATGTTGGACTGTTTTCAGGATTCAGATTGGCATTGTGAAGGCAGGAAACGAAAGATTTCTCAGCGAGTCACTTCCAATAACTGTCACTTCTGACAGCGTGTCTCTTGACTTCTTTCTCCTTAAAAGTAATGGCCATTTGTAGCCAAGGCACATGGTAAAACGCTTGTTTCTTTATATAAGTGTAGCTGCATAAAGCCGTAGCATTTTTCTCTCTCCTAAAATGCTACCTAGCGGCTACTTAATCAAGAACTGACGGCGTTTGTCACTCCATTGCAAAGAACAACTCTTTAAAGAGCAGAGCGGGTGCAGCCTGTTGGTAGGAAACTGGTGCCTGTGTTTCTTACAGCCCCACACAAGCTGGAGGCTGCGGAGCTGGCTCCAGACAGAGACAGATCCTATGTGCGCTTTCTCCCTCCTGTAGGCAACTGATCGAGGGCACGGAGGTCCTCCAGAGACTGGAAGCCGTACCTACGTATAACGAAAGGCCTACAGTAGACTGCAAGATTATTAACTGTGGGACTTTTGAGCCGTGATCACCAGCTGGTTTTCCTGCCTGCTATAAGGTAGAGCACTATTTTCTGCTCAGCTTTTTACAGACCCTTGATGGCTTTCACTTAAGGCAAAAATAAAAGCACTTCTTGCACGTGTGAATGGCTTGGAAACGTTCTTTTGGCTTAAAAAAAATGTTCGTAAGCTGTTAAAAAGCACTTTTATAACAGTATAGAAAAAGACTTGTGAACATATCCCAGTGCCAGTCTACAGTTTATGGGAAATGGTGTTCATATGATTATATAGTGACAAGCAGATACGATAAAATGCACATATGGCTAAAGCACAGGTGGACAGATGGATACACAACTGTAGGGATAGAGCTAACTGTTCCTGGCTAAATTCTGCCTCTACCACAACCTCCACAGCACAACTGCCCTGCCAGGTTTGCCCCGTATAGCTCAGATACCAGATGTAGTCTGCATATGGTAACTCAGACATCTCAGAGGAAAGGAGGAAAAAAAAAAATGTTTGCAGAACTGCGGCCTCTCTGAATGCCATGCAGTTGATCCTGCACTGACTACTGTAAACTAAAAGTAACACCCTTGAAATCGGGTTGGGCTGCATCAGGCTAAAACCAGGAAATGGTAGAGCAGCCGTTAAGCTTTAAGTAATCGTATTTGGCAGATGGTCTCAAATAACAAAAATGTGACTATTGCCACTAAAACAGAGAAAAATATTGTTTACAAAGTTACTGCAAAACAGGAAATTTTAAGATTACATGTGGATGCAAATATATAATACACAACGATTGCTAGCGTCAGGGATTTCTTAGTGCAAGATCTCTCTAATGCACAGTGCAGAGCTTGGGCATGGGTGGCTTCAGCAGAGGATGGCAGGTAAGCATTAAAAGAAGGGAAGATGCGTGGAAAATCAAAATGTGGCCTGGAAAGAGAGGCCATAACCAAGCGCATTGGAAGTTCAAAGGAAAGAGCATTCATCGGGCTCGGATGCAGATACACGGCTAAACCAGCCTTGCTGTGCCAGGGCTACACAGACACCGTCAGTGTACAGCCCTCTCGCCTCTATTCCCAGGACTGCGAAGAGCTCTGCGCTGAGCGACCTTTGCTCCTGGGCTCGCCGTATGAGCTGCTAAACCCCACAAACCAGCGCCAGTGTAAGACGAGAAAGGCTGAGTGAGAGAAGTATTAGGAGAGACCTAATTTTGTCCGAGCTTAAGCCCACAGATTTCATGGGAAGTAACATGCTTAAGTTTATTTGCTAAATAGGAATGAATTTAACGAATCAGCAAATGTTTAACTGAATGCCTGAAGGGGGCACAGACCTAGAGCGATCTCCACATGCTCTGAGTGAGTACAGCGATTGTCTTAATTTTAGCAAGGGGATTTAGGTTCTTCTTTACTTATGGTACAAAACAAAAAGATTCTTTAATCTAAAATATCTGTATATGTCTGTAGCCAGCTAAGGAGGGTTTAACATGTTTTCTCCTTTTATTTTCTAAAGCATTCTGCAATCTATACAGAGACTACTATATAGGAGCTAAGTCTTCTGAGGAACATTTCAAATTAATTAAACTGCCTAGAGAATAATAATTTTCACTTCATAGTTCTGTGCCAAAGATGAAAATATGGTGGTGTATTTTCTTCATAAAATAACACCTTTCCTGACAAATAACTTTTCATAAGTAGCAGAGACTATTGCTGTGAAAGGATATAGCTTTGAAACTCAGTATTGGGACGGAGGTTGGCAGCTCTTATTTCTTGCAAGGATTTGAAATTGTGTTCAAATGTTTAAAGATGAAAGTCAGAAAAGTAATTTTAATTCTGCAGGTTACAGAGGAAAATGCTGAAAGACCAATTAATGGATTTTTTATTTGCTGTTGGGTTGGTTGCTCACGGCAGGTCTGCTCTGCAGCACGGCTGTGCGCCCGTGCAGGAGGGACCGAGCCAGAGCACAGCGTGTGCTTCGAGTCCAAACGACCTGATCTGAGCGGCAGTCAGAGGACAGAAGCTCATGCTCTGGCAATGGGCAGCATTCAGGATCCCTGAACGTTCAGGGCAGACAAAGGCCTGATCGTGTCAAGTATCAGAAAGCTGATCCCGTGCCAAAAGTCACAGACCCGGTAACAAGTGTGATGGCTGGATGCACGACATACAGGGTGTCGTACGCTCGGGATCTAGGAGAGCTGTGCAGAGTGACTGGGCAGGGGACAACTGGTTAGGCCACGTGGAAAACATTGTAACAAGAAGAGGAGAGTACAACCAGGAAATATTTTGCATTTCAGGCATAATGATCCTTCAGGCAAGCCACAATTACTGTATTTGCATTGGTCACGACAGGACACTCTGCCAGAAAAAATGTGGTAAAATCTTTCACCCAGTGTTAAGGAGGTCACGTAAAAGAAAGAGAGTGTCTTTCAACCCTGGTTCCCCAGTGCCTGCAAGTTGGATATGCTTAAGGAGCCCCAGGTCATGAACAATGAAACAGGAAAGGAAGAATTGTCTTAACCTCAATCCAAAGTTATATTTTGTGCCATATTTTCTTTTGTAACCTACGTCTCTGATCAAGTCACTAGGAATGCATTGCCTCCTCTGAGAGAGCCAGACCAGTGAAGTGGCGTGCGCAAGCATCCAGACGATTCGCAAGCCCAGAGGCAAGCCACGGGGTCTCCAAAATGCCGGGAAATTTAGGGGCGGTCGGCAGATGGGGAGTTGAAGACTTCCATTGCCAGCTGCTGGTTTTGGAGAAGTTCCCTCCCCCAGCAACCATATACAAAAACTCCCTTCTATAAAGGGCAGATGGCAGCGACCTGCGTCCTGAGAAAACTATTCTCTTACTGGATTACTCAGTGTTTTATTTATGTAATGTGTCACTGCTGTAGGAAAAATTGGTGTCTTTCAAGTTTGGCTTTATTAGAGTTTTATGCTGAGCTTCTTACTCCAGCAAAACACTCTGTTAAAAACTGCTCTAAATGAAAAGTGGTGAAAGAAGCTCTCAGACTACACACAAAGTCATTTTCTTCGTACAGGCGTATGTGTTAAAATCACAAGGACGGTGTGCTAATAAACCATGGACAGTAGGCTTCAGTCATTACCCCTTACTAATTCAAGCACTGATCAGATGAAAGTTGGAGCGTGAGGTCATTAACTACAATGTAGTTTACCTAGCCTGAGGTCAGAGGGTTTCTGAATCTGACCCAGGAGGGCTGCTAAGGTCAATAGAAATTGTTAGGTGGCCCCTCAGCTATGTAGGAATTCCACACTGATCTGGGGAAGCCCTGGGATCTCTGAAGTATATGTCTATTTTAATTGCATCAGGTGGGCCTTAGACGACATATTTCATCTTCCTACAGACCAACCTCACTTACCTTTTTAGACCGTCATGGCTATAGCACTCTCCTATTGTCCTTCGTATACTTACTGCCTGGAATACACTTACCAAAACACTGTTGACCCCCAGCTGTAAGTCAGAGATGAAAGAGTTCCTGCCACCAATTCCAGGGAGAAAACCAGTACTCCAAAGGACTGGGTTTGGAAGAACTGTACTGAAAATATCAACTATGCAGCATATCAAATGGATCAGAAGGATGTGATACAGCTACTGCATGACGAAAATGGGTAAGTGGAATGATTTTACAAACTTAACAGGAAGAATCTTGATATTCGTGGGCAACCAAATCGACAGCAAATAAAAAAATCAGTTGAGTGGTCTTTTAGCATTGTCCTCTGAAACCTGCAGAACTAAAATTACTTTTCTGACTTTTATCTCTAAACGTCTGAATACAATTTAAAATTGTAATTATGAGCCGCTAACATCTGTCCCAATACCGAATATCCAATTCCAAAAAGGTTTAGGATGTTAAGCACTAACGGGCGGCCAGCTCAACAGAGCTCAATCATGCCCGTGCCTCAGACGCTGTGAGGGGAGAAGCACTGGTCCGGGCTCTCAGGACACAGCAAGAGCCGGAGGCCGGGTCAGTGGTCCCCAAGGCCAGGCACAGGCAGGGCTGTGACACCCCTGGGGTTGCAGCTCAGGCGGGGGCCAGGTGCAAGAGCCTCAGCCTAAAAGCACCTCCCAAGAAAAAGCGGGGGAGCCCCCACTGAGGTTCCTTCTCTTTAAAAGCTCCCAGGCTGGCCAAGGCATGTTTTATCAGCCAGCCAGCCTTCAGCACAGAGCTAAACTCCCAGGAGCAGGGGGTATGCTCCTGCCCTGACAGAGGCCAGAGCCCACTGCTGTATTACATCATCACCAACAGAAAAATGCATGTTACAAATATGGTAAATGGATGTACTTAACAGATGTACATCCTGTTGCAGGGAGACTGTCTAAACATTAGCCTTATTTTTCTTTGGTTACCTAAACCAGCCTGACCTCGTTCTGTGGTTGGTCCTAGCTGGGAAATGTTTACTCCTTCCGCCCCATCTCGCCTCTCCCCGTTGCCGTCCATTCTTCTTCTCGTGACATCTCTCTTTGGCTTGCCTTAGGCTAAAAGCATTGGCCTGTACCACTATCTCTAAAAGAGCTAAGAAAAATCTTTTAGCGTTATTACATCCTCACTACCACTCTGCATATATATATTTTCACCCGTTCCTTATGTTAAAAGCAGCCTTCCCACCCCACCTGGTGGGGCTGAGCAAGTGCCTGTACCACAGCATGCGTGCGGGGACACCAGACACAGCTCCACCTTGCTTGCCTCAGGCAAGCGGGTTGTACAGTGCAGGTGCTCATGTCCTCACCCAGAACTTCTGCCGGGGACAGGCACACGGGCATCTCAAATGCACACGTAGACATTACACAGCACGGCATGTGCAACCCCGTACGTGCCTTGGGACTGTATCCAGCCCCAATCGGGCACAGCTCTATGGTGAGATTTACTGCCATGGCCGTCTCACGATGCAAGGGTTAACTAAGGTTACGAAGCTCTGAGCATGGGAACCGATGCATTATTTCTGAATGATTACAAAGGCGGCGAATGGCACCAGAATCCAATAGTGCATCATTATGTAATGGTATGAAATACCCCAAAACCTCTTCGGATGGTGTACTTCCCTTCTTAAAACACCCACCGTGTATTTACACCTCACACGCACCTCTCTCTCCACACAGGTGAAACAGCACTTTGGAAATGAACACAAATGTTTACAAATTGAACCAAAGATACGTTCCCTTCAGTTTATCTGCTGAATTTTTTTTTCACTCCTTGCCACCATCCCAAACTGCAGTACGCTCCTCTGGAACCTCTTCAAAAGGCCCGTTCTCACATCTTGCCCCGCACCGATTGATACAACACCATCTGCTACGATTCCTGGGCATTTATTACATTTAAAATGTGCTTCCCTAAAATGGACATCTGCAGACCCTTAGCTTTTACCCATTTTTGCCAAGGAGTTTACATGAATTTCCAGTAATGCAGTGCTTGGAATTCCTTATAGATTCAAAACAGAGGTAAATGCCTTACTAACCACTAAGTATATAACAGCGCAATGAAAAATGAATACAGTGATGAATGTGATATTTTAAATCCAACAACAACAACCCAGACTGCCATGATCCTGCTGACTGTATGCTACAACGAAGTCCTGAGATGCTGACTTAAGAAAAAACAGACAAACCGCATTTATCATTCACTTGGATTCCCACCAGCCCCCAGGATTACAGGATAGATGTGTTTTCACTCGCTTGTGGAGATGAGCTGTAGCTGTAGTTCTTGCCCTGCTGGTAATCTTAGTTCTGTTTTATGATCTACTTAATTTTCTCCCAGTTTTTCCGTATACATACACACCGATTAGAGTCTTGTCTTTTATCAATTACATTCAATGTATGTCCTGTTTGTTTTCCTTCTCAAAAGGAGAGATTTTTAGTATGTAATCCTCATGAAATGCAGACTGCAGCAACCATGACACTTCATGTGTCCAGCACATCAACCGAACTGCCACTGCATCCCTCATAAAACACTATCATAACTGTTGAAGATATTTACTATCATAACCCACAAGAACTGCAAAAAGGAAAACCTGAGTTAAAATAATGCCATATGTCTAGTGAAATCACAAGAGATCCTGTGAATCAAGCCCTGATCCCAGTAGGAGACCCTTGTCCCATAGGACATAAAAATCTCTGCAGGCATGGCCAGGAGGGATGAGTGGAAGCCATAGGAAACTCCCATATTCAATGCTCACTGCAGTTTCAGTTACATTGCAATATCTATTTATGCTGCTCCTCAATTTATTTTACATGCTGCTTATTCAAAGTTAGAACAGAAACACAATATTTTTGTAATGAATGTGAAAACTATTTCTTCTCATTAAAAAGCCAGCAACTTTAATTGTACTGCAGGAATAACTGAACTATTTTACACTAACACTCCAGTAAAAAGTACATGCAGAATGAAAGACAGCTGAAGTGAGTGTGTGACTTCAGTCACCTTACCACTTTTCAGAACTAAATTCAGATGTCACTGACATTTACATCCAACAAAACATGTTTGGTCACTTCACTGCAGCTTCTACGAGGTTCCTGTTCGTGTTGCCAAATTGATTCTCTGTTGTTTCCTTTGCAGCCCTTTTTTTATGTTTTCACTCTGAGACTCCTTTGCAGGAAGGCAAAGCATTAGCCACCCTGCCCACTAGCAGAAGCACCACACTTGTCAGAAAGCTCTATACCCAAATTACGTATTACCAACAGTCCTATGGACCTTTCCAGAGCTCACACACTGATCATGATAGGTAGCTTGCCTTAAAGTTTCTGATGTTGTATTGGTCTCTTGGCTCTTGGCAATAAAACACCTTCAGGAAAGAAAGCAAGATGGAGGATTAAGCTAGAGATTTATTTGGCCGTTTCCTCTTTACTGCCCAAGTCCACCTCACCCTTGGGAGAAACAGGGGAGAATTTTCCTGATTATAGCTCTTCTCTTTCATCTGTCCTTTCATTCTGATGGCACCTTTCTCAAATCAGGACCACACTAAAATTTGCTTTATAGCTCTAGCTTGGCTCTCCTTGATTACAAGCAGGCATGTTTGTTTGTCTTGGTTTCCCAACATTTGCCTGTGTTGGAATCGCACAAAATATCGAGGCAGATTTACACAATTTTTTATTTGCAGAGTCCACTGTTGATGGTATACACTGACTCAAGCTGCCTTAGGGAAAAACAGACAGAGGGAAAAAAAGTAGGCAGAGGGGGGACTCTCCTCCGTGATGGGATCCCCAAACGTCCTTCTCCAGGTCCTCTCTGCAGCGCAGCTGGAGGTGACAGTTACAATTTTTACCATGCTCCCTCTCTAGTACTACAGCCATTTCGTCATGCACTCGCAGTGTGTTGTTCCCACCTGCAATGGCACTAGCACCGAGTTGGAGCACACTTAGACAGCAATGTGCAACTGTTGCACGCTGTTAAGCTTCATGTGTGATTGAGTCACGTTTATTTAAACTGCTATTATGTACCATTCACGAAGTTTTTTCAGGGTAGAAAAGGGGTGGGGAAAGAAGAGGTGAACCTCACACCAGTGAAAATCGCTGAGAAACCCACTGCAAAAAGCTGTACTGAGCTGGCAGGGGCACAAGAGCTGGTGCCTGAGGTGCCGCCTGAGGTGCCATGAGAGCAGGGTAACGAGGCGGGCGCAGTTCTGCCTCAGCAACTCCAGGGAACGCCGCAGCAGCTCAGACGGCAGGCTGCAGACCTGTGAGCCAGGGCCGGGCTACGAAGCGGCGAGCAGCTGGCCCCCGGCATC
>NW_008825052.1:606604-671507 GCF_000699105.1 Pygoscelis adeliae | reverse complement strand
TAGCTTGCGGAAGCGGTGGTGCTCTGTCACCGCGGCCGGTTGTTCGTTTTCCCGGTGTTAGCCTGGTTATTCGTCCTGTGGGTTTGTCCGACCTTCCTGGCTCTGTGAGCTGTTTGCTAAAGTGTTTACGTGGCCAAGAACCACGCAATGTGCCGCACGCCCCAAAAGGCGAAGAAGTTGTTCTGGAAGTACTTTAACGTTCTTTGGCCGCATTGCATAATGGCGCTGGGTGCAGCTAAGCGTGAAGCTGTCCCGTAACCTCTGCTTCAGCCCTTCTAGATTCCCTCTTCAGCCCCTACCACCGACGACGTGATGTAGGCCACTATCGGGCACCCTGTCGGAACCGTAAACTGCTTGAGGACTGCTGAGAGTCAGAGGTTAACAACCGCTCCGGTGCAGCGGGAGAGGGCAGTGTTGGTCCGGCAGGACAGAGTTCTGTTAGTGTTTCCAGGTTTCCCCTTCAAGTGTAAGGGGAATATCCGAATTCACCCTGTGTAAGAGCCAGTACAACAGGCAGGTTTAGCTTGGGAGGGAACGTGAGCTTGCCTACGCTTAAGAGCTGAGTTCGTGGTACCAGAGTCACTTTTTCAGTGAAGAGCGGGCATCTGCTAATGGGGAGAGCTGGGGAGCTTGCTGTTATCCTGTATAAAGACCTTAAAGGAGCCTTTCACAGCAGGAGTAGCATTGGGAGAACATCTGATACCCTGCCGCTGATTCTGAAGTAAACAGCTCATTCTTGAAACCTTTTGCTGTAATGAAAACGTCTCCTGATCCTTTACTCTTGCAAATCTGTTCCTCCCCCATGCTAGTCTGGGAAAGCTGTTTTGAAAGTAAACTAAAAGTCCTAGTACACCTGGTGTTAGCTGGCTGTGTTGACTGTCCTCCGGTCTCCACAGATGTACTGTGCTAAATTTTCTATGTATCAGTGAGGAATTCACAAAAGTGAACGTTGCTCATTCATCAGAAGTGAGTGTTGCGCGTGCTGTGATCGTTCTTCAGATGTATACACAGAATAATAAATTACTTTTTTATTCTGAAATCTGTTATCCAGAAACTGTCATATAGCTCTTGAAGTGGTTGAAGTGCCTTATTTCTGAAGGGAACAGGGCAAGTCTGTTGCAAACCTCACTGATGCAAACCGACAAAGGTCTTTTCATATCTCCTTATGTTTCTTGAAAGTGAAGCAACAGTGCCAATATTTCTAGCCTGATCCTACCATAACCAGGTGGATTCAGGCTTAATTCAAATAATGAGAATACTGGAGTTAGTTAATGCATTTGTAGTTGTTATCTTGAGATGTAAATTACCATACTGATTGCCAAAGATCTGTGAATAGCAGTGTTCCCTTCACTAGGGAGCAGAGCGGAGAAAAGTGAAAGGTCATCCAAAGGTGCCTGGAGTAGGTGGATGTGATGTGAAATGTGCTGGAGAGTATGCGGTGTAAGGAGTTGTGGGTTGTATGTGGGTTTTCTGAGTATGATGGCCATATGAGTAAGTCTTAATTAAAACTAATGCAGTAAAATTGTAGATTGGGCAGAAGATCTTACTTGATCCAGATAGCGGATGTGTTGCCATTGTGGTTTTAAGGCAACAATGTTTGACTGAGACTGACATAAAAAAAGCAGCTGGACTGGTTAGGTTGCTGGCTTGACGAAAATATGAATAGATGGACTTGCTGCTCGCCTTTATATGCGTTTGTACATGAAGTCCTCTAGGTTCTTGTCTTTATTTCCCTTACTTTGGTTGCTTTCTACTGTAGGGTTGTTTATAGCTGGCTCTATTACCTAAAGGAAAAATGTAATCAAAAGGAACAAAGCTCTTACCATCTGAGGTTTCAATGAACTCCTGCAAAATTAATTTGGTGGACTTTGGTAACTTCACTAGTATATCCTCTACTATCTGAGTTTACTATAGTTAGAGGTTGCATGAGGCATGATCTTGGTGTACGTGTGGGGTTTGGTTTCAGAGTATCAGTAGTGTCTGAAGGGCAACGTATTTGTGTCTTGTCAAATGCATTCCTAAGTTGTAGCTTTCAGTTGTAGTTAGTTCAGTGAGAAGGATTGTGCCTTAACCTGGGAGATGTACGTATGGGAAGGTATGGATCCAAGACTTGTTTCTGTGGGTTGCTCTTTTTTCAAAAGTCACTCTTTTGACAGTGGTAATTTTGTCCTAATCAATGCTTTTTTTTTTAGGTATCTGTGAATACCTTTCTAACTGCAGTTCGTGTATTGGTAATGACACAGATGTAACAGGCTGCAAGTGGATCAGATGTGAAAGTAAGGAGGACTACACAGTGCAGATCCTTACTGTGCCATGTAGAACCTTAAACCAAACTAGACCTACTTCATCTGTATTAATGTTCATTACACAAATATACTGTTCTTTTTGATAACCTAATGGAACATTAACTCATAAGTTGTACCTGTTATTAAACATTTCAAGTTCATATGTGGAGACAGCTGAACGTGTTCAAAATAATCCCAGATTTTTAAGGCTTCTGATTTAAATCTGTGCTGTTGATAAGCTAATGTTTTCCAGATGGTTCAGAATGTTTTTAGAACAAACTAGTCGCTTGTGTTTGCTGTTAAGGAGTCATGAGTGAATTCTGACATGCAGGCACATCCCTGTGCTTCAGTCCCTTGAGGTTTTGTGACCTGTTCACAACTACTACTCCTGAGCTGAAGTGCAGTAAGGGAGAGGAGTCCGTTAAATAAGATTAGTTAAGAGTAGTGTTCCTGAAACTAAGAATTGCAACCCACTGAAGGGAACATGACAGAGCCAAAGAAGCATTAGCTGGTCTCATTCAGAGCCTTGCTTTTCCCACTGTAGGAGAGTTGAATGTGACTACATTTGGGTGACCTCTGGTACTCGGTCCTGGAGGAGGTAAAGTTGCTGTTGACAAAGTCATACAAAGACTACATAAGTAGTCCTCAGGTGGATTATTTGTACTTCTTATGTGAGGTGGAAACAGGATAAAGAGGAGAGAATGGCTTGACTGTAATAGTGATTTTTGTAGCACTTGACTGTAGATGACCAAGAAGGTTATATGTGAAGGCTAAGATGCTTCAGAACTAATGAAAAGAACTTTGGATATAATTTGTCCAGTACAAGAGTGTCCTTTAAGAAGCTCTTTTTCTGAATTCTGCATGTGTTGTCTGACCAACAGGCACATACTGCAAACACCCAAAAGATCTGTGTAACTTTGAGGGAGAGGTTGAAATCTGAGTCAAGGGAGAGAGGTGTGCAGGCAGAGAGTAAGAAACTGATGTCTTCAACAATTTCAAGGTCAAGGATCTGTTTGAAAAGCTGGAACTAAGTTCTGCTTGTATGTAGAATTTTTAAGACAGATTTTTTTTTAATGATGCCACTATAGAGATGCAAAATGTTTAACTTGAAAAATGCCACAAATAGTAGAAACACTGTCTGTAGGCTATGAAGAAAAAATATCAAGCTATACTGTTATTGCAAAATGGTGCATACCATGTATAAGTATTGCTTAAGTGTTGATTTGAGTGGTAGAGTAACTGTAGTGAAAGAAAATACTAAAACTCTTGTAACTTCTATTTATTAATATAATACTGAAGTCTTGCATACTGAAGTGGCTTTAATGTTATCTTGGCTAGAAAGATGGTGTTTTGTTTGTCCTATGAACAGTTTGTTGGTATTTAGGAACAATGTCTCAAACACCTTAAAGTTCTGCTGCTGTAAATATTTTTGTCTCTTTTCTGACAGAAGACATGTGTGTAAATGAAACAGAAGTAGATTTGAAATATCGGACCTGTAAAATTGGAGAACAGTGTTCTTGTAAGTATTTAGATGTTCAGCTTTCGCGTTGTTTAATGTGAAGCAGTTGCGTTTACAACTCCTTCATCTGTTGACCTTTGTTAATATGCCTTCTACAATTTACATAAGCATGTACAGGTATGTAAATAAGCCCTTTTCTTCTGGCTTAAACTTATGATATGTAATACTGAAACACACAATTTCATTGTGCATTCAGTTAACTGCTTGCTGTTGCTGTTTCAAGAAGCCTGACATATTTTACTAGACACATGCCTCTGGCTACTGGGTGACGCTTCCTATTAGATACAGCATATCCTAAGGAACTTGTCAGCATCCTCAAGACAGTAAGCTTCATATTCAATGTAAAAAGTTTCACCTGCTAAGTCCATTGCTTCATCTGAGATGCAGTAAATAGGAAAAACTTACGAACCTTCTGGTTTGAATTGTTAACTTGCACAGCTCTTCATGCAGTCCTGAAGTGCAGGGTCTGGGCTATAGAACTGCGTAAGGTAAATCCTTCATGCTAGGGATGTGCTCAGTTGCATATCTACTTCAGTCTTTTCATTAATTTGTGCTTGCTGTGCAAAGTGGATTTGCAGGATATGAACAATTTCGATTAAATCTTGAATTTCACTTTTGTGAAAGCCCCCCAGTTTTAGTTTTTCTGAAAGCTGACAAGAAATGGACTTCAAAATAGGATTTTCTGGTTTTAAGATCCAGAACAGCAAATGAAAATTCTTAATATTCTTGTCTAGATGAGTTCAACAGAGCTGCTGAAGAGGCTGGCTCACACCAACAGAGATGAAGCTTCCGTGCTGCTATGGGCTTATCTTGTGGTGGTGGCAGCCAGTCAGAAGTAATTCCGCTTGACTTGGACTTCTGTGTTGTTTCTGAAATTGTAACAATCGCCTCTTAATCAGGAGTGTTAAAAGTACCATTTTTCAGTGCTTTCCAAAGAGAGCATGCTGTCACAATGCCTTGTTCTATATCTAAGAGTAGAATTTCTACAATCTGTTCCTGTTAAACTCCTAGTGACATTATCAGGTTGTTGTGTTCTAGTTTCTGCATATTCAAGGAAACTTGTCACCTTTAGTAGAGGATCTTTGGTGGTGTGAGAGGAACCTGTATACCTTATCAGCTCAGTGTCATGGCTCAGCACTACGCTCGGGGATTGACATGGAAAAACATTAAGGTGGACCTAAACTGACTTGATGCAAGTGGGACCTGAGAGAATGTAGACTCTGCTATATCCAGCCTATCTCTGTAGAAACAGTTGGCTCTGGTTTCCCACCATGCTGAATTGTTTCAAGATGTAAATAACCACATTTAAATGACCCTGAGCATTAAAGGCTTCTGGACATAATGGTATTTCGGCAGGAAGCTTGCTGATGTATCAGTGTATGATTAAGCAACAGTTTATGTCTGTGTGTGATTAACTGTCCATGTGTGATTAACTCAGTTAACACAGTAAGTTGCAGAAGGCTTTACAGCTTTTTTTTACAGCACATGCTGAAGCTGAGAGCACCTACAACCAGCAACAGCTCTCAGAACAGAAAGCTTTAGCTAAACTTTCAAATTCTTGAGGATGTCTTGGTTTTCCCCCCATACTGCTTCAGCTGTCTAACCACTCTGATTTCTAGTTCAACTTGATAGGTCAGGTTCAATTTTAGTTGCAGTGAGGTTGGGAAGCAGTACTGAATACCTAGTTTCCTATTGTGTAAAGCATGCACAGTTTGTGCTTGTACAATAGGACTCTTCTCCCTTCTGTTTGCTTTGAGGAATCTTGAGTTGCCAGTTGAACGCTGGCTTGATTGGGCTGCCTGTGACAAGGTTTTTCATGTATTCACTTGTGCAACTTTTGCTGTTAGCATGGTGGTTTGAACATTGAACTGCTTTGTAATTTCAAACCAAAACTACAATAGAACTCGGTGCTATATGAATTCCCTAAAACTCATCCTGCTGCTGTTCCTTTTTTTCGTTAAATTCTGTCATTAATCTCTTTAATGTAACTCTTTATTCTTTTGTAGTTCCTACAGATGTTCCTCTTTCCAGTACTACTACGCCGTCTTCCAATACTACTACACCACCTGCCAATACTACCACAGCGTCTTCCAATACTACCACAGCCAGTCCTGCTACCACAGCTCATACTACTATAGGTAATGTAGTACCGCTGAACACAGAATGGCAGTAAACTAGGAACTGGTGAATAAAATAAAGGACAAAGGCTTTTTCCACAGATCACTGGAGTAGCATAACTACGAAACATCTGATGTATGGAATACATAAATGGTCCCAAGGTTTGGAAGAAGCGGATTTTATAAAACGCTAACAGAGAAAATGCTTCTTTCCCATATAATTAAGAATTGGCTCAGTGGTAATTATTTGAATTAGATTAGTCATTTCCACTAATCATGAGGTCTTATGAGTGTGAACTGGGCAACAAAAAAACCCCAAAAATTTCTGTTCTTACTTGTACTGCCATCTTAACAGTGGAGTTTTTAAAAAAAAAAAAAACAAAAACAAAAAAAACAACTCTAAAAGCATCTGCTGCTTAAGGGAGCTGGGGGGTAACAAGTTGGTATTTGATTAGGCTCAGAACAGCCTAATGTACAGTAGGGTGATGTGTAGCTTTGAGTAAACCTACAAACGTTGGCACTTGTCCCAGGCACATAGTGGAATACTGAATAATTTTTAGTAGTACTAATCTGGGGGGGATGGTCAGAGACCCAGTCTTCTGGCTTGATAATGGAAGAGCTTTTAGGAGATGGTCTAGCTACAGGTGAGTGTTAGCTTATTCCAGTGATGTCATTCAGAGTTTTTTGGGGACAGGGAGAAAAGAGGAAGTTTTGCTATCCTGTAAGTGTTTATCTCCTGTCTAGAGATACTACATTAAGTACTTTTTTTAGTACAATAAACACTAACTGATTCTAAGGGCTGTCTAATGAAAGTCTTTTGCCTTGATGCAGATTCTCAGTTGTCTTGAAGCAGCTGTCTTGATTCTTGTTCAGATACCAGCATTTATATTAGTGCTTGAAAGAAAAGTGGGTTTGGCTGAACAAAGAATCACTGTCTGATCTGTGGAGAACCTTGAAATATTTGGATAGCAATGGTATGCATGTTTAAAAAAAAAAAGTCCTTATTGCAGAAACTTGGCTTAATGCTGTGCAGCTGAACATCTAAATTGTGTGGGCTACAGTCTGAGGTCAAAGCTTATCCTTGTTTAAGCAAAACAAGACAAATCATTTACATGAGAACTTCAGTGCTTGCAAACTTTGCTCTTGAAGCTTATGGTATGTACATATTGTCTTCTCTCAAACAGCTAACATCACCAATGTAACTACACATGCTCCTCTACCTACAACTACCATTACTTCAGCCACCACAACAACCAGTATTCCAGGTAACTGCTACTTACTAGCATAATTAAAGCATCAAATACTTAGAAATTAGTGCTGCTTTAAAAGAGTTATCTTGAAAGACTTACCAAGTGACAACATTAAAATAGTATTGGTATATCTGCTGTTGTCACTTCTAACTTTATGGCATGTCTAATTTTGTTAAGGTGATGTATGTATGTAGCAAGGTAATACCCTGAGAAACAGAGCTAGTTGGTGAGATATTAAAAGCCAGAAACATGTTGGTCAAACGAAATCAGCTGGCTGCTTTTAATAGTGTGGCTGGAAGTCACTTGTTAACTCACTTATCTTTGGGAGGTGGTATCTTGTTTTTCACTTGCAGTGTGATAATGGGATACCTATTAAAAAAAAAAAAAGATTAGGCTACAGTGATGGGAATAAGCTGAAGTATTTTATTTCGGCATCAGTCCTGAATATGCTATTTCATGAAAAGCTCTCATGAAGTAAAGCTGTTTAAAACTAGCCATCAGCAGATGGCTGTTACTTCCAGATTCATATGTGTTGTGGCTTCAGCTGATTTCTCTAAGCATAACTCTTGGGGTAAAGTACAGTAGATGGAAGATAATTTAATTTGAATTAAGCAAAAAACTGTAGCAAGCAGCAGAGATTGGAAAATGTGTTTTGAATGTGAGCATATCAATATACTTCTATGTAATGGAGGAAAGCTTTGGGTTTTTGAAGTACAAATAAAGTCCAGCTGGGACTTGCTCAGTATTGAGGTCCGGAGCAGTTTGGCTATAAATAGCTCTAGCCTTGTACAAACAGTATTTAATCAGAATTTCAGTATTGCTAATCTAAATGCAGCTGCTGACATGTCTTTACTCTTGATTATTTTTTGTTTTCTTATTGGTGTTTGGATGTTTCAAGTAATCTTAATACAAGGAAGCCAATACTAAAATCTGTAAAACTATTGTGAGCATTGTGCACTCACAAACTCTTAATGTGGTGTTTAACAGGTACAAATGCTACTGTGACTCCTGCACCTTCTCCACGCAAATCTACATTTGATGCTGCAAGTTTCATAGGTGGAATTGTCCTTGTTCTGGGTCTGCAGGCTGTTGTTTTCTTTCTGTACAAATTCTGCAGGTCGAAAGACCGAAACTACCACACGCTTTAGGACCTGCCACTTTATAATGGACTAGTAGCCCAACACCTGTAGTTCACTGAACCAAAATATTTTCTGTTGCTCGTGGAAGACAGCAGTTCATATCCTTTAAATCTCTAAAAGAAGACTTTAAAAGAATATTTTTGCAACATTATACTTGGCAAGAGGTGATACGAATCTCTTCAACAGGATTACTTGCAATATGCTGCATGGGTTCT
Organism: Pygoscelis adeliae; assembly: GCF_000699105.1. Lineage (NCBI taxonomy): Eukaryota > Metazoa > Chordata > Aves > Sphenisciformes > Spheniscidae > Pygoscelis > Pygoscelis adeliae. The sequence goes on along the minus strand of NW_008825052.1, from coordinate 662,982 downwards.
AATGGCTGTCTTATTTTCCTTTAGTGGCTGCTGCTGTGGGACTTTTTTTTTATATGCCAAATGTAGACATTTAGAGATTCTTATTCAGTGGCAACACTGTCTTGAGTAGACAATCTCATGATGACTTATTGTGAAGGCTAATTTAATCAACATTTGATACAGTATCCCTTCAGTTTTATCAAGATGTGAATTATGGGTGACTGACTTCAGGGAGTGAAATACCGTTTATACTAGCTTGTGGCTCTTCAGCGTGCTGCTAGAAAGATGAACAAAATTGTAGAAGTAGATAATGTCTTAACAGAATAACATAACCCATAATTTTTTTTCACAAGAATAAAGGTTGCCTGATAAAATACTGCATTCCAAATAGAAATCCTGTGCCCTTTCCAATTAATGTTGAGAGGGGATGTAGGGATAATCCTTCTAAAAGGGAAATGAAGATTAGTGCCTTAAAAGACTAAAAATCAGTAGGCTGCAAAAGCATCCCACCTATCTCAAAGATAAATAAAACTAAATACTGGCTTTATATCGGAGAATGGAATACCTGTGACTTCAGCGTTCCAGTTTAAAAACTTTTTACACTAAATAACTGTCCCTTATTGACCTTGTTTGAGGGTGAGGGTGCATGGTACAGTGATGTTCAGCTACAAACAGAAGCTTTAAGTTGTTTACCTCTTGTTCTGGCCTACAAAGACCAACTATAAAACTAGTGATAAAATTCAGTTCACTCCCTGTATGAAAAGGCAACAGCTTACATTTATACTTGAAATACTGGTGTTTGGGAAATCCTGAGGTTTTTCTTATTCAAATGGTTCTTAAACTCGTCGCAATTAACTTTGGGGTTTGCGTTTTTTTCTTTTTTACCCTCCTGTATGTCTGCTTGCTGAAGTAGCAATTAAGGGTAGTTCAGAGGATCTGCTGATTCGATCCTAGTCAGGATTGCTGTAGTCCTGGGGCTGCCAGGGCTACGCCTTTTTTCTTTCCCCTCCCTCCTTCCTGGCTTCAGGTTCGTGTCACCCTGCAGTGAACTGGTTAAGGAAATCTCTTTGGCCAAATAGTTGGGGTTTTGTGTTCTTCCCCCCCCCCCCTTGGGGGGGCCAGCCCCGTGTTCCCCGGGTAAAGGCTGGACCAGCCATGTGATCCGAGTATCAAAGGTATGTCATCTCCAATGTAGATTGACTTGAGCACCTGTGAAAATAAACACACAGGAAAAATGGCAGTAAAGATAAAATCAAGTGGTGGACGTAGCACATAATACATGCATAGCTTTTGATGCTATTCCTTGATCATCAATTCCAGGATAATCTGTAGAACTGTCTTACTAGCTCTGACTTGACTGGAATTTGGCACCCAATACAAAATGATAGCATTAATGCAGATAATAGTCATGGCAGCGGAACTTAAATATGAAGCAAATTAAGTGCACTTCAGTTGGAAACTTAAAGTACACAGTGTTGCTTTCTTGTGTTCTTCTAGTTTGAATGGCATTGTTTCTATTGTGCTGCATAGAAAACCCAAATTGCTACAAAATACCGAAGCTACTCACCAGTACTGTATCTTTGAGTTCATTAGCTTTTGGTTTTCTAAACAAAACTAAGACAATCAGCTCAGGTTTATTAAAACAGCAGAGTGAGCAGCCAGTTTCCAGCAACAGTGTGTGTGTGGGTTAGATAGTATATCCTTGGCCTTATTGTGAAATCACTTCATCTGTCCTTTCCCTATCTCAGAACTATTTTATTACATTTATTTGTTTAAAAAGATATCAATGAGCTTGTATTCTGTGCTTTGAAGTGAGCAAAACACTCTTCTAAATTGTGACAGTTTTCCTTCAGCTCAGCAAACTGTATGCCTAGTGTGTAATTTTTTTGGCCTCAAAAGGGCTATCTTTTGGGAAACTTGCAGAAAAGTGCTACAGAACACTTCATAGCATGGAAGACTTTGCCACAAAAAAGTTGTTGCTCTGTAAAGTGTTGCTAAAATGCTTATTCATGAGCTATGCTGATCCTGATTTAGGTTGCTGGTAAAGTATGCTGGTAAAGCAAACTAAAAGTAATTTTTAAAGTGCCTTAAAGTTGCTTAATCTTTTGCCTCAAATTTTGTTTAAAAGGGTAGAAGGAATACCTTGCCTTAGCTACGAATTTTTTCTTGGTGCCAGCAATTGCTACTTTCCAAGACTTTAGGAAACCCAGGATCTCTGACATGTACAGATGCCAGTCTGAAAAACTCAAGCATGTACTATATCAATTTAGTCATGTTCTGGAAGGCCTGCACTACGCACCGCTTGCTCATTAGCCTTGCCAACAAGGTATAATCCACAGTTTACAGAGTTGTGGCTCGGAGCGTTTCCCTTTCAGTTGTTTGGGAGGAGGGGAGGCTGGGTTATACATCTTCACCATGTGCTTGGCTGCCTCACTATAGAAAGCAATTACTCCTTTGTGAAATGGCAGTATCAGCTGATCTGTGCTGTGTACTAGCAAAAAACCTGAAGTAACAACTTCCAGTTTTTCTTGGCCTTGTGTTTTGAAGTGGAAGGTAGCTCATAGATCTGTAGTTGTATTTGCCCCTAAATCAATTTTAGGCACTGAACTGTAGTGACTCTTCAAGTTATCTGGCTTTTTCTTGAAGCCAACTTGTGCAAATATCAAGCTGTTATCTTATGAATGTTCTCTACGAGTGTTGCTGTAAAAGTTTGTATTTTGTCTTCAGTGGAAGAAAACTGAAACAGTTGTAATCGCAAAACCAAATTGATAAATAAAATCTGTTGAATGGAATTTTACTTGTAAACTTTCTTTAATGTGAACAATCCTAGAGGGGACTGTCTGCTGACTTTCTGGAGAGAAGAGCTGTTTTCCGTAGGAATTGAGAAACACTGTAGGGAGAGAATCATAGAATCATAGAATCATTAAGGTTGGAAGAGACCTCCAAGATCGACTCCAACCATCAACCCAACACCACCATGCCCACTAAACCATGTCCCTAAGCGCCTCATCTACCCATCTTTTAAATACCTCCAGGGATGGGGACTCAACCACTTCCCTGGGCAGCCTGTTCCAATGTTTAACCACTCTTTCAGTAAAGAAATTTTTCCTCATGTCCAATCTAAACCTCCCCTGGCACAACTTGAGGCCATTTCCTCTTGTCCTTTCGCCAGTTACTTGGGAGAAGAGACCAACACCCACCTCGCTACAACCTCCTTTCAGGTAGTTGTAGAGAGCGATGAGGTCTCCCCTGAGCCTCCTTTTCTCCAGGCTAAACAACCCCAGTTCCCTCAGCTGCTCCTCATAAGACTTGTTCTCCAGACCCCTCACCAGCCTCGTTGCCCTTCTCTGGACACGTTCCAGAGGGAGAATGAAAGGTTTGAAGAGTTAAGTTAGCTCTCCTAAATACAGCATTAACTTTGCATTTGGTGTGTGCAACAATACCAATTCAGATTTAGAATTGTCTCCAAAAGAATTCTCATTTAGGTCTTTTCCATGTTAGTTTAACCCTGTTCTCCCCTTAATAAATGCCTTGCTGTTCTTTGGCTTTAAGTGTTCTGCTTGCAACAACCTGTAAGGCTTAATGCTCCTCTCCCCAATAGCAAAGCTTATAACACTGGGTGTCAGCCTGTAAGGTGGAAGAGGGACTGCAGACTGTGGTTCCAGGGAGGCTGTTAATAACCCCTACATTGTAGCATCCTTTCACATTGAGATCTTTGACCTTCATGAAAAAGGTATTGCTCTGAGCCTTATTTCTTTCCTGATTGCATGAGAAAGAGGAGGATATTTGCTAGGGCATAACTGTCAGTATGCTTGAACAAGAGAACAGAGGGTGCAATTCTGTAGTTGCAGACTGACTAAAATGATAACCAGCCCTGAGTGAAGTAACCTCAGCAGTTTCACATCATGACCTTGATGCTTTTGTGGGTAGCAAATGAAGTGTGAATGTGTCACTAGGTAGTATTGGCATAACTCATCTCATGTTATGGGAAATTGCAAAAGCTTCAGTAGTGATTCTGGAAAGGCTGTATGGAAATGGAGGAAACCTAGAGCTTCCTGATGTGCTTAAAATTGCTATGCCTTCCAGAAAATCCGTTTACTGCACGCCATCAAGGACTGATGAAGTTTTTGTTGCAATGCAGCACTGAAAGCCTGTGCACAATTGTATCACTATAGTACCAGTCTTGTGTTACTGCTGTTCTTTGAAGATAGTCTTGTGTAGGTAGAGCATTCATTCAAAAATCATCTTTGAATTTTGCTGTATTAAGTTGAGTAATACTTGAAGTATTTTATCGAGAAGCTGTAATGAGCCTGAGACAGCCCTTTCGTTTTTACTGCTGCAATGGCACACAAGTGCTTCATACTGATGATACTGTTCTACTTCCAAATTGGCATCTGGTTCCTGGAATGTGCTAGAATCACATTTGATGGCTTCTCCAGTGACAGCTGACCTTGGAGATTTATCAGTCACCTTGTCATTCATTTAAGGCATACCTTAAAAAGAACTCATGTTATTTGATAACTGATTCTACAGCATTCTGAGTATACTGTGACTTGTTTTGATGTAGCAGTAAGCTTTAATGAAATAAAGCTTGTTTCAGTAATGGTGAAGGATATCAGCCTTATTCTAGGAATCCTCTATCTCTAAATACTGCAGCATTTCTAACAGAAGTTAGAATTCTTCACTCAGTGTTCAACCACTGCAATGCTGTTAAGGGTTGCCTGAATTTAATTCTAGGTTTTAGTTATTTATAAAAAAGACTACTGAGGTATTTGATTATTTATGCTCACAAGCATCCAGGGATGTGGATGATGCTAAAAGGCACGTAGGTTAGTATTCTAACTCATCAAAAGCTGCAATACAATTTGACATATCTCTGAAAGACCACTTTGAGTCCTTTATTGGCTAGGCAATAAAAGCAAGCTTTTTTCCATGCAAGAGAAATACAGATAAACTTATGCTTTTGTTTTGTTTTGTTTTCTTCTAGTTAGTGTAGCATTGTGCAAGGAGCTGCCCTTCTTCCCTTTTCTAGGTGGTGGGGAGGGAAGGTGCTGGGCAAGGTGGAGACACTTTTGATGAGTCATCTTTAAACAGGCATGAAAGGTTCAGTGTACAGGCAGCAACGTCTGGGGGTGAGAGCACTGCCTTGGGCAGGATGTGGTGGTCAGGGGTTGCAATAGGAAAGCAGTTAAAAAAAACCCAAACCAACAACAACAAAAAGCAACGAAACACCAGACCCAGTGCTTTTGCTCTAAGCATTTAGCTGTGTTTTGCACCACCATGTTCCGAGGTTACCACAATAAAAGGAAGCCTTTTAGTTTTGACTGATATCCTTGCCTTTCTGTACTGTGCTGCATTGTCTGTGAAGGGAGGACATGCAGTGCTGCTCTTGCTCAGGAGGAGGATCTGCATCAGCCAGTGCCTAAAATGGATTAGATTAACTGACTGGAGCTGGTATTGAACACTGCATCCAAATATGTTGAAGTACCTATGCACAGCACCGGAATATTACTGCCTCTCTTTGATTTGTATATGAATTGTTCTTCTCTTACTTAAAGGTTGCCAGTTCAGTAGCGTTTTCTAAAATGCCCTGGACTGATTGAAAATACATTTAGGCTTACTTCTAGACCAGCCTTTGTTTCCGTAGCTGCATGAAGACAGTAGGAAGAGACTTTTCATTTAGGTGTGGTAATAGCCTATCTGCTGTTCTTTCCTTCCATCTGCTAGGCACCTGAAACATAAGTAACGTACAAAAAAAGTCACCAACCATGGCATGGTACTAAAAAAAAAAAAAAAAGAAAAAAATCTTTCCTGGACCATTGCTAACTAAATACCTCCTTCTTGTCCCCTTTCCTTAGTCAATTTTTGGAACATTTAGAACATGTTTTTTCCTGTTTGCTAGCCTTACATACTGGTCACCTTGCTCTTAAATATAAATCTTCAAAGGGATTTGACTTACTGTCCAGATGAAACCTGCCTGGGTATATATGCAAATCAGAGCTTTCAAACTAGCAAAAAAGTTGCTCATTTTGCAACCATATTAGCTTATTACCAATGCCACCATTACTTACTGTCTTTGGTCTTTGAGTGTTTCCTTCTGTTCCATTGCTGCTTCTTGGGTCAAAATTCAAAGGATGCTGCTGGTAGTCCCCATGCTGAGTGGATCCTGAAAGCTTGTTACTCTGGACCTGAGCTGCAGAACCTGGAGTGTTATCAACAACACAGAGTTAAAGCAGAACTCAGGTAAATGCAAAAGCTGTTGTTTCTGACCTCTAAGCAGAATGTTAGGGGGAAAAGAAAAAAAAACACACCATCAACCCAAAGCAAGTTGTGAACACTCAGCATAGTACTAATAGAATAATAGACTGCTTGGTCTGGAAAAAGTGGTTCATGTATGATCTTGACACAAAGTAGAACAAAAACTATTTGCAACTATCTGCAATTTTTGCAGCTCACCCTGTGCCCTTTTCATTCATAGTAATGAGTGTATCAGCATTTATTCCTCCAGCAGGAAACATCTTAGTGAAGCAGAAAATTCTTGCTGCCCCAAGTCTACTTCATTATATGTGACTGTTTTCCCCACAACTCATGTCTTTCCCGGTCTTGTTGAAAACCAAGATTAAAAGGGGTGGGTGTGTGTTAATGATCTGTTCCCAGTGACACTAAATTCCCTAGTGAATTCCAGTCTTCATCTTTGTAGATTTCTGAAAAGCAGAGATGCAGCCACTTAATGCCAACCCTTCAGCCACTAAAAAAAATCCCCACTGCATCAAATGCTGTGCTTGCTATCAGCCATAGTGTGGTTTAACCCTGATTTGTATCTGTGTACAATGTGGTGTTGCTATACCACTTCTTAACCCTATGATAACCTTTCCCACTAACTTTAGGTAAAAAGGTGAGGGTATTTTTGCTGTGTAGCTGTAATCCTGCACTTGTTAATTGAGACAGTGTTCTTCCTCCTTCTCAGATATTATCCAAGATGTTTCAGACCGCATTACTTAGCTGTTTCTGGCATTATACCAGGGGGCATGTCCAAGGGACTCTGGCACTCTGCTGAAGCAGCAGGAGAGCAGCTGGCAGCTGCTCAGGGTGCACAACTACCCAGTCTGGTCAGACTGCGTTCAGCGTCCGTGTGTTCTGAAGCAGAGACTTGACAGGACTGATTGCACAAGCATCACACGAACCCAGAAAGAAGTGCAGCAACTGTCTTACGCTACTGAGACAAGCCATGGCTCAGTGCATTTGAGAGGGAAGAAGAGGAAGATGTGAAGATGGGGGAGAAGGAATGGAGAAAAAGCTAGAGAACATAGCTCAGACTGCTACTCTACAGATTATTTTTACAAACTGGCTGAAGTCTTAGTCTATGTGGGCAATTCCTGGAGTTGACATGACCTGTTTCAAAAACACCTTTGCCTTTACAGTCAAAACAGGGCTACTGCAAGTAACAATTGCCACACCTATGCAAATAGGTCTGGCCAAATGCTATAGGTCTGAAGTCAGGTTAGTGGCACAGTGCAACTCAGATTAATAGAAAAAAACAAATCTGTATGTGATGCAAGCCTGGATTGCCTTATGAGAAGTACTAGTATTAATGCATCAAAAAATGATAGCTATTTAATATTGACTTATTACCTGGAAACAACTTCTTATACTGCATGTACTATGGGACAACAGCTCTGCAGTCTTCCTTCTACCTTTTTGAAAGGAATAAAAAAAACCAAACCACCAAACCTCACAATGTCCATCTACTATTACAGACATAGGAATAAAAAAGTCACAAGTAAAAAGGTAGCTACAATACATTGCAGAGTTTTAACACATTTCAGACCAGGTGTCTATAGTTTGATGGCGCTCCTATGTTGAGCGTAGAGAAATCCAAGCTCCTCAGCCAATTTTTCCAGCTCTGCACCATGTTTAACAATGTAACTCACTGCAGGGAAAAAAAAAAATAATTCATCTCCTCTCTGTGGCAGATGCTTTCCTTGTGCTCAGCAGCATCAATGTGACTTACAAATTTTGTACCAACTTTTCCCCTGAACTTGATTGGTTTAAAGCCAGAGAAACCAAGTACATTTGTGCATTAATTAAAGATACCTCCCTGTTCTTTATTTCCCCATGTTTGGTTCGTGTCTTGTCTTCAGCAGTGTGCTAATGAGCATTTCTCAGTTTCCTGTGACAGGAATAACTAACATTTTCCTGCAGAAGGAAACTATAATTAAATTTGTAGTACTTTATATTCTTCATGGCATAGAAATGCACCTTGAAAGATCATTGGAGTTTTTTCCTGTTTACTTAATTTACTAGGAATTTAGGTATCACCCATCAATTTTTCTGCATGCGTTTGTCAGACTGACAGTAGGATTTTGATACCACAGAGGAAAGCAGCAACTTCAGACAGGTAGGAGTAGAAATCCCTAATCAAGCTTTTTAAGCTACATGAATTACAGAAGCATTACGTTAAAAAGTTTCCTAACAAACAGCTGAGAAGAAAGGTTTTTGTTAAAGATTTAAGTTCCAGGTTAATTCAGTTAAGGGCTAGAAAGCTCTCACTGCTGTTTTGAGATCCTCTAAAAATACCTGCAATCGTAGGCATGTATCTAATCGAATTACAAGGGTACAGTCGTCTTTGGCTGCCCCACATGATTTGTAAGTAAGCTGTTCCAAGACCAGAGCCACTAATGAAGCCTGATTTCCTACCACTTGGGACCCTTTGTTGCCTAATTGCCTCCTCCCCTAAATGCAGCTCCCCTCATATTTCCCATGATATCCCTACAAAGCAAAAGACAACACAAGTTACGGTTTAAAGTTATTAACTTGGGAGTCAGTGTTTCTTGTGCTGCTTGAGCAGCTGCGGTATAAGAAGGCATATGGCTTTTGAGTTGTCTGACTTTTCCTCAAGTCTGTTTTAGGTCTTTCTCCTCTACCTAAATGCTTTCATTACAGAGGAGGTCTTCTCTTTCATATTTGGCTTAAGTTGCCTATTGCTTCAAAGGTTAAGGAAGGATTCAGAGACGTGGACGCATAGCTCATAAGACTTATTTCCCCAAGAAAGCGGGTTACAACACACAACCTGTCTTTACCTGCAGTTGCATTCCTCTGAGAAACTGCAGCTTCCAGGTCATAAACTTGACACCGCAGTTCATCAACCTGCTGGAAGGCCTCCCATTTTAAACTGCACTCTTGGGTTAACTGGCTTCTTATCTAAAGGTGGTAAAAGGATTAATGGCAGCAACAAAAAATTCATCATCTGACAGCTCTGCCTCAAAGCAGGGGCCTAGATTTAAAGGAAAAGATGTTGTTGCCCTGTGCGCTCTTGTGAATGAGAGGCCATCACTTCTTGCTGGTTGAAATAATCCGTAATTACAGCTTTGCTAAACATAGCCATAATCCCTCTGAATGCAAAATACAGCACAAATAGTGCAAATTGACATTCTCGTTTAATAGGAATCTGCATTTCAGGCATTGCTGGAGGAAAATAAAAACAATACAGAGGCCTCTTCTCACTGTTCTCTGCATGTAACCCTAATTAGACAAGACCCTACCTCCATTTTCAGGGCAGAGGTACGTGGAAAAAGCAGCAGCTCTTCCCTCATCTCTCTAACAGACTCTGTAATTTACTAAGTTTAAATGTAGAGTTTGTTAGTGTTAATGACCTCATAGGTGCTAGCTGCAGCCGGGACTGTTGTGTGGCAATAAAAGCCTGCACACTGCAGTTGCCATTTTCCTTTCTGCTCTCCTCAAAGGCTGATCCAGCTGTTGACACCTCTGGTCTCTAGAAGGGTTATTTTGTAAACACAGCAGAACAGTTCAGAGCCCCATCAAAGACAGACACCAATGAAATCAGTGGTCTCGTGTCTGCACCAACTGCTTTGGCTGTGTAAAAGTCTCTCATACGATTTTGGTTAGAAAACATGCCAGCAGCCTAAGAAATTATTCCCAGCAGAATGGCATTTGTCATCCTGACTCTGGAAGACAAACGGCCCATGCTTTCACCTTGATGCTTTAGAGCATTGAAGACAGAATATACTTTGCTTGGTTTACAGGAGAGGCATTCAGATACATTTACAAAGCTTTTTTCTCTCTAGACCAAGAAAGCAAGGGCAAGGAGACTTCAGTGGCAGCAAAGTTGTCAGTTAGTAGATGGATTCATCCAGTTAAAGTCTAATCAAGTGGTTGCCAAACAATATTTTGTTCCGCAGGCTACACTACAAAAGAAACAGCACATTTCACAGCCAAGAGCCCACTCTACCAGCTGTGCTAAACACAGAGATTGTGTTTACTTGGCCAAATCAGTTTTTAAATTGAAGTAGTTAAAGCTCTACAGCTCCTTTTACAGGGAGATAATCTTAAAAGTGGATCTGGTTGCTCAGTTACACTAAGTGATTAGCAATGCAGTAACAGGTTTAAACTCAATACAGTACAGTACAATGGCATCAGTTTAGTGAAAACTAATGCCATTTCTGTGGCCAGACTGGATTAAAGCAGTTTCTTTCCCAATACGTTCATTTGGTAGTCCAGAATTTGGGAAAAAGTGGTGTAATGTATGTGAAACAGAGGTAAGGGCAGAGGGTTTATGTCAAATGCAGAGTAGATAAAGCAAAAGGATAGCAGTTTGTCAGCTCTGCAGCACTGGTGTCAAAGCCCTGCCTGGGCTATGTCACAGGGAGAGCCAGGGAAGCGACAGGCACTGCCCACCCAGGAACGTGGCCCCAGAAGGGAGGCAGAGCCTGAGTGAGGCTCCAAAGCCCCCTGTTTAGTCTGGTGACAAGGACTGCGGTTACAGCAGAGGCCTGGGGGACATCCCAACAGGGGATGCGCAGCTGGCTGAAGCCTCCAGAGCCACTGAGCCCAGCCACTTGCTGCTCTAGCTGCTGCACCCCTGATCCCCCCAGGGGTGCAAACATGTTCTGTCTAGCACCGCACACCCGTTCCCAGTGCCCCAGCGCCTTACACAAACTCTTAGGCAGTTTACCTCTAAAATAAGGAGAACAATATTCACTTTCTAGAGCAAAGATACTGAACCAGGCTCAACAGGAAGGCCCTGAGAAGCATCAGAAACACAAGATGCCACCGATAGGTGGAACGCGACCCTAAGCCCCCAGCAGGCAGGGCCCAGCACAGTGCCAAGGCTCATGCTGCACGACCCTCATCCAGGGCACATGGAGAGCTACAGCGAAGTTCTGAAGTTCAGATACTTGAAGGGATACACTCAGATGTGGTCAGACAGTCTTAAAACTTGAGACACCTCTCCAGAAATGCTACTGTTTTTATTTTTCAAATCTGCATTATGAGTTTACCTGCTGCAGTTCTTTTTTGACCCCTTTTTGTTGAAGATGGCATGTTTTAGAAGATTTTTCAGCTTCCTTGGTTAGGCAGTTCACTCTCTGCTCTTTTTCTTCCATCCCTTCAAGCATCTTCTCTATGTTTTCAGCTTTCATCGCACTGGGTACTTGTCTCTTCTTGGCTTCTTGTGTCTTCCTCTGTACTACTTCCAACAGCATTTGTTTCTACAACATGCAATCATGAAAGTTTCAGACTTAGATTGCTTTCCTCTGGTTCCCATACACACCTTTTTAGATTTCCTTTTAAACCCTGATGACCAGTCCTCAGACATCATGCCTAGCTGAGCTGAATGAGGAGGGACCCAGTCCCACATGGCTTGGTACTGAAGGTAATGAAATGTTGGTAAACAAACCTGAATTATCCTATGACCTTATGAAAGGACCGCAGTCAGACCTAAACCCAAAACAAAATCTGGGTTGTGGGAACGGGGCGCGTAAGGGAAGGGTAAGGGGGAGTGGGGACAGAATGCTGCATTTACATAGTTGCTTGTTAGAGAAGCCTCAAAACAACGTTCATGTGTAGAACTCATTCAGTTGCAAATAAACAAGAAGGCAGTTGCTTCCAGTTTCCTCAGTCTGCTGTAATTTGCTTTCTGCAGCCAGCCTCTGGTCTGTATGTGGAACTTGTTTTTAAAACAACGTATAAACAAGGAAAGAGAGGGGGGAAATGAGCACAGCTTTTTCAAACATTGCTGTTTATACACCGTTTGTAGAGACAGCCAGTAAGTAAAGCCGCATTTTAGAATCTGTACCACAATTGAATGCAATGGTGTTACAAGCCTCCCATATCAGGTCAAACCCTCCTGTACAGTCAAGGGTTGTGGAATGGAGTCTGCTGTTTGTAAACACCATCATCACAATCTGTAGCAAGGAAAGAAATTAGGAAGAAGAGAAGGAACCAGAAGTTGATGTCAGAAACCAAAGAAAAACAAAACAACAACAACATCCGCTAGAAAGATGGTAGATGCAGTGGGTCTTTTGGAAGTAAATTGACGGCTTGTCAGTGAAGAAAACCAATTTATCAGCCAAAGGCAACTCTGCTCTGGTGAAAAATCTGAACACAAAGAGCTAAAAGCAGTCACAGCCCAAACATTTTTCACTGGGGATCCCTCTAAGCCTTACTAAGGTTGGAGTTTCATAGATGGCTAGGCTCAGAATGAAGCAATCGAGCCAATAGATGTGACTTTTTAATAGGACATTTACCTTAATTACCCTTGTACTAGAATAAGCAAGTTGGTTTGGCTAAATCAGCTTTCCCAGAAAGGCATCCGATCTTGACTTGAAGCTGGTTAGACATATTGTCATTTCCACAGTTAATCACATTTTGAAAACATTTTTTCTAATTTCCCATTTTCAGTTTGTCTGGCCTCAACTTCTAGGCACCACTTCTTGTTATACCTTTCACTAAGAACCCTTTAATATCTGCTATTCTCTCCCAACAAAAATATCTGGAGACTGTAATCAAGTCAGTCTTCTTTCAGATAGGCTAAAGACATTGAGCCTTTTAAGGGCCCTCTGCTAGAAAGCATTTCCTGCAGCCCTCAAATAATTTTTGTAACTCTTCTCTGCAGTCTCTCAATTTTTTCTTCATCTTTTTTAAGTAGTACACTCTGGAACCAGCGGCAGTATTTCAGTGTGTTGTACATAGAGCTATAAACTCATTTTTAATATATCTGCACTATTCTCCTTTTTATAAGCGCAAAGATTGCAGCATCCATCCTTTCCAGTACCACACTACATGGCCAGCCATCTGTCTGTTACGACCCCTGTCCTGTCCAGGGATGCAGTCACCCTGTTGTGTACAAGTCCTGCTTTCTTCTCGTTCTTCATCTACTCAGGCACTGAAATACTTCTTGAAGGGACAACCAAGTTACCGAGCTATCTCTATGGTTCTGTACTCCTGCTCTGCCCACGTCGTTATTCACTAAATGTGCCTTATCAAATTCACTAACATTCCTCCCCAAATATGTCACTGGTAAATTTTATAATCTATAATTTTATATTTATTTCCAAGCCACTGACAAAAATGTTGAATACTGATAGTTATGCTACCAACCCCTGTAGAAATCCATCAGAAACCATCTTCATTTAATGAAAATAACACATTTTTATATGTCAAAAAATCTAGCTCTCAATCCATTTAGCATTTTTATTGATATTGTGTAATACTAAAATTTAAAATACAAAAGTTATGTGCTGCTAACCCAAGCGTTACGAGGCCTTTCCAAATATGTATTACATCTCTAGCATTATGTTTATCTATCTAACTTGTAATCTTATCAGCAGAATGAAATGAGGTTGGTTTGACAAGACTTATTTTCCATACAGTCATGTTGTTTGGCATTAAGTATATTGCAAATGAAGGGTGTGCTTTTATGTTTGACTTTGAGGAATGGGCCATTTTAGCATGGGTAGTCATCTGTAGAAGTGCAAGTGAGCTTGCTGTGGCAGTGATATATCCATGAAGGTGTTCAGATGGAAAAAAAAACATGCAATGAATTTGTCCTGGATTAAATGACAACATCCCTGAATGTTTCCTTGAAATTTAATGATTGGGTGGAAGACTAATAGCCTCAAGGTCTGTAATTTAATTTTTTTTTTATCTGTGGAATAAAATATTAACAGTGTCTTTTCCTCTACTAAAACATACATCCAGCACTGTTGATGGCATACATAAATGTAGTGCCTGTAGCTGTCATTTTGGTACGTGACTCAAACTTTATCCAAGATGCTAGTTTTTTCCCTAGTTCTCTCTACCTGCAACGATGAAAACACTCAGGCGAACGCATTGTTTCAATGCCATAAACTACACATCCAGCTTCAGTAACTGTAATATGCAGTTAGTTTTGAATCCATTTCTCTCCTAGAATCCTCATTAAAGCAAGTGAGATGGAGAGGAGAATTCAACTTGTTGCGCTGATGAATCAGGACCTGTTGAATTCAGATACCTGTTCATGTCGCTGTTTCTTTAGCTTGTCATTGTCTGCCCGAGATTTTGCAAGAGCTTTCCTTACAGACATGAGCTGATCCTGAAGCGAAGTCACCTCTTGTTCTGCCATCATCTTAGCATTCAGACACTCTTTTTTGTTTTGAAGAGCTTCCTGTAAACAGAAAGTACGTAAGAGAAACGATGATGAGAGCAGTGATTTTCTGTCTTTTACATAGCAGTGGGTTTCTTGAAAGGTGAATCTCTCAGAGATTTTTAGTAAAGTGAAATTGAATTGTTCCTGTTTTCTAAAAAAGGCTGGACCTTTTTTTAAGGCAAAATGGGGAACAGGATGGACAAGAGGGGTCCTCTAAAGGGAAAAACATAAGATAATCTTTCGTATGGGTACAACTGCGCATCTTTAATTATATTCACGTCACCAATTCAAGTTCTTGTGTGCAAACAAGCTCAGAGCAATGCAAAACTTGATCTTTCTTATGCATTAGGAAGACCTGTCCATCTACTAATCTGTTTATTCCTTCATTATCTCTAAATTCAAAATGTGTGTGATGAAGCTTGTTTTCCTTCTGGGCAGGGTCTTTTTGTTTGTTTTAAACACAAACATAAATATGTATACATGTTACTGTGTCAGGCACAGATTTAGCAGTCCTCTCTCCTTTCCAAGCCATTTAAACTGGAAAAAGCAGGGTCCGTGATCCTCTGCACTTGGAGTGGAGGACAGTGAAATACAAGTTCTTAGATCTTCAGGTTCATTCCAAAGTCAGACACAAGAAAGCTCTGTCTGAGCAAGATGAGCTAGTTTCTAATTTTAAAAAGCCAAATTTTCCCATTTATTTTTCTCCGTTTCAGACTTCTCTTTTAAATCCTGTGAAGATAGCTTATTTCTTATTTAAATCCACAAATTTGCAATAATTCAATCCATCTTTGACTGATCTGTTTAATAAAATATTCTAATGGTTTAGCATCTCCCTGATATAACTGAACTAAGTGTATGCACATCCAGTTTTATTTGGGTTTAAAATTAACAAGCACACAAAACCCATTTTGTTTTCACTCTTTTTAAGTTAACAAATATGATCCATTCTGCCTTTCCTTTGCTTGACATGTGCAGCTAATTAACCTATATGACAATCAATAACCTGTTTGTTCCATTCTAATCAGCCTCATTTAAAGCAGTGAGGCACTTTTCTTTCCATCCATCTTCACTTTAGTTTAATTTAGTCATTTTTGTGCTTCATCTTGTATTTCTGTAATTAAGTTTATAAACCTCATGCTGCGTTCTGCTTTGTTTAAGCAGATACCAATTTAAAAAAAAAAACCTCAGCCACCTCCCAAGCCAACAGTCTAGTTCATTTTCACTTCATGTCTGCCTGTCTTCTTTTTCATACGTTTTAGTCAGTTGTGGAGTAGTTGATTTTGATACAATGTCATAATTAGTCTTCTGAGTCAACACAGAATTAGGAATGCTATAAGCTACTCATACTTCCTAGATTCTTGCTTCAAGCAGGCATCGGGGATTTGTTTCACGCTCTTCACATTTGAAGACCACCCTTATACCCCTAATATAGAGGGGAAAAAGTTTAGAATTTTTACCTAAAATCTGCAGTTACCATGAGCTCCTATAGGCTCACTGAATAATAGGGAGCCTGCCCAATCTGACCATTAGTTTTGCAGAAAATTAGACACTAATACCAGATGACATGGTAGGGAAATATCACCTTCACAGCACCTCTAAGCTTTGCAGAGAGCTGTGCCTTCTGAGTGGTTTGCTTCCAACAGTTCAGAGCCTTTAGCTTACACACCAGCTTGCTTAGCCTGTTATTTTCATCCCGCAAGAGCTGCAGCTGTTCCTGCTAGAGAAGACGTCAGTAAGAGTAGACCTGCAAAGATTACTTTCCTCAGGAAGAAACGTGTGGTTTGGAAGTAAATACAATTGTCAAAGCATGCAACTATTTGTATTTCATTTTAATTTTCAAATGCTCGAACTTTGCAGTTTGAAACAGTGCAGCCTTTGGCAATAAATTCTATTACTGTGTCTCCAGGGAAACAGGAAATGTGAACATTGCCCAGAAGCTGGGAAAAAAATGGAAGAAATTTAATCCAAAACAGCAAGCAGGTAAACCCCTCTAAAATGAGGCACTGTTAATGGTGATAAACACTATTATGCCAAAGGGGGATTCTGGTTCATACCATCTTCAGTAACCTGGTTCACCCTAATCACAATATCCTTAATAAGAACAAAATCAGTGGATTCGTGAAAAGTATAGTCATCAGGTTTTCTTTTT
Source organism: Pygoscelis adeliae (assembly GCF_000699105.1). Lineage (NCBI taxonomy): Eukaryota > Metazoa > Chordata > Aves > Sphenisciformes > Spheniscidae > Pygoscelis > Pygoscelis adeliae. The sequence goes on along the minus strand of NW_008825052.1, from coordinate 646,429 downwards.
CTTTGTTCAAAAGAGCAGACTCCTCCTGAAAACTGTTACAGAGGTTAGAGAGGACTGCTGGAGGTCCTGGCCCTCCTGGCAGAGGTGTCTCTGCACAGAAGCTCTACCATTCAGTGTCAACTCACCTTCTTACCCTTTGTGTCCTGTATTAGTTTTATCTACAGCTGGGCTTTGGCCTTCCTAATTTCATCACTATGGGTCTGAACTCTGACACTCTACCTTTGTTGCCTGTCCATGTTTCCACTACTTGCAATCTTTCTTTTTGTATTTTAGTCCTTTAAGAAGCTCCTTGCTAAGGCGAGCAAGGCCAAGTTTCTGCTAAACTCCCTGGTCTTCTTGCATAATGGGGTAGTTGGTTTTGAAATCTCTTTAAGTTTTCTTTAAAAATCAACCAGCTTTCCTCGGCACTTTTCCCCTCTTGGCAGTTTCCCAGGGATTCTGCCTAGCAATTCCCTAAGTAAGCCACAGTCTGCTCTCCTGAAGTCCCAAGTCCTAGCTCTGCAGCATAATTTTGCAACCTTTCTCCTGATCTTGAAGTCATTTCATAGTCACTGCACCCTCAGATGACACTCACCACCACAGTTTTTCCCTGTTTGTGAGCAGCAGAAGTGGGGATTTACCGTGGTTGGCTCCTCTAGCATTTGCTTTTAGGATATTATCACTAATGCTGACTAGGAACTGCCTAGGCTTTCACAATGCTGTTCCCCTTCCAGTAGATTTCCAGATGGACAAAACCTCCATGATCACCAAGGCCTCAAATCAAAAACACTTTTCTTAGCCCTCTATAGACAGGCCCATCTGATTTACTCTCTTGATCAGGCAGTCTGTAAGGGATTCTCCATCGCAGTCATTAATCATCACTAACACTCCTCCCTCCTCTGACCTTGACTCATAGGCTTTCAGTAGTACCTCTCTACATTCATACACGAGCTCTGTGCAGGGAATGAACTTCTTACACAGAGTGCAATTCTCGCTCATCTTCTTCCCTGCTGATCCTTCTTAAACGCCCTGTAACCAACCACCCATGACCATGGTGTGCACCAGCCCACCAAGTTCCCATGACTCTGCTCAAACCACAGCCCTTTGGCTGCACATGAGCTCCCCACTCTCCTTGTTCACTGCCTCTGCACACCATCCTTTCCAAGTGGGGATGTGGAAGTTTCCCTGCAGCCTTCTGACACACAGTCCTCCTCCATTTCCACGGTTCCTCATTTACTTCTGGGTGACCCTATCCCCCAGGTTCATTGCGCGTGTTGAAAGCCCTTCTCACTCTCTTAGCATTACAGTTATATCCTGCTTCGCAAGCTTCTCTGCTTGAGAGAGCTGCGGGCATATTTACTTTAGATAGAAGTATTCAGCCATTTTCCATTTGATCTCATTTGTATTCACTCACTGACTACCATCATTTTAGTACAAATTGAACTTTGCTGAGGAGGAATATGTTTGACTAGAAAAGGGGTTGATTTGGAAGTTGTAGCCTGGAAATGACTTCCCAGGCTTTAGTTTATAACTCCCAGAACATCAGTTTTGGGGGCACTTTTTCAAAACATAAAGCTGAATATATTTTTGATTCTAAGTAACCCCAAATGGAAAAAAGGATTCTGTCCCCATTCTTTTATGTGGCCAGCTTGCATGACAAGAAGATAAAACTCCCATCAACGCATTTATCAGGGTCACTGAAACATCACATTCTCTTTCCCCCACCCAAAAAAGGGACAATGACAACACATGACAATGCTAACATATGATTGAATGTGAGTTCACATTTATACCTCTTCAGATCCAAGTTCAACCTCTCTGATGTTCACCTGTGTAGAAAGCATGGTGTTAGTCTCACTCAGAACAGACTGAAAGCAGAGTTGCGAAGTTTAGAACCGAAATCAATTCAAATACGTGCAGTTTTGGGGTCTAAGGGCTGGGTTTGGCCCAAAATTTCTGCACTTGGAGCATAAACACACAGTCAAAGATGATTGATGCATGACAGCCTGACAAATGAGTAGCCATTAACAGAGTCTAGTAATGGACCACCTCCATGCTCTTCACCCAGCCGATGTCCCAGACAGAATGCAATAACTTAAGTCGTCTTCAGCAAGCTTAACCAGGATATTATCCTTGTGTTCGTTTACTGACACACGTATGTATTTCCTTACTTTAGACAAACGTTCTTTCAAGTCACCATTATTTTTAGTGGAGCCAAACTTTTTCTTCAGATCAATCATATTGTCAACTCCTTCTCTTCTCACTTCGCTGATGATTTCAAACATTCGTTGCTCAATGCTAAGGCGATAGACATCCAACTTTCCCTGCAATTACAAACAGAACCCATAAGAGATGAAGTGTGCGCATATGGGAAAGAAACATTCAGAAGATTTCAGAAGTCTCTCAGCTACAACCAGATGGTCCTTCTTCATAATTATTTTCCTAGAATCAATGTAACAGGAAGACAGAGCAATATTCTTCTTGCATACAGATACTACAAGAAGTGGAATTTCAATTGTATCATTTGCAGGCAACCTATTGGCAATCCTGGGATGTATGTATTTAATGGAAGTAGCAGCACCATGGTGAAAAAATAGGCTCTCTGGTGAAAACTGGACTCACCCTCAGGATTGCAAAAGAAATCACAATATTCCTCAAGTCACTACTGCCCTGGCCACAGACATTAATGGGCTTGTGGACCGTCAATCAAAACCCTGGGGATCTCATGGAGGTAGCTGCTCTATAATACACTTGGTCACAATCAGGTCAGTTTTTACAGGCTAGATTGGGGTATCTTATCTTTGTAAGTAATGACATATGTCACCCCAAAGAAATCAGTGCACTAGTTGAAAACAAAGGCATTGTTAGAGTGAGTAATACAATTACACAGTGGACATAAAGTTCCCAAGAAAAATAATGCAAAATATTACAAACCGAAGTATTATATCCAAAAAGTTCCCTCCACTGTATGTAACTAAAAAGAGCTTCCATCACTCTCTCTAATGTGGTACCTGTTCCATCAAGAATACGCCTCCTCTCTTAGAAAAGGTACGCTATTTTTCTACCAGACGTTTTTACAAGATGCTTCTAGCAGCAGGAGAAAAATGATTCACCCATTCATCCACCTGACACACTGCAGCAATTTATTCCTTTGAGTGCTACACTTGTTGGTAAATTATACAGCAGCACAAAAAAGACCGATTGAGTACCCCCTCTTATTCTGTACCTACTTTTAGATGGACACAAGTCACAAATAGGTTCCGCACTAATGATCCATATTCATCCCGTACTTCTTTTCTAATCTTCTCTTTGAGACCAAGATTTTCTTCCTCTAAGTCAGCGAGCTGGGCTCTGAGGGCAGTTATTTCCACAATCATGCCATGGCACAGCCCCACAATCTATCAGAGCAGAGAAAGTGAATGAGCAAAGCTAGGGATGGGCAAACACCATAGCCTAGGAGTAAATGATCCAGAGCTCTGAATATGTTGTCTGATACCTAATTAAGTAGAGCAAGAATATCTTCCTAACTGAGTGTCCCGATAAAAATAATCCATTGATGGTATGGAATAATCCATTTTGTACATCTCTGTTGGTTTTAGAAACATTTCTTCCCTGGAAACAGTAGGAAGAATTGTGGCAGTTCACGACCAATATTTGAAGGGGGCAAATGCGTACATAACCTTAAAATGCCTGTTTCTGGTCACCAGAAAAGAAAGATCTCCTCACTAATAGGTATGAGAACTGACAGAAGGAAATGCACACAGAGGACAGAGGAGCAGAAAGATTGGGGAGCAGGATTAGGGAATCTGATTTTAGGAGAAGATCCTGTGCCTGGCTCTGCTATGTTGGTGAGTCTGGCCTCCCATAGCATAATCTCCCCTGCCTCCAGAGAGAAAGTCAGAAGAACTGTGACCAGGCTTCATGCAGCAAGCTGTGAGGTAATGCATTTATTGGAGCAAATATTCTGTCTGCTGATAAGCTTGTACATACAGACCATTTAATACATGATAAAAACAACTATGTGTTCCATTTGTTGATATTTGACAATTAACATACCCTCAGAAAGGGCACACAGGTTAGCACAAATAGGAAGGTACGTGATAGAACTCAAACAGATTTAAATGACAGAATTTAAATTTCACATAGGCAGGTCATTGCTAGGTATAAATGTTTGGTCATTTTCATACTGCCGAACAGCATTTGCAACCAGATGAACACAATGGAGGAAAGCTAAAAATCATTCTTAGCATATTACGTTACTCAGATGATAAGAAATAGGCACAACTGCAGACTGTAGGCACAGCCAACAGCACAGTCTGCTTTCAAGGTTGCCTGGCACCTCCACATGCCAGATCTAAGTAGTAAATGCTAATAACTTCACTGGATTCTCACTGAAATTTTCTGTGTCAATTTTTTTGTCTAACAGCAAACACTACTGAGAGACTTCTGAAAATGAATGTTGGGGAAAAATACATGTATTTTAGCCCTGCTGAAAAATTCTGGTGATCTTTTTTCAGAGCAGCACTAGCTTTCCTCTGTTTTGGGTGTCTTTTTAGTAAAGTCAGCAAAAAGTTGGTCAAATCCTACGACTTTGTTGGAGAAATAAAAACAACCCACATGGTTCATGTATGTTCCTTAGAGACTTTTTAGTTTTTAAACTATCTGCCATCCCATTTTGGCTGATCATGCCTGAACCTTTCTCATGGTTTCTAACACCTCCACTGAGCAACTGAGCTTGCTCTTCAGACTTGCAATAGCATCTGTTAATTGCTTTAGGCTAGCGAGAAGTGGAACTGGGAGCAGGAAGTCTCTTCTGAGGTTGAAGCAGAGCCCAGAGGCTGTAGGCAGCTGGCCACCCTGGGCCACTTCGAGCACAACACAAATTAGACAGGAATTTGGTGGTGATGGGCTAGCAAAGTGGAGGGGGGGAGAGACTCCACTGCCCACAGGCTCCAGGAAAGTCCTACTGACTCCTCCTGTATGTTTCCACCCAGCTGAAACCTCACACGTGTTTCTCATTTTCTCTCTCACGCCAGCCTTCCCAAACATATGGACGGGACAGTGAAATCAGGGAAGAAGGACAGTTGCTGACAAGACACCGTACAGAAAAGGATATAGGGGAAAAAATGGGAAAAAACATGAGGAAGCAGGGCAAGAAACTGATATGAAGCCCAGAGAAGAACTGAAATCTTGTAGTCAGTGATGAGGACAGATGAGAAAAGGAGCCCAGGAATGAAATCCAAAATGCAGGTGTTCTAACACTGCTATGCAAACATCTCTGAAACCCAAGCAGTCTTCTCCCTAGTGTAGGTTTCTGTACACGCCTCTAGCAGTGGACTTTGTGTTGATGGAGCCAAGCCTCCAACTCAGCTAATAGATTACATGGATATCACATGATTCCACAAGATAGCATTTCTGATTTATTGGCTGGGTTTACTTCTTTAGAAATTTCCACCCACACATACCAGCTATCCTAAAAAACACAGCTGAAGCTGCAAAGTCAAGTACTCAGAACTTAAGAGGAGTTGGCTATGCAGCCATGATGTAGCATACCTGGTACCTACACTGCAGTATGGCCTACGTGCCTGACCCACTTCTTTTTTCTATCTATCTCAGTCAATGCACAGGACTGAATTGCTCTGGGAAGATGCCTTGTGAAGGAAGAGACCCGTCAGTAGAAGTTTAAGTTAGAAGGTTACCAGTATATCATCCATTGTGAACATGAACCACAGAACAGCAGGCCACTACCTTTGCCTTCAGGTTATCTTTGTTTTACAAGTCCTTCCAGCATGACTTCTGGCATTGAGCACAGAAAGAGCAGCCCCAGAGCCCCCCTAGCTTTCTTCTCAAAGGCTGTCACCATGGGTCTGCGCAGTGGGACTCTGTCCCAAATGAGACCACTAAGTACTACCAATCGATAGACTACCATCACCAACCTGCGTCAGAGCCATATCACTTTGGTTGCCACCTTCTTCCACTGCGTGCAGCTCCTGAAGCCAAGCACAAAGATGCACGGTGACTATGCTTGTGTAGCCCGACTCCACTTCAACAACTTCCCAGCCTGACAGCTTGACTTTATTTTTTACTTAGCAACTGCCTCCCACCCAGAGAAACCACCTTCCCCTGTTCTCGAAGAGTAGAAGCAATGCTCTGAGCATACTTGTTCTTTTTGGTAAAGCAAACGATGCTGCTGCTGGAGAATATTTTCATAAAACATGGAGTAGGTCTCAAAGTTGCTGCGCTCTCTGGCCATGATGTCACAGCCCAGTACGGAGAGACACTGTTGTAAATGGCTTTTTGTAAAAGTAACCTAGGAAAACAAAATAAGAAACCTTGCAGATGGCCTGAGTCACAAGAGTTGCTATATACAGCACGCATCAAAATGAAACATCGTCACCTTATTGTAAATAAAATGCTTCTGCGATATCAAAATGAAGCAAAAATATTCAGTGTAAATGTTTTTGCCCAATCTACAATTTCACTGAACTAATGGAAAACAGATTTGTCAGTTTTTTGACTGGTTCTAGCTGCAACTGCATAATGGTTTGTTTTTTTCCATCTGAAGCTAAAAGAGAATTTTTAGTACAGAAATTAAATCACCAGCTCAGAAACTGCCTGGACTGCAGTTGGGCCCCAACATCCCTTCTCTCAAAAAAATGTTTTGTGTTTTTTAACAAGAAGTGGTCATATTTTCATAAATAATTTCTTCAAATTTCACTGAAAAAACGCTAAAACTGCTTCCTAACATCGTGCTGGACCCCTGATTTAGCAATGACTCAGGAAGAAGAGTTCCCACTACTGAATCCATTAATAAAGTCCTGCAATCCTGCATTGCGGTTGCATATAAACCTCCAGCCCTAACTCATCTTCATATTATTATAGTCCTGAGAGCTGAAATATATCTGTCAGAAGGCAGTAGGGCAATACACAAGTTTGCTGCCAATGCTGCTATTACAAACCAACATAATTTGAATCTAAGCTCATAAGCTTAAGAAATGTTGTTTCTCTTTTAGGTAACTGATTGACAAGAGCTTTAATAAATAAAGCTGTAAACATGATTTAGCTGTTACTTAGATAGAAATGCAGAATATATACTTCTGTATCTGATTCTTGGTAGTTTTCCATCAGCCTTTGAACAAATGTTTCAACTATCTGTGGTCGTACAACTGAGAAATTTTCTTGCATTACCCTGTGTTTCCAGAGCTCTGCAGGAAGAGAGGGAGAAAAAAACCCACACAGAATAAAACCACACATCAGTGGGTATCACCGTCACAAAATATTGATCCTTCAGTAATGCCTGGGATTTGACACTGGGTACACTTTATATATAGCTTAGGGTTTCTCAGCTTTCCTAAAATGTTTACAACAAAAAGTAAATGTCATTGCAAACAGATTGCAAAGCCTGGGTTAAGCAGCAATATCAAATTCGTTCTGGTATCAAAGCCAGATGCAATTTCATTACAGACCAGTTCTGTCAATAATGACCTGGCCCACAATCGTGTATTGGAGTTTTCTGTAAATATTGAGTAAAGAATATGGCTTTTGTGTGAAATCGAACATTTCTGTGCACTAATTATTGCTGCCTGCAACCACAACCAGTGGCAGTAGGGCACATCTTTCTTCCCTTTTATTTCCACTTTTTCTTTGTTTTTCTATTTGTGCCTGTGAATACCCAAATTGCCCATACCCGTGCAGTAATTGTACCAAGTAAATACCTAACATACTAAAAAGTCTGGCATTTAAATTGCACTGCTAGGCCTTAAAATATTAACACTCCAACACAGGGAAGTAATTTCCTATCAGTCTGTTTCAGGCTGCTCACAAACTCCAGAATAATTAGTGTTCAGCCTTGTTTTCACAATTGTCATTGCAATGATTATGGCTAAACATTCGCTTTATAAGGAGAAGGTGAACTGTTAGATTTAGGGAATTGGAATCTGTTGAACAGACAGAATAAACAGGTCCATGTAGAAAGGTGTATGGTACCTCGGTACACAATTCTTCACAGCTTCCTGCTAGCTGTATTTCTGGAATTTCACATCTCACAATGGGCTCTCCAAAACAGAAGAGAGTTTCTGGACGGTAAGCCTTTTTTCATCAGTGATACCGTCCCCACAATTCGGCTGGTCCCTGGCCTCCAGATGGGCGCACAGGGAAGTGAGGAGCTGAGAGCAAATATGCTCTCCTGTTCACACGCAGGACAACTCTTTCTGCCTTTATGCATCAAGGCTACTCTTCCCACTCAAGGCCGGGGCTCCCGTCTTTCCCAGGAAGGGTATTTTAATTCTCCTTACCAGTGGGGAGACTGCTGTCTTGTCTGGCTCTTTCAGATGTCACTAGAGTCATCTCCTGGTTAATTTTCTTCTGCACATCATGGATCATGTGGATTTCTAGGCTTTCCAGAAGCTTTTGAAGCTAGAATCAAGCTTAATACTTAGCTCTTACTAAATCTCTATACTGCTTATAAAGCAACTTGCCAACTAGCAAAAACTAGCAGACTAAACCAAAGCAATCCTCTTTCCATTCTTCTCTAAAATACAGTACTTTCAGATACAGTATCAAGGTTAATATCATTTGGGGGTGACTGTATGCCTAGTGCTGTGCCACAAGTACTCTGGGTAGAGGCAGAGGCCCTGTTGCTTTGGGCTGTCCCAGGACCCGCACCTGGCCCCACACAGCAGAGGTGCCGTTGCAGAGCCTCCCAGGTCACCCACATCTGCCAGACTTCCCCCCACGACAGCCTCCACGGGCCCCCGCTGGACTTCACTTATCAGAAACCGCAGGAAAACATGACGCTGTGTGGTCCCCCGCAACACCCCACTAATAACCCTCCCCTTACCTGGTACACTTTCATTTCGATTTCTGATGCTCCTCTGGGGGGAAGTACATGCTGAGTGCTTGTAACGGGCTCTCCAAACCCCTCCTCTGTGCCTGTTTGTCTGACTATGGCTTTCATGGCCGGGTACAGGATGTCTGCACTAGAATCACCAAGACACAGGTGTTTCACACATTCTCTCTCAAAATTACTGTGTTTGCATTTACTGACCTTGGACCTTAACTTTTCTTTTTCTTCCCCTGCCCCTGCTCCTAACCCATGCAGAATATGAGTAAGTCCCAGCTCACTGCCTTAGCCCCACTCGACCTACAAGCGGGGCAGGACAGTCTCTTCTTCGCTGGTCCTGCCTTATTACATAGTTCAGTAATTTCTCCAATTTTATAATAATACAAAACTAAAACCAAGGGGAAGGAACAAGGGGTCAACCAGATAAAGCGTGGAAATCTGGTCACCGGTAACAACTTGTCTATCACCGTTGTTCAAATAGACCAAGCAACTCCCTCCCCCGGCTCTCCTTCCTATCTGATCGCGGGTTCGCTAAGTGCTTCTGAGTGCTAAGTGCCAAGGCAGACACGCACTTTGCTTTTAGAAGCAGCGGAGCCATTAGCAAGGCATATATACCTCCTTACATTTTATTGCTTTAATCATGCTGCCTTTTAAACCCTTGATGGCATGACACAAAGGTTAGCACAGAGCTCAGAGAGGGAACTAGGGAGCTCTCATCTGTGGGAGGGGACGGGCGGGGACATGGAGGAGGGAAACACTGGGATTTTTGGGTACAGTACATTTGGCAGATTGCCTGCTACGAAAGAGCTGTTGCAGGTGCCGCTACAGAATCTCCTCCTGCTCAAAGGCCAGCGTAAGCAAAGCCAGGGGCAGGGAGGTCACCTTTCCTCCCGGGAGGCAATAACTGCTCAGCCCGATCCCAGGCATCACCACAGGAAAGCTCTGGGTGCTCAGAGGGGCTGGGAGACGCTGAGACTGGGGCTCTCCCACAGCTGCCCAGCCCCACGGTGGAAGCACAAGCTGTTGCTCACTCTGCATGGAGAACTCGCGCCCCTGACTCCCAGCCCTCCTGCAACCCAGCCCTGCTCTGCCCCGGAGCTGCTCCCTGGGCAGAGTTTATAAATTAATTAGAGGCAAAGACTGTGCCCCCTCCGATCTGGAGGTAATGCATGGGAGGTAACGCTGGAATACAAATAAATGGAGACCAGAATGGAGCAAATCTGATACCAGCTCTTTACACACACACAGATTTTCTGTGACCGATTCAGACTTGTCAATCTCAAATGCCTTGGCCTTATAGGGACAGGCTGACTGAGCATTGCTTCCTCCATGCTTCGTTGCGTGACAACGGTGTTTTCCAGTGCCTTCATGCACAGATTTCACCCTTACTGTGTCATCTTGCTCTTTCACTTCCTTTCTTGCGGTTTCCGGGGACAAGGCTTTTTACAAAGTGATGTTCCATTTTCTGCTTTCAGAAGGGCCTCTCTGATGGAAATCTTCCAATTTTCTATTCTTGACTGCTCAAAGTTGAGCCAAGTGGGAGGGTTAGGAAGAATTCTGCTACAATTCATCTAACAGGCTTCCAAAATTTCCATTTATTCAAGTACTGTATTTAACATTGTTTATGGAGCCTGAAATACAGAGGCGGGTCACACGACTGAGAAGAATGCACTTGGAAAACATCATCAGCAAACAGTCTGAACAGACATTGAAAGAGGGGAAAAAACAACCATACTGAAAGAAAGAAACAAAAGGTAGCTCTCAAGCCTTCAGAGAAAAGCGAAAGTACTAGGTTAATTATAAGCAAAAATAAAGAAAGGTAGAAATAAAAAAAAAAAAGACAAGTGAAAGAGGGGGACAGGAGGAAAATGGATGGAGAAGGCAGAGACTTTTCTCATTTTTCATCTTTTCAGTTACTCTGGAATATTCTTGCATCCAAGGTAACTTACCCATATTGCTCACAAAACTCTTTGTAAAGAGGAACTGTATTGATATCCTCAGTCCTCAGCTTCAGCCTGCCCCATTCTGCCTTTAATACTTCTAGTTGCTTCCATAGTATCAGAAAAGATCTCAGCAAGCTGCATGATATGACAGGATCGTGATGCCTCAGCAAAAGTTTGGACGTCTTTTTGCTGTTCTGCAACCAGTTAGCACTTGAGTGACCCGTTTCTGCCAAATTCTGCTGGAAGTCACAGGGAAATGTTTTGCTTCAAAAAGCTATGACAAGCTTTTCACATGCTTTTCTTTGCTTAATAGCATCTCATGCAATATACGGTGGGACAAGTCATGCGACAGGCTATTGTGCAATCAGAACTTGCAACAGGGCCTTATACCAGTATCCTTCAGACCATGGTACAGGGAAAACTCAGGCTACTTTTTGATTGCAGTGAGTACTCACACACAGCAGAGATGGGGATAAAATTGCACATAAGTTAAATCCTTTGTTTTATTGCTGCTTTCCTCAAGTGAATTGCTTCAACAGCAGCACTCTGCTTGGTCTCTAACTAAAAAGTACTGTTACAGAAATCAAACTCTTAGCTCAGATCTTGAAGGAAGCAGACCTTAAAATAGCTAAATTGGTCCTTTCCATCCATTTTACCTTGCAAATAATCAGTGTGTCTGTTTTCCATCACAAACAGTTTGAATCTCTCCCCATTCCTTGAACCAAATCTCTGTGTAGTTTCTGGCAGGCTTTAGGTGCCCTCAGCAACCATTCCTCATATACATGTCCACAACGCAAGTACTCGGGGAAGTACAGCCTGGAAGTACCTTGCCTCTCCTTGACTAGATTTGGTTTTAGACAGTGGCCAGGCTGTTCCTTTCCTCTTTGCACTGAGTAGCTCTTGATAAAGAAAGAGCTGGACCTTCGGTGGGATGTGGGGAGAAGTCAGGACAGTCTCCGTTTTCTCCAGAAGTCTGGCGATACCAGCAGGCCCTCGAGGGGCGTCTCTCACTGAGGCTTCCCTCCACACCACTCAGGATTTATAGGAGACAACATTGTTCCCTTTGCTTTCTTACCAGACGGCCAGGAGTAGGTGAGGTTATCACGGCACACCTCAGGTCGAGGTCGCTTATGTTCACAGAGATTTGGTTGCAAAAACTAATGGGAGTCCTACACAGAAGCTGTACAGTCCCAAACAGAGTTGTCAGAGGTACCTGCTTGCTCTTAGCTAACGAGGCTCGACAGTCAGCGTGATCTTCCACAGCACAGCCGTAGCTGTTCTGCAGTACATCCTCCATTAAAAACTGCATTGCCACCAGCTCCCCATGAGCAACTCTTCGGTCGGCATCACGCAGGCAGCACAGGCACAGCTGGAGAGGAAGGGAGAGTCTCTGAAGGTCTGCTGCTCAGAGCTTAACAAGTAATAGCTAATCTCAGATAACTGTCAGCACGGGGCTTTTGTGTTAGAAACACAAATGGATTTCAAGCTTTTAGCACCATGGTCCTAAAACACGTATGCCTGTGCATAAAAATTGTTTGATTCTCTAGTTCTAGCACACTAGGAAAATGATAAGTATAGATTCATTATCAATAAAAATGCTCTGCTCTGCTTGAAGAAAGATCAAATGTGAAGTAAATGGTAAAATGGGCTTTTGGACAGGAAAGGGGGAGATGTTTTTTGCTCACTTCTGTTCTTTAAAAAACAAAGACAGGAAACGAGATAGTATTAGTTTTTTTCCTCCTGCATCATAGATTCATCTTGTCTTTACGTCTTTGGACATAAGCACAAGACTGTCTCACTGTACCTGCATGTTGTAATTTATATTAATTGTGTTGTTGATACTGACTGGAAACAATCCTCCATCCATTAGGAATGTCCTCCAAGGAAAATGCATGAGTGTCTAAAAGAATAAAGATGACTGTTCACAAATAAGAACAACATTCAATTAGTTATGAGAGTCCCATCTAATCTGATCAGGAAAAGGCAACTCGGAGGCCAAGCTGCTATTTGATATGTGATACACTCTGCTCTGACTTTGAAAGTAGGCCATGTACTGGAAAAGAGAGAAGCATCTATTATCACTCCTTGGGAAAGAAGCAATAGGATTCATTCCAGAATACATTTCCTACTAAGATGCTGTGCTACTTCTGCGTCCACAGAGTAGCTCCCAGATCCTCACCTACCTACTGTCAATCATTTATTGCTGGTCCTATCTCGGAGGCATCAGGACATCTTATTCATCAAAGATGTCCAGATTTTGCGTGACAGTACAAACTCTGTTTCCCAGTTATGCTAAGGAGGTCCTATGTGTCATTGTCACCTAAATCAAGGCAGGGTGGCAGAAAATTGTATTCCTGTAACTCATTGTTTGGGAAAGGCATTATTAAAGGTGAAACAGTAGTATCTGATATTGGACAATTAGCAGGATGGGATGAAAATGAGGAAACATGAAGTTAGAGTGATTATTTAAAATTGCCTGTTACCTTGGAACATGGTAATATCACCAGCAAGACTCATCTTTACTTTCCCTAACATGACACCAGCTTTTTTTGCCGGTGTGATTCAAGGTGCCTCTTTAGCACATAGGTATCTAATTTGGCATTATGTAACTCTGTGTGATGCTAAGACACCACTAGACCTAAATATCTTGCACACAACCATGACAGACATGTTGGGCAATCAAAACTGCTGCCAGGTGATGAGAAGGGTAATTACCCTTCTGAGGCGTAATTGAAACTGAAAGTTAGTAGAATTACCAACATCTATCATGCAGAGTAGTTCCGTTTTGGTGACATCAGTGTGATTACATTCCATTTCAAATTTTTATTATTCACTTCTGTAGAGAACATTTTTTAGAATTCCTAATGGTGAATCAAGTTAATAAGCTGTAATAATGGGAATTTTTAAAATTAGGTATTAGCAGTTAGGTTCTTTGCACCATGGTAGGGAGGATTAAGCGCCTCAGCAAGAACTGCAGAGGACTTTGTTCTCCAAGGAGCTCAGTGCAAATGGAGAAGGAGCACCTCTGAGGGTGCGCTTTACTCACCGTACAGCTTTGAGGATCCAGAAGCCGTGGGAGCCTTAGCTGTGAAGCAAATGCACTCTGAATCGCAGAGTTACTCAATGAAGGCAGCACATGGTATATTCTGTCTGTTACACTCTGGTAGGCTGAAACATTCCCCGAGGACAAAAATGTCTCCCTGAAAGGAACCAAAATGTTTGTATTAAAAAGAAGTAAAATGACTTCAAAACTCCCCAAATGGTTTGTAATAAAATTACCGGCTCCTCATTATAACCCAACATGGTAGCGAGTGATAGGGATAGCAGCAGACATGATGACTAAAACAAACAGGCAAAAATGTTAATGATGTAGATGCATGTGTGAAAGTGCATCTGACTGGAGACATTTACAGCAAAACATACATCTATGCTAATGGAGACGGCTGCTCGATTAGCTAATAGACTGGATAATAATTCAGGAGCTCTACTACCTCCTATTCCTGATACTAGGATAATTTCCTACACAGAGTGGGAGAGCCACTAAAACTTTTCAAAGTTTTCAAAAGTGCTTGTGAAGCTTTGGAACCTAAATTATAGGATACCTGGAGTCCAGAGCTAGGTTTAGCAGCAACACTCCCCACAGATTTTCATGAGACCTGGTCTCACCTAGCAAATGCACCTGGTCTCACCCAGCAGTGCAGGTGACACCAGAGCCCAGCTAAACCAACAGAGTGCTGTTCCCACACAGGTGTATAGCGCTTCTGGGACCCAGCTGGCTCCTCTTGCTTGGATTGCATTGTGCTATGCAATCACACACATAAAGCTACCTTTTACTACACTCTATGCATCATGTAAATGTATTACCCAACCAAACTTAGACACGACTTTGTCATTTCATTGCAGCCTCTTTGTCACATTCAATTCTCCTGTGCTTCATTCACACACTTTTAAAACAAAGAGTTCCTGTTCAACCAGTTCTTGCAATATAAGAAAACACCTAGACTGCAAGTCTTTCTGTAGCTTCACATCCTCCTTTGAATGGCAACTCTAAGATAAGGATCTTGTTCTTTTGTTTTTGTCAAGCATACATAAGCGCTTTTAAATATGACATGCAGTTTGTATCAGTTGCAAGACTAAAAGGAATTACAGGGACAAATAACAGCTTCCGGGATCAGACTTGGCAGAGAAGTTCAAAAGAGAGTAAATGTGATTTAGTGTCACACTGTAAGCCCTGGTGTGGAGAAAATGGAAACTAATTGCACTGGCAATAAGGAACAAGAAAGATGAAGCATCTGATATACTGCATTTCTTCTTACTTCCTGTTAACACACAATTCCTTGCCCAAGGAAAACATTTTCCTCACCAATTGCCCCTACAGTATTTTAATCAGGAAAAAAACAGAAGTAAAAGCACAAGGTAGTTTTACCTTCTTGCGAGTCTCCAGAAAAATCTTTAGTCTACAAATACGTACAATCACAACTCTGCTGGATAGCACAAGAGTGGTCATACTGAGTCAGAGCAAAGGTCCATCCAGCCCAGAGTCCTGTCTCCCACAGTGATCAAAAGTGGACTCATGAGAAGATTACAAAAATCTCCAGAACAAGCATATTCTGATATTTCCCACAGATATTCTCACAGCCTCCAAGAATTTGTAGCTCAGGTATTTCCTCAGCCAGAAGTGATTGCTAAATGTTTAATAACCCTTGGTAGATTTGTCTTCCATGAGCCTGTGCAGTCTCCCTCTGAGTCCTATGAACTTTTACCACCCACGATGTCCTGCAGCAAGAAATCCCATGGCCTAATTACAAGCCATGTGCAAGAACTGCCTTTTTTTTGTTCAGAGCCGGCTACCTGATGTTCACCTGGGATGCACCTTACGCTGCAAAAGACTGTGAGCAGACACTCCTTGTTTATCCCCTGCCTTCGACTGACGGTTTTACAGGGCTCTCCCCCAGCTGTACTACTTGTTCCACCCAGCAACCTTTCATCATATGTGTGGCTCCTTTGGGAACCTTCCCGAGTTCTCTGTCCTTCCTCAGGTGGGGACCAGAACTGCGTAGGCTTGACAACACAGATTTATTCAGCGGTGCAGCGGTGTTCTAATTTTTGCTCTCCTAAAGGGAATCAATTTGCTTTTTGCCTTTTTTTTTTTTTATCGCTACTGAGCTGAAATTTTGACAGAATTATCTGTCATAACTCTGAGATTTCATTACTGCACGGTAATGGTCAAGTCAGGGGCTGTCATTTTATATATTGGGATTGTTTTTTTTCCCCAGGTGCATCATTTTACTGACACACTGAACTCCATCTGCTGTTTTATTTTGCAGTCACTCTGTTTTGTAAGGTCCTTCTCCAGCGAGCCCTTGCCCTTGGTATCCTGGGTATCACAGTGTCATGTACACGCTGTACCACCCCAGCTTCAGTCCCTTTTCAATGCCATCTATGAGCACCTGAACAGCACAGGGGAAAGCTCAAACTCCTGTGGGAAGCCACTGGTAACCTCCCTTACCCACTGCAAAAGTTGCCCATTTACAAACTTCTCCTTCCTAAATCTCAACAAATTATTTACAAATGTGACCATCTCCTCACACATCCAGTGGCTGCTCAGACTCCTTAAGAGACTTTGTTAAGGCTATTAGAGCTTCCAGGGAATCCAGACAAACTGTGTCAACCCTTTATCCACGTTTGTTAACACCTTCAGAGAGTATGTTTGTAAGGCATGACTGCACTTTCCAAAAGCAGTGTTGACTCTTCCCAAATACATCATATTTGTCCATGCATCCACTTCATTACAGTTTCTGCTAATTTGAACACTATGGATATCAGGTTTATCAGCCTGTGATTAGCCAGATCACCCTCGCAATCCTTTTTAACAACTGGCAACACATCAGCCACTCCCAGTCTTTGGGTGTTAAGGCAGTGTTAAGCAAGAAGCTACACACCACAGCTAGTACTTTGGCTTCTTTAAAAAAAAAAAAACAAACAAAACCTTGAGTTCTTTCAGAATTCTTCAACATTGTCTGGTCTTGCCAGCTTGTTCATCTTCATTTCATAACTTTCCCCGGCAACACTTCCACTTGCAGCAGCTCCTCTGATGCATCGCCCATAAAGAAAGGTTTTAGTGTGGGAACCTCCTCAAGTTCTTCCACAGGGAGTACAGAAACAAACAAATCACTTTTTAAAATGTCTGCTATTGACTTATCTTCACTGAACACTCCTGATCACCTATTGGCCCTACGGACTCTCTGGCAGGTTTCCTGCTCCTGGTATATTTGAAACAAGATTTATTATTAGTCTTGATGCCTTCAGCAAAATTGTTCCTCAAAATCTTTGCTGGGCTGTCTTGAATCCTTTTACATTTACCCTGTCACAGTTTATAGTCCTTTCTGTTTTCTTCATTTGAATGGAAATTCAGCTTTTCGAAGGATGCCTTCTTGCTTTAATAATCTGTTTAATCCTGCTGCTTAGCCATGCCAGCATCCTCTTTTACCCTTTCTTAAGTCTTTCTTCACATGTGGTATGCATTTCTTGAGTGCCTCCAGTATGTCCCCAAAGAGTCTCCATGCCATCTGCAAGGATTTAACTCCCCCAGCTAATCCTCCTAGGTTTTTTTCAGCACGTATTCTCATTTTTAGGTAGTTTCCCATTTTGAAGCTGAGCTCAGCTATGCTGATATTTATTTGGCTTTCACTGTTCCTTCAGGGATGTTTTATGCAAGCACATCATGGCTGCTCTTAGAGAACGGCTCTTTAACTGCAACGTTTTGAACTCGGTCCTGCGTGTTACTCAAAACTAAGTCCAGGAGTCGTTTCTCTTCCGGCTAGACTCCCTAGCCTGTCCGCCCCACGCAGGCTACACCTACAACTCCAGCCTTGCGTCCTGCCACCACGTGGTATCTACAGAGGGGAGGAGACTTGAAATTTCCTTTACTTTTGCATGTCCTGCCCTTGTTTTGGTTCTGCCAAGGTTATTCCGTTGAGTACGTGCAAACCTCTCTGTGACCATTATTGACAGAAAATATACGGGAGGAGAGCAGGGAGAAAAGACAGAGAGTTACTTTTTAGAAAGTCCTGAAAAGTGTGTCTTAGTTGGGTTTCTGTGATGGGGTAAATAACATTTTACAGGAGGGTAAACCTAGACCTCGGTATAAGCAGATAAGTCCTGTGCCTGCTTATTAAGCATTCTTTGATAGAGGAAAATACAAAATCAAATGTAGGTCCTGCAGCAAAACAAGAACATGAACTCAGAAGTCCACCTCTGTAGCAGCTACCAGCCTCCCTGATTTAGTAAACTATCACAACATAAAGGTGATACAATGCGCAGACAATGGGACAGCTGTACTCAGACATGGTGTGTTGAGATCCCTCAGTGAAGCATGTAAGGACTCTCACCACTTTTAGTTAAAGGAAAATTGGCACTTTTAGTGAAAGGAAAATTTCTACACTTACAGGGCACGTTTCAAGATCTTGGGGCAGATACCATGGACAAAATTTAAATTAATCTTTCCTACATTTTTTTCTTTCTTTGTAAACAAAAAAAAAGCCTCTTTATAAAAAAGGTGCCAGTCCCATCCCTAACAGGCTGTAATTCCTACCATAGTCGGTGCCTAATTGCTGCATCAAACTGTAGAAAGATCACTTCTCTGTGAACGGCTAGCAGCTGGGCTACTTCGCTGGGATCCAGTGGATTCTGGAGGCTGTCAATCATTTTCTGTATCTCTTGAAGTTCAGTCCCTAGAATCCCAAGAACAGTAAGTTTATCAGATAAGGTCTCAGGAAATGCAGGTAAAAATATCGCAGTTCAGTAAGCTCTTTTTTCCATTAGGAGTTTTGTACTTCACGACTTTCTTCATTTTTCCTCTTTCCCCTGAGAGGCAGAAGAAGAATGCATTTATATCCCCCTCAACACTACAAAACCAGGATTTAAGAAAAGAGATTATGGCAGGTGGAGAATTATGAGGATGTAGTAAGGTCAGGGAGGAAAAGGCATAGGAATGAAAAGTTACAAGCTTCTCAAAAGAATGGTTCTTTCGTTACCCTTTCCCATTAAAAAGTCAATTATTCTAAAATACCAACAAGAACAGTGGTATATCTTTCTCATTATCATATCTGGTTGGACTAGATGATTGTTATAGGTCCCTTCCAACCGAAAATATTGAGATTAAATTTGTCAGACAGAATCAGGTCCTGAGATAGCATTTTACTTACTCCAAAAGTCTAAGCTAGTTATTACCTGGTAGAGAATGATAGGGACAACTTCTCCAGCTGCTTTCAATAAAATACTATTGGGGCTCAATTCTGCAAGCTAACGAATATTTTTCTGATGAGGCTTTAAAGATCTTTTATTCCCTTTAAGCCTAGCAAAAAACTTCTCAAAGCAATGGGTCTCTGCAAGTCCTTACCCTTACAAGAGCACCTGCTCTGACTTAGTGTTTCTAGAAAACGTGTGCGCGGGGCTTGACTGCCTCCCAAGACACAGCCACCGCAGAAGTGATTTAACTTGGAAGCACCTGTTATAGAAACCCGGTGTCCTCTGTGTCAGGCTGCAGGGGCTGCTGTCCTTTAAGGAAGTTAAATGGTCTGATCTGGGGGCGAGGGAAATTATTCCTCAGCAGCAGCAGCAACAAAAAAGATCTCTTGGTCGGGAGCAATGGAGTTAAATTGTCTGTTCAAAATGTGCTATAGAGACAGCAGAGTGCTGAGGACTCCATCATTGTCCATATTTTCTGTTTTGAAAGTGTGGTAGCGAGGCACACATTGGATATGTCTGAAATTGAAATACATTGCACATAATATTCCTCCTACATCCGGTTATGTGGTTTCTCACTGATCACTGAGCTCAGTCTTTTTGATTGTTTCAAAGCTCATTAAACATGCTAATTTACACGAGCTTTTTCAACCATATACAAATGAAGTTGCTAATACACACTTGATGGTACAATGAGCGCACACCGCAGAACAGGCAGTGCTTTTTGTTAGAGAAAATAAACCCACTTCAAAATCAAACATTCACAAGCACAGTATTAAAATAAAAGCTGTAACAAGCATTTGTGATTGATTGAGTCCTTTCTTCCCTTCCAAAATGAAATTTTGAATTTGAAATGAAAGATAAATTCGGAACTGATAATAAAAATCTTACTCACATAAAAAGAAAAATACATAGGGGATAAAATCTGGACGCATTAAAAGACAAAGATAGTCTTATATGTATTTTATACATTTTTCCCAATTCTTGAAGAATTTAATGTTTTTACCCAATTGTCATAATCAATTTTTCATTTCTTAAAAGACACCAGGACAGAAGGGAAGCTGTGCAGGCAAAGTATTTACTCCTGAGTTGTGTCTGAGCAGCACCAATGTACGGATATATAAACGCGGGCATTTCTAGGTGGCATGAAAACAGTCCAGCCACGCACAGCAAAGAGGAGGAGGTATGCATAACGTGCCATGTTTTGAAACTCCAGCTCACCACACTGTGGGAATAATCCAGCGGCTGAAAAGCCAAATGCCAAGAGCACTTCAGCACTTGGGACAGGATTATCTCATGTGACTTTAGTTGCCTAATTATCAGGCATCAAGTTTAATTGGGTTCCTGCAATCTTAGGTACCTCCAAAGAGGGTTTCATCCCACTCACTTTGAACACATTTTTAGCTTGGGATGAGCAACTCCTCCGAAGGTGTCTTTGCAACGGTGTCCAGCAAAGGCGTCCAGTGACAGCAGAGGTACCGAACTGGTGGTTAGATACCAGTAACGGCCTACGTCACTGCTAACCACTAAAGGAAAGGTAGGCACATCCCACTCCTGCAGTGCAGTTTAACATGAACAACAGGTCAAAGCTATTAGGGAAACGGGTACTATTTCTGCACAAATACATGTTCATGCAGGGTGACACACACCTCAGCTGGTTTACCCTTTGGAAAGAGAATCGAGTGACAGATTTACTAGAGGAACCCAAGCCTGCCTTTTTTAATCTTCTGGTAAAGATAAACTCATCATGGGCTGACCAGATGGCTTAACAGACACTTGCTAGAAGCGGAAGAGCAATTTTTGGACCATGTTCTCTGTTCCCTGCTGGAGCAGACCTCCCGAGCCTGGTAAGTACGTTGCTTTTCTGTGAGATTGCGACAGATCTGTGATTCTGTGGGCATGCTCCCGAAACACAACACTCTTCCATCAGTAGAATGGAGCAGGAAAAAGAAAAAAATAAGACTGTAATTTCATCTTGACTTTATTATTCAGTTGACATCGATCTCATCTTCATGCTCCCTTTGCCCCTTTCTCACCATCAGCATTTCACACTTTTGCACCTTGAACCGTCTACCTTAAGCACACAGTATTTGTTACGTACCAATCCTGTCAGTCCCTCCCCAGTCTGGGGTCAGAGGTTCTGGGTTTAAGGCACAAAAGCAGTTTGGAGAATTTCCTAATTGAGCAAAAGCCAAGAGATACGAAACCACGTCATGAAATGCACCAACAATTTCTAGGCTTAGGTGGAGAGCTCCGAGCGCAGCCTGAAGACAAGACAAATGCACAAATAAAACCATTCAGATGATCATCCCTGAGCAAACACACCAAAGTAGCAAATGTTTTTGCTTCCCGGGCCACAAGCGCTCCTGGGCACCAAACGAGACCTCCCTGGGAGGGCACCGGGGCTCCCAGAGGTGAGCACTGGATTTCGTTCAGGCTCAGGATGTCACTCCTAGCTGTCACCATCTCTTCTGGTGTCACAGCTTCTGGTTTAGATACTGCTTTCCCAGTGTCTCGTACAACAGTCTATTTCGCTGTTTATATCTATCCAAATAGATAGACACGGCCAGGCAGCCTTCCCCTCGCAGTCCTTCCCCTCCTGCGCTGCACCACCTCCAGCTCCCGCCCTGCCAGGGCCAGCCCAGGTACCTCCTCCCTTCTGTCCCCTCTCCTCCCCATTTCAGCACAACTAAGTCAGAAGACATAAAGGTCCCAGCCTGCCGCTTTGTGTACGCGGGAACAGGGGCAATGCTTGATAAACTGGTGGGACGGGGAATACTTTCACAAATAGGAAAAGGCAGCACAGCATGGCTGGGTTTTGGTTTAATTACTTTTGATCTTTAAACTAAAGGATCCTTCCTTTCCCTTTACTTTTGTTTCTACCTCTAAACCAAGAGGACCGAAGCGCTTTCCTTCCTGACAGGCACTCTTCATCAACACCCTTCATCAGTGGCATGTGCTAGCTACAGCCAGATTAAAACCACTGATATTTATTTCCCCATCTCCAGTGACAAGCAAAATTGTAATGCATGTGACAAGATGTGTGTGGCTTAGTGCCTAGCACGAAATCTTTTAGCATTAGCAAATACTGACCTTCTCTGGAAGCGTTTTGAACATGATCAGTGCTTCGGTAGGGTGAGGGATGAACCATAAGTTAAGGAAGGCGAGTCCATCTGGAGACAGCAAAAAGCGTGGTCGAGGACGGAAGGATCTGAGTTATTGCAAGAAGGGAGAGGTGTTTAGCATTTTGAGGTTTCTTTCTGCCTGTCACTTCCCAGAAAGACATTTTTTTAAAAGTTTGATAAAACTGTTGCTTGAACATAGGATTTGCCTCTAAGATTTGGAGCAAGTGTATTTTAGACATAACATGATTTAGCTTTGATGTGTAAGGTGCAAGGAAAAGATCTGACCTCAAAAACCTGCTGAATTTGAGAGGAATTTGAAAGAAACTTTCTTAAGGCATCTGATTTATAAAGCAGGGACATGAGCTGCTGTGCTGAGGGCATTTAGGGTCTCTTCCCCCGGGAACATGCTTTTACTGGCTAGAACAGGAGACAGGCAGGGCAAAGCAGCAGACAGGCATTAAAAATCTGTATCATTATTTTAAAATATGATGTGCAATTACTAGTAGGCAGCCCACTTTTTTTGCCAGAAGACATGAAAATACAACATTTATTACATGAATAATATATTTTCCTGTTTTTATATACAACGTGCCATTTCTTGTCTTCACATACATGAAGAGGAAGTACAATACTCAGCTAACACATTCTGAAATAAGAGATATAAATTCAGCTTGGAGATTAAGTTCAGCTCTTTCTGAAGTAAGTTTTGCAGGGTTTTTAATCTTTTTTTCCTTTTGTCTGGAAAAAAAAAAAAGCAAGGCTGAGTGCAAAAAATAGACCTTTGGTTTGGGTGGGATGGAGTAATGAAAGGTTAAATACTCTGTGTTGTAAACACGGAAATTATATTTGGGCAGGGTTTGTTTAGCCAGCTGTGCCCTACTAACTTTTGCACAAGAATGATAAGCATAAATTGTACCTGAGGAAACCAGACAAGTGACGCTTTTCAGGGTGAGATTAGTATTCACACTCTCCATTTCCTCAGCTTTATATCACAGCCCGTAAATGATACCATCAGGGAGAGAGCAAACAGGGTGACCAGGGTTTCCTCCAGAGACAGAAGCACACACGCCGTCCAGATGTCCTTCGTCTTTACAGACCTCGGCGGACAAGGACTGTGGGCAGGCTGTGACAGATGCCGTACTTCCCCACCTCGCCACAGGATGTTAAGGGTGGCTTCTCTGCAGCCGTGCTACAAAGGAGTCCCACGCTATGTTACCGTGCTACGATGTGGCACCTAACTTCTTCAGCAAGAAAATAAGGACAGTCCACTGCATCCGGATAAGCCCAGGTGCTGCCCACCCCAGCAACACAGGAACCAATTGCAGTGCCAGCTCCCAAGAAACAGCTAAAACATAGTCTAATTGCAAACAAAACAGATTTTCTGCATTATGCAAAAAAACCCTAAAACCCCCCAAACATCCCAGAGACGCTATGTCATGCTCACAGAGTGACTAGTACTTTTAAAACATGTATGGCTATGAGCTATGACCTAGTTTCATATGCCAAATCTGGGAACAAAGAAAAAGGCTGGGGGAAGGGAAGAACAGGATGGCACCGCTGCACAGAAACCACAGCCCTACATTTTCCTTTTTCTTCCTGCTTCTAACATTTACTTTTAAGACAGCGGTTGCTGGGGGTATCTTTTACTATCTTATGTAAGATAACATTTCTGCTGCACCCGAGTGCTTCTGCTTTTTTCTAAGGGATACTGCTAAGGTTCAGGTAAGTCAGCAAAATGGGTGCAGGGTACATGTCCACAGCCTTCCTTCGTCCCGCTGCAGCTGGACTCTATATAACATAAAGATAGCAAAATCAGGAAGGACAGGGGGTTCACCTGACCAAATGCAGATGTTTACAATATGAGCACCTCCCCTGAGTTGCTGGAGAAAGAAAGAGGCACTTCCAGGACATAACACATCTCATCCAAAAGTAGGAGTCTGAAACAAGTCATCCCTTTGAAGCACCTAGAATCATAGAATCATAGAATCATAGAACCATTAAGGTTGGAAGAGACCTCCAAGATCATCGAGTCCAACCGTCAACCCAACAACACCATGCCCACTAAACCATGTCGCCTTGTGAGCGCCCTCAAGATGAACTGCTCCATGATCTTCCCCAGCAACCTGTTGATTATCAGGAGAGCCTAGTCAGCTACAGGCATCTAAAGTTAGGTGGGCTATTCTCAAACATTTCCCATTGATGTTAATGAATTTTAGGTTTATGGAAATACATAAATATATATTTGCAGAGAGCTTTTCATTATAACTATTCCCATTCTCATTTCTCCTGCTTCTCCCCCGAGTCTCTTCTTTCCTTTCTTCCTTTCTTCTGTATTCCATGTTATTTTTTCTCTTTTCCCCCCCTTTCACTCCCCATCTATCTTTTTTCCTCCCTATATTTCCTCCGCTGTAACTAGCCACCTTCCCCCTGTCCACCAGATACATGTTTCTTCCTCCCAGCTGCAGGCCCTTCTCAGAGGGAGGGAGGGAAGGAGGGACGGGGAAGGCAGGACCTGCTCACCCCTCCAAGTGCCTGGTGGCCACAAATGCAGGCAACGAGATTAGTTCAGAAGATAAGAAAGCAATTGAATTAATGTCCTGCTATAACCCACTAAATGCAGGCAAGATGGAAGCTGAATTTCTTTCATCATAACTAATTGACAGTTGCTGTCTACAAGGTGCTTCTTAGCTTCAGCTAACCAACAACAGAAAATGAAACATTAACTGGTAGTAAGGAATAAAGTGGGGACAGAAAAAGGGCAGAGGGGCTGAAAAGGCAGGAGCCATTTTTAATTAAAGCCTTTTCTCCAGCTCCCTGCAGCTCCCTTTCTGGCATGAACGCCAGTTTCCGTGCTGCCCTGCGCAGGGGCAGGTTGACGCAGGTGCGAAGGACGTGCTGCAGTGGTCCCCACGCTCACTGCTCGCCGGACACCTTCCTGTCTGCCTCCCTCCCTCCGGTAGGTAAGGATTTGCTCTTGGCTTCCTTTGTGTATCAAACACAGAAAAGCAGCACGGTACAGCAAGCGATATGAAAGTGAGCGTGGCTGGGCCACAGGCTGCTGGAGAGACACAGGCAAGCGTCGAAACACAGGAGGAGCAAAGGCAACATCAGAAAATTCAGGGCTATTTAAAAAATGAAAGGGCATACATATGTATACATGCTTAATTTCTAGGATGTTTCATTGTTTCAGATGTTTCATTTTAAAGTGTAAAGGGACAATGTGTAACTGCTTATAAGTGAATATGCTTATATTAGCATTTTTGAAGAAGTGTAATAGTATAACCCTACAAAGTATTACAGAAAGTATTGAAATACTTTCTTGCTGTTGAAGAGCTACAGGTCCAAGAGGCACGAGCTAATATCTGATTAGGGTACACAATGCTAAGGACTTACTGATCTGTATGTTGAATATCCCAACAGGGTCAATGGTCTACAAGACCTTCTCTGTCACAAGATGGATACTCCTGAAACGCACCATGGCTTTATTCGTTGCTCGACGTCCCCGTGACAACAAGAGTAGCAGCAGGTAGTGCATAGCATGAACTGCAGAAGTATAGGTTCTGCAGATGAACTCAGCTCCTCTGTGCAAATAAAACATGTTTGACTTAGTCCTTGCTAATAAACTAGGATGGCAAGCAGATCAGTTGCTATGGCAAGTAACCACTCCTGGTCCTAACTCCCAAACGAGTTCAGATGGACACTGTGTGACTCATGAACCCCCAGACTGAAAGGAGCAGGGCTAGGGTGTAGCTTGAGCTTGAAACGTAAGTCTACTAAAATATTTTGCTCTAGGATTACTATTACCTCTTCTGTTACTGTGTCCAGAGAAGGCTCCTTCTAAAGCTAAGAGTGAATGTGTTATGAATGGCCCATGTACAACTTTTTACATTAACATGCAAAATATTACAGAGCTTAAAAGCTTCTCAGGGCATCTGAGACAGCAGTACAAAATACAATGCCTTAGACAACACTCAATAAAAGTAGGTAGATAAAGAAAGAAAAACAGCCCGTACTGTGGGTTAGTACAGCCTAATGATGGGGTTACTCCACAGCAACTACTAGCCAGATAAGAGCTAGCCCAAGACAGCTCCACAAGCCTGCAGCTGGCATGCAGTTAAACAACACGGAAGGGGTGCCAATCGCCTTCTCAAGTATCTTGTTGAACCACATTTTATGATTTGTTGGGCTTGTAATCACACTCCCAATCTTTGCTATCGGGACTAAAGCTTTTGCCTGAACCTTAATGGATGTTTTTTTCTGTGTGTGCTGCTGAGCCTCTCTATCGCTGGGAAACAAGATGATCAAGAGCAAAACCAGTGTACTGGATGACTACTTTCACATCTAAAACCATTTGCCTGCTAGTGTTAACATGGGGACCACAGAGACTTACAGAGAGTCAGCAGAAGGGCTCGCGTTGCTAGCCAGAAGGTTTGAGGAAGGAGATCCTTGTGACATGGCCAAAAAAACGTTCCTTCTGAAAGGAGTAGATGAGACAGTGTCATCCCCTAGTCTGTTGTGTGCTCTTCCTCTCCTTTCCTAACTTCAGATAAGTCACATGCCTGCAACTTATTAACAGGTTTCATTTAAATCCTAAATAAATAAAACTTAAAGGGTAAAACAACCCTAACTACCTAGGCTTAATCATTAAGGCAGAAGATTTACATCCTGAAAATGAGATTATCCATTTCTTTCCCCCTTACATGCATCATTTGGATTAGAAGCAAAAACATTTCTAAAGTTTTCCTTCTGTGTATGCCAGCTTTTGCAGGAGACTCTGACCGTGCATATTCTCTATCCATCAAAATTGCCTGAAGACTGGCAGAACACACTGCTCGGGGCACTTTCAGACTATCATTCCCCTTACAAACATGTATTCACCTTTACTTAGTAATATGCACTGCCTGAGGACTCTGGCCCCCAGGAACATGCTTGCAGACATAATACAAACCTGGGATCAGCTGCAAGGTTTTTCTTTAAGTCTTGCTTCTCTTTTTTTCCTTGAGGTAGTCCAATTATGAAGTACTTGTCTCTGATGACGGGGAAATCATCTAAGAGGCTTCTTAGGCTATTGTAGTACCAATGAGCTG
Organism: Pygoscelis adeliae; assembly: GCF_000699105.1. Lineage (NCBI taxonomy): Eukaryota > Metazoa > Chordata > Aves > Sphenisciformes > Spheniscidae > Pygoscelis > Pygoscelis adeliae. The sequence goes on along the minus strand of NW_008825052.1, from coordinate 619,206 downwards.
GCCTCTCAGGGCATGCTGGGACACACGCTGATTCACCCTAAAAAGGTACAATTAAAATATGTAGTGCTGTGCAGGGCGTCATCTGTCCAGATGAGCTCTACCTTTGTTGAGCTTTATCTCTTTTTGTATGGACAATTTTGGCATCTTCTACAGCAAAATTTACAAGCTATGATTCTTCCGTACTGTGACAGCCAGAGGGATAAAAATCGTGGCATTTAAGAACCAAGGTAAATTTTAGATTTAATGCTTTTCATCACACAGATGTCTTTACAATGCTTTAGAAACAGCCGCAAATTAATACAGCAACGGCTTTGTGGTAGCTATTGATATTTACATTACAATAAGGAAGCAGAAGCAGGAAGGAGCTAAGTGAGATGACGAGTTAATTGCAGAACTGGGAATTAGACAGTGTGACCCTGAGACAGATTGCATCGTCACTGAGCTGCGCTGAAACTCCACTCCAATCCCTGGCTGCAAGCTGCCTCCAGACCCATCGGCCTGGCCTTACCTACACACTCGATAAGCTCTATCTGGGTTAAATGTAGGCTGCATCTACGTCATTTGCAAACCACGGCGTACTGAAACAGCTGCCCTCCTTGCAGCTTGCTCCTTGCCATGAGCTTTCCCAAGGCTGCTCAGATGCACCTCTGCATACCTGGGCATATGAGGAGAAGCAGACCTGGATGCTGGCCACATGCCAGGTTCTTGCCCAGTCTTTTGACAGAGTGGATCTGGAACATACAGCTCTTAGGTGGCTTCATAACAGCTTACGCACTCCAGTAGAAAGGTAACGCATAAACCAGTGTCTAGTGCAGTATATCAAGTACGGTCTGTTTCTCAGTGAAAATAGACAAGAAATAGCCCATTTCCTTTTTCTTTTTTCCCTGTTTTATTGGCATGTGTGCTCAATCTCATGATATTGTGTGCAGGACAAAGGTCCCATAAACATAAACTTATCTGGGAATAAAAACCATAAAATACTGAATATTGACATATGAACACGGGATTAAAAAAAAATAAAATCAAGTCCAATTCCAGTTGAACCTCTGGTTTCTCCCAAGTTGTCTTACAAACTAGATGATTGAATTCACAGGATAGTACATCCCACTCGTTCATTCTCTGATCTACTGCACATTATTTCCACTACAGTTTATCGCTCACGTCAATGATGTTTATCTGGTATTTCTGCTGAAACACCAAAGAAGTGTTGGTCGTGTGTGCCTCTACTTAGCATCCCATCATCAATCCTTTCTCCCCATAAAGAAACCAAGTGGCATATTTCCTACTCATCCAGCAACATGGCTTGTACTGCCTGTAATGTTATCCCACTAAACCACTGAAAATGTTCTTTTCCTCAGCTTGCAAAATGGCTTACAGGTATATTCATAATATTTTAAACAGAAAGTCCGTAAGTTCATATTATCCACATGAAAAAGATGTCCTCAGAGCAGGAGTTATGTTTAAAACATGATGTGTTTGTATGGAAATGTCTATACTAGATCTATATTAAACATATATTAGATATATAGTAAACATCTATATCAGATATACTTACTTATGGCAATATTCAACAATAACGTCTCGCTTGAGTTTCAGAACTTCATCCTATGAGACAATATTTTCTTCTTAGTATCATGTAGGACTTATATGTACTGTGAATCTAACAAAGCCAAAACACTTTTAATGTTTTCTATTAATATAATTTTAAAAAAACCCTCCAGATTATGTGCAGTATTGCAAATATCTAAACTATGAAATTCCAAAACTTTAAGGAGGATAAACATCAAGAAAGATTTGAACCAGTATGCCGGCCCCAGTAGACAGTTAAGGCAGTCTTTTAAATAAATTCAGAATTATTTTAGTCAAATCTGGTTCATATAATTTTGTTCACAAATTCTGCAATATTTCCCAAAAGAGTCTGCAGCTATCAGTTATTTCCTCTTACACTCATATGGCCTACTGAGCTGGCAAGAATCTTATGAGTACATTAAACTAAATAATTTATGCTGACTATTTCAAAAGGAGAATAGCCATTAAGGGTTTGTGTAGAAGCAGTTTGGTTTTACTACCTGGTAAATTCTTAAAGGCCATGCCTAACCTGTAATGTATTCAGCACAAGATACAGAATCACAAGCAGTTTAATACAGGATCCGTGTTCTCACCTTTAGACACTGGATAAAAAGGAATTTGCAAAAGGCAAAATCTATACCCATCATGGTATCTTTACAATTATTATTGTTTCTAATTCTCACATCTTCTTCTAAAATGTAAAAAAAAACAAACAAACCCTGCTAGAAATATTTATTAAAGGAGCCTTCCTCACATAGTGTCCGTCTCTAGCTAGGACCACTGTTGAATGCTTCATATGTAAAAGCCCAGAACAGTTCTGCACCTATCAGCATAACTATAGCCAGAATTTACCTCCTTACCTAGGCTGGAAATAGTTTAGGAGCAATGCCCGTTAGGGTCCACAACCTTTAATTAGCCATGTGTCTGCAGACTGCTGCTGTTTTCCATGCACCTCTCCATCACGAGCCTTGCAGCCGTGCCCATGGGAGACCACGGGGAGACGGCGCAGTAGAAGAAGGTTCACTTGAGTCTCCCACCGCTGCCAATGGAGCCGGGCCACTGTCTGCAGCCCCGCGCCTGACCTGCACACCCTGGCCACGTCCCAGCCTCCTCCCCTCTGCCGGGGTTTCCACACCTGCCACTGGCTTACCTTTCTCCCTAAAGTAACCACAGAGTAAGTGTAACGCTAACTCAAAGCTACCACTTTGCCTACGTACCAAAACCCAACAGTCCCTCTCAAAAACGCTGAGGAGCGTCCTGACATACTTATAGGGTTTTGCAGCCTGCTGCCCAGTGCTTCTCTCTTTTGAGTGAAGGTGTTCAGCATCCTATCTCAGGGTCCCCGTTTCTCCAGCTGAATGGAAATGAAAGCTTCTGGAGGCCTAATGAAGGAGAAAAAAGCATGTGAGCTGAGAAGAGTCATCTCTCAAAAGGTAAACGGATAACCTCCTTCTGATCAAATAACTTCTTTAGATTAGACACAGCTTCTTCAACAACGTTCATTTTACTCATTCATTATATATAACAGGTACAAATACACTGGATCTTGTGGATCAGCTACCAGAGATGAGATGAGCTCTGGGGAAAGTCTCCCACTCTGCATAATTTTAATTTCAAATGCAAGTGAAATAAATGGTGAAAGAAATAGTGACAAATTGAAGAAAAAAATGTACCTCCTCATACTGGCATTAAGGTAGTAACAAGAACCGTGAGGCTACCTGGGCTAAGCTGGACATGTTGAATGCCTTTTTAATTCTACCTTCAAACCACAAGTTATTCAATTAGCACAGAGTTTTCAGTGCTCGACTTTTAGCTGATCAGCACTGAACAATATAAAAAATTGCTCTAACTGTGTCTTGCCAGTACCCTGTTAGTACACTGTGCCCCATGTAAAAGCCAGGAAATCGGGCCAAGGAGCTAGTAAGTGGGCATACAACCACCGAGACCAAGCTCTGTTCTACAGGAGGAGCAAAGTCATAATTAATGGCCTTATCCCGGCCCACTTATTATTTGTCATAATTTTGCAATGTTTTCAACTGTAAACTCCCTGATGCTTAGAAATTCCTATGAGGTATCTGGATTTCCTCCTTTAATTAACAGGTTATCTCCGTGGGGTTTGATGTGAAGCCAGAGTCCCATCGACAGGGTATGGCAAGACAACCATAATACTCAGACCACCAATTCACATCAAGAAACAAGGCATCTGGGAACGTGCCCTTACCATCGAGAGCCCATCGCTATGTTTCTTCATGGCGGAGGTCCAGCGCAATGTAAAGCAGGCCATGCTCAGGATTCGCACGTGCGCCAGAGTGATCCCTACCCAGTGGAGGGGGCTTGGCCAGTCTGTAACAAATACCTTTTAATGGTACAGAGTAAACCTGGAGAACACCCAGGAGAAAATGAAGTGGCCGGTGTGGTTGCTTGCAGCAGCTGATCCTCTGTTTCACTCCCAGACACTGAATTTCTTCCACTTGCTGAACTGCTCCGACTTGTTAGACTTACATTTCCTTCCTAAAATATCATGAATATCAATTCTGTGCTTGCTCTCATAAAGACTGGCAGCTCTTCCTACTAAATCAATACATATTTGCAATTCTGTTTGCTTTCATTTACCCTAGCTTTATGATATAATAATTCACTGGGATCATTGCAAGTCACAGAAAAAAAACATTTCTCATTGAGCACAGGCATAATGAAGCAGCAGCAGACTCAGAGGCTGTACCTGATTTATAAATCAGCCAACATTCTTGACATTCAATCAGCTGTAAATAACATATGAATATTCCCAGATATTCACATTTGCAAATATGTACAAATGATTGTTTATCTAGATCACTTGTCTGGAAAATCAGTTTGCCTCCCCACAAACACAAAAAACTACACTCATCCCCCCACACCACCTGTTTAAGTCCCAGTGGCTCCTGGTATGAAGGACCCTCAGAAATTTCTGCATATTTATATAAAAATAATCCTAATTTTCAAGTAGGAACAAGTGGTACTTTTCCAAGTTCTTGAAGTCGTATTTCAAAAGTGGCACAGGCACTTTGAAGTCCAGGGGAGCTAAAAAGCCACACTAATTCCCCTGTAAATCAAGGAGAGCTATTGTCTTCTGTGTGTAGCGGGAAAGGGAAAGACCGAAATGGGAAAAAAAAGCCATGTTTTGAGAGTCGAGTTCCTTCTCCTAACTAAGTACTAGCTTGGCTTGGGTTAGTGCCAGCTTGCAGACAGATCTACCAAAGAACACCTTTGCTCTGCTGTAGTAGAAAATGGACTTATTTCTCAGAGGACAATTCTTCCTGCTTGACTGACCACAAGGAACATAAAACATGTATTAAAAAAACGGTGGTCAGCAACTGCCTTAGAAGTAAATGGGCAGACATGAGCAGTGTCTTCGTTCCTGAGAAATATTTCAGCCTATAAACAAAGTCGGTATAGAAAAGTTGGTCACTGAGGTTACAAATACGTGGGAGTTTGCCATTCTGAAGGTCGTAGACCAGTATCAAACAGGCTGGTCTGCATGAGGGCTTATTGCACGGTGAGACTGGGCTGGTTAAGCCTATGCCCTTCATGGCACAGCCCATGGGTCTTGGCTATCAACCAACCAGACCATGGCGGGTGTGGCAGAGCACACAGCTCCCTTGGCATCACCCAGCCAGCTCTCCTTCACGTGGGCTGAAGGGAGACGCCACGGGCCTTGGCCTGTGTCAGGTGGGCAACCATACCGCCCACGGCACTGGCGGGTCCCTCAGTGCAGACACAGCCTTTGACATCCTGCAACCATCTCCCTTTCCTATGTAAGGAGGTTATACAAGTTTTTTTCTAGTTTCACATGTTAATCTGGAATAATAGATGCATGACCTCCCTATCACTGCCTCTGTTGGTTGTATTAATTGTCCTCTGTGTGTGAGTTTGATTAGTGAGCTAATACCCACTGACTGTAAATCAGCAAAAACTGATCCAGAATGGTTGCAGCAGCCATTAAATGATTTATAGAGCAGACATCTGAAAACGAAAAATACAGTCGCTGCCATTCTGTGGAAAAGAAACCATTCAACATTTAGACAGTAAAAGAGCCCCAAATGTTTGGAAGATCAATCCTTTTCAACTGGGGAATGAAGAGCTATTTCCAGAGTAAGATTACTTATGGTTATCAGCAGAGACACACAACACTAGTGCTTTGTATGGCAGCGCAGAGGATTGATTTGGGAAAGAAACCGAGGTTGATCAGTTCTACTGAGGATTTCAGTGCTGCAGGATCTGATTAGAAATGAAGATGGGGAATCTCAGATTTCTCAGTGAGAGGGAATGGAAACCAGCCTCTGGGACGAACTAGACCCTGGCGAGCCCTGGGAGGCTGCACAGCTGGCCATCCAGCTGCCAACGCCTGGGTCCCCACCAAGTGGCTGCAGAGTGCAGCAGCTCCCTGGGACATGGCCCGTGTGCTGCCAAAAGTTGCATGAGATCAGTGGTGCAAAGGGTTCCTGCTTAGCAGCAAGCAGGCAGCTCTGACTGCACGATACTAAGCTTTTTTCTGGTGGGCTGTCAGAACATCAGTTTGTTTGGGCCAATGGATCTCAGCTGTACGGTGCAGAATCACTGTCCTGCTCGTGTTGGAACAGGATGCAAACCATGCAGTGGTGAAACCAGTTTGTTCTGATGCAGCTTACAGTCTCTGGGGTGAGTGTTGGCCCTAGGACATCCGTTACATTCACCTCCAGTGTAAGGAAAGAAAGTGTATAGGACACTGCTCTAGGAACGGCAATTCACGCTCAGAAGCTTGCAAGTCACAGCTGCATGAGACATCTTTCCCTCCCCACACTGCAGCTCTGAGTGACCCAAAATGAGACAATGGGGAGTCATGATAACGTCTATTTTTCGTTTTTAAACTCAGAAAGAAACTGGTGTCACACAAGAAATGTTTTAGCCTCATTCCCCATCTCTGATGACTTTTGAACCCTCTGACTAATTTTAAATACATTTGACATAAGAACAGAGGTCTCAAGGATATAAAGCTCCTCCCAGTTTTGCAAAATCAACATTCAGCTAGTGAGGAGGACCCCCTGCTCAGGAAAAAGGCAAGGAGAGCTTGATCCCTAGCCGTTTTGCTTGGCTTGCTCAGCTCCCAGGGGGCAGCGACCAGCTGGGCTCCCAGCATGACAGCCAGGCAGTCAGCATGTGCACAGCTACGAACCTGCCGCAAAACACAGTGCTTCTTGCCCAGCTAGACAGCAAAACACGGGCACTTCCATACACAGGAATGAGCTGAGGATACTGCCTGGCGGCAAGGGACTGAGCATGGGGACCATCAGGGATGCAAGTGGGGGCTGAGAGGGGATGGATGGGGTGTCCTAAGGAACATGGAAAGAGATGTCAATACAAGCACAGAGAAGGCAAGACAAGCCCTAAAGAATCTCTATTTGCTTATGAATTCAAAATTGTGTACGAGGTCACTTAGCTCATCTCTGTAATGCAGCTGTCTCTGGAAAAGACACAGCAGCTGTGTAAGAAAATGGAACACAGAGCCCTACAACAATTTAGCATGTATGAAGCAAGGGCAGCTCCTGAGCACCATATATTTAACACAGGATGAAAAAAAAAAAGCCAAATATAAGATGAGGAACAGTAATGGCTCGGTGATCCTGGCAGGTAGCTTTTGAACCAACATTATGGCATCAGGCTGACATGAATGTTTCCCATTGCAAGTAGTGTTGACCATACTTCTGTTTTCAGAAGACAGGACAAATGAAAGCGGCAGGAACTGATGGTTTCAACATCCCAGAAGAATGTGTATTTCAAGGTCAGGTTGTGATTGCTACCCTTACTGCATACCACAGGCTATAAGATTTGACCCGTGCCTTTTGAATTCAATTCATCTCCAACCTCTTTCAGTCCTCTCTTGAGGTGTATTTTTAGCTATGCTTCATCACTTACCCAACTAATAGACTTTAAATAAATCACTGATGTGACACCATTTATTTTTATGTCATATGCTAATACACAATCACTGCAGTTCCTGCAGTCATCAGTGATGCTGTTCCAAGTGTTGCGCAGGACTGCCATCCAATTGATTATAAGCAGAATTAACAGATAACCTCTTTGGGCTAAGTCTGATAAAACCCATTATTACTAGTGCAACGTGAGGAAGAAGATGCTGCTAACCTTTATGTCCGGGGCATGGGGAGGCTGGACCAAGTAACAAAAGGAGGATTGCTGAACAGCCACCAAAAGAGCATTTTTCTGAATGACCTGACAGGCCAGGATAAGTTGCGTGTTCCTTATTCCAGAGGGACACAAGAGCTAAGGAGAGGAAAATAACGTGTTAGGCATTTCCTCTGCCATTTAAAAGACAGGTTACTTTACAGACATTACTCTCTGTCTTGTAGTACTTCAGCAGCTTAATTTAATGAAAGGAGGGATAAGGGAGAGCATTCTATTATATTTGTATACGTTGTTATCATTGAAACATGACTCTCTGCACCAAATGTTGTTTCTGTGTGTGCATACAGCCACACACAGGCGTCCTGCTTTATTTAACAAAGTTCCTCAGTCAAAACTCTGCTGACTTAGTTTCATCCCAGTAAGGATTCCTGGATTAGGCCACATCAACAATCAAATGTTCAGTGCAATTTTATGAAGTTAATTATAAAACAGTAGACTAAATCATTTTATCACTCAGAGAAAGACAAACAGTAGAGGAGTTTGTAGTGTCTAGTAAACACATGACTGAGGCCCTTACATACTCCAGCAAATAAATAATAACGTAATACACTTTTTTTTGCTTATTCTGCAAATTAAATCATTCACCCGCATAACACCATCTCTTGTACGGAAACTAAGCTTTCCAATATGACTGTCAATTTCTTGAATGCTTAATGGTAAGCTAGATGGAATATATCTGCAATAAAAGCAAAATTATCTATAAACATGGAGTAGGACACAGAAAGAAGCCAAACTGAGGATGAAAGGAAAATAGTAATAAATTCAGAAATACTTTTCAGTTTTTCCCCCCTTAAAATTTAGAACACCTAACGGAATTGGTCACTCTAGTCCCTAATTTAATGTTATTAGGACATTGCTTGAGTTTTCAGAAGTAGTTTTGTGAGAAAAAGAATATATTCTCATGATGTTTTGTGGTTGACTTTACTCCTCCTGGATGAGCTTGGTCTAAACCAGTGAAAAATCTGCTTGTTCAGTTTAATCATGCCTTGTTTGAAGTGTTAATTCCTAAAGTGTTTGTTTGTGCTGCTGTACTGTCTTCTGGGCTCTGATGTCCATCACTGCCCCAATCCAATTAGCAGCTGAAGTTTCATCCCAGGTTGCTCACAATTGCTAAACGTGTTTGGAACAGCCCAATTTTCACAGCAGGCTAGAGTGTATGCAAGTGAATAGGATGCAGACCACAGCACGGGACTGCAGGTGGTATACGTACAGGTCGGAAGGGAGCCCTACCGCCCCTGTTAGCCATAGGGAACGACTGACAGGATGCTCTCCCTGAATCTAGTAAGAGAATTCACAGGTTATTTCCTTTCTTCCTCATAAACCTTGACCTAAAAGACACACAAACACAAACCGGTGTATTTATGTATGTGTGTACACACGCATGCCTACCGACTCTTTAAAGAGTAAATCAAAGCAAATGTAAAATCTGCTTGTTCCAGTCACTTTCCCCAGGGGAAAAGGGAAGATAATAAATAGCCTTTTCCTTGTGCAGAGATTGGGTCTAGTAGTCACTGAGTTGATAAACAAAGATCAAAGATGCCACTTCATGAAGTGCAGCATAACTTCAGGAGAACAAGCTTTCTTTGTGCTCAGAATAAGGACGTAATTCACCACAGTTTTTGAGGTCTCGTTTTGCTTCCTCTGGGGTTTGGGGCAATGACTTTCAGGCCAGCCTTGCTAGGCGTCCCTCACTTTGAAAGAAAATGCACTGTAGTCCCAAAATTACCAGCATTCCACAGAAATTTGGAGTATCCTCGCTTTCACTGCTCAACAGCTGTAAATTAACATTATTCAGTCCCAGACTCTATACAAAAGGGAAACAAGTCATGCAGCATTTTACATTTTCTGCCTGAATAATTTTATGTATTTTACACACTGAAGTTTTTGTGGCTTATATGTGAGCCTAAGCAGACTAAAGGCTTGATCCCATCCAATCTAAAGAGATTATGCTCTGTGAAACACAAAAAAAGTTCAGTCTACCTGTCAACACAGCTGTCATCTTCCAGGAGAGATGTAATGAATATTAGTGGGAGGTGGTCTGCTTTCTCCCTGTGAGATGCAGATTCGAAGTGCATGGGCCTCAGGTACAAACGGAACTCCCCAAAACCTGCTTCCATTGCAAAAGCCTTATAAAACCTAGAAACAAAAAAACACATAGATGCATTTGAAAAATTAACTGTCTTCCTGTTGTAAGCAATGCACATCTAGAAACCTACATCCATCAGGTTCATTTCAATGAGACATCGGCATTCAACTTAAAACACTTCTTGGCATCTGAAATAGTATCATGGATACGAAGCAAACAAGTGTTGCACCCAGATAGCTGATGGTTGCTTAGTATCGCCCATTCAATAGCACTTACAAACAAAGGACAGTAAGTTGCGAGTCTACAATGTCATAAGGGAACATCAAGGGAAATATGCTAAATGTTCCTATTTAGAAAGGACTGTATTTGGCAGAGAGATGAAGAATATTATTTTAGACTAGAAATTGGGAAGAGGACTGTCTGCCAGAGAGGAAGCTTCAATAGACAAGCAGAGCTCATACACATTATTACTATTAAAACAGTGACTTCATAGCTTAAGAAACATTTGTTCTAGAAGCCCCCAGTATGACACAACCCCAATACAACCTCCCCTATACAATAAATAATGAGGGCAGCCCATCAGCAGACAGTAAACGCATGGGCTAGGTGCAACCACTAGCTCAGGAAATCTCTAAAGCACCAAGTGTCAGAAGTTGGGCACTGTCCTGCTTGTTGTAATCCCTCCCTATGGATCCATCACTGCACTCCTTCAGATGCAAGACCACAGAAACACTGCTCTGGCCTGTGATAGCTCTTCTCATATAGTGTAAGAAGATGTTAAAAAGGAAGACACTGACTTTTTGATACAGACTGCAAAGGAATAAGATACTCCCTTGCTTCCTCCTAACATCTAAGGCAGGTGTTTTATGAGTCAAGAAATCAGGTCACAGAGAAGCTATGTTGTGAGAATGTGATAAAGACACAAATAGGACCTAGAAGACATAGTTCTTAGTCCTTTAAAATCAGGTAGCATTTCCTGCCTGCAAAGTAAGGGAAAGAAAAGGGGAGGAGACAAAATAATATATGAAAGACACCATGAGCATCAATCAATAACCATATGGAGCTCAGCCAAAATCAACTCTAAGGTCTTAAAACAAAGAGCTCTGTGTAATTATTATAAATGTTGCTTTCTTAGTTGACCAGTATAGACATCAGAATAGTCTATACAGAACAGACATCAGCACACAAATCAGCTTATTAGTACTGTGTAAAGGGGGAAAATAGAGAAAAAGAAAATATATTAAAAAGGTGACTGTGTCAAACAAAGACAGAAAGAAGCAAAATTCAGACTAAAGCTGCACTGTCTAGCTCTACTATTCTACCAAAGGATATCCCTTTTCATCAGATGGTAGAAGACGAATACTGAGGAACTGAGGACTGAGGAACACTGAGGAACACGGAGAAGCAGCAAGGGCTATAAGGAACAGTGCATACAACGGAAATGTATACTTTTAGATGTGAATGATCTTCCACTCCGGGAATGGAGAGACAGGCAAGTAATGGCAGTAACTCTGGCAGGTCCCCCCCCAAAAGTCTGATAGAAGCTATGGTATGAGGTTGGTATGAGGTAGAGGAATCCACAAACGCAGGTGCGCTCTCTTCATTTTACTCTGCTTAGCAAGAAAAAAGATTACTAACCTTTCTGATGTTTCAGTCTGAATCTGAGTCTCTAACTGTTCATATTATAATGAACTGTGAACTTCATCACATCAAAAGAAGATGTAAAAATAGCACCTCAAAATGTCACATTAAATAAACTATATAGGTTTATACTGGTATTTAGACTGACTTAACCATCTTCTGTGAAATGAAGATAATGTTTTGCTTAGGGGCCTTACATATGCATCATGAGGTCTTACTTTTTGTCATAACTTTCCACTGAATTCCCATCCTGGAAAATGACAATTTACTGCTATTTTTTCAGGGGTTTCCAAGTATGTCACCTCAGATGAGTATGTCCTCTTAGCCCTGTTCCTGAAAGAAATGCAGCCCTGTGATGATCCGGTCTGCTCATCTGTCTCCTCTGGATAACTTTTAAATCAGTTGGTGAATATTAATGAAATCTGACACAGAGACAGGGCTTTCAAGATATTAAGTTCCTACAGGTTTAATGAAAAAAAGGTGATTGGTTATTGATTTTTCAGCTAATTGAAAAGTTGTAGTGTAACCTTACCCCTTATTAATTACCAGAAAATATATGTGTGTGTATGTATGTATGTGTATGAGTGAAGGAACACAAAGATAACTCAACCAGCGGAAGGAGTTTAACTAGAATATATATTTTATTAGAAAGCTGAGTATCCAAACAAGAAACACAAATTGCCAAGAAAGGAGACCTTCTTGCTTCATGGAATTGCTTGGGTTGAAGTAAATTGACCTGTTTATTAGTTTGTCCAAGAAAGTTCCAGATATCAAATGATAGTTCAAGAAGTTCTTATTTTAATGGAAAAGAGTTGTGACAGAAAATTAGGTTTTCCACCAAACTAAGTGGTGGAATGGACATATCTTAACGATGTCTAGGTTTTCAGCTGCTGAAAATAAATGCTGCTGACTTTTTGATACAGACTCTAAATTTTCAAGAAGAAAGCTAGAGAAAGGATTAAGACAAAGAAAAACCACAACTGGAATGTCATCTATCATACACACCCAGCTTTGCTATTGCAAACAATCACATCCCACAAATCCTTTTCATAAATGAATCAATCCCCATTTTAAAAATATTATTTTT